>NC_036851.1:17631113-17671133 GCF_002910315.2 Salvelinus sp. IW2-2015 | reverse complement strand
ACACACACACACACACACACACACACACACAGAGTGCCTTCAGAAAGTAATCATACCCCTTAATTAACTTATTACACATTTTGTTGATACAGCATGAATTCAAAAATGATTAAATATTTCTTTTTTCTCACCCATATACACACAATATCCTCATAATGACAGAGTGAAAACATGTTTTTTGAAATTTTGCAAATGTATTGAAAATGAAATACTGAAAAATCAAATCAAACTTTATTTGCCACAAGCGCTGAATACAACAAGTGTAGACTTTACTGTGAAATGCTTACTTACAAGCCCTTAACCAACAGTGCAGTTCAAGAAGAAGAAAATATTTACCAAGTAGGCTAAAATAAAAAGTAATAATAAAAAGTAACACAATAAGAATAACAATAACGAGGCTATATACAGGGGGCACCGGTACAGAGTCAGTGTGCAGGGGTACAGGCTAGTTGAGGTAATCTGTACATGTAGGTGGGGGCGAAGTGACTATGCATAGGTAACAAACAAACAGCGAGTAGCAGCAGTGTACAAAAGGGAGGGGGGGTGAATGTAAATTGTCCGGTGGTGATTTTTATGAATTGTTCAGCAGTCTAATGGCTTGGGGGTAGAAGCTGTTGAGGAGCCTTTTGGTCCTAGACTTGGCGCTCCGGTACCGCTTGCCGTGCGGTAGCAGAGAAAACAGTCTAACTTGGGTGACTGGAGTCTCTGACAATTTTATGGGCTTTCCTCTGACACCGCCTATTATATAGGTCCTGGATGGCTGGAAGCTTGGCCCGTTCGCACTACCCTCTGTAGCACCTTACGGTCAGATGCCAAGCAGTTGCCATACCAGGCGGTGATGCAACTGCTCAGGATGCTCTTGATGGTTCCTGTAGAACCTTTTGAGGATCTGGGGAACCATGCCAAATCTTTTCAGTCTCATGCGGGGGAAAAGGTTTTTTTGTGCCCTCTTCACGACTGTCTTGGTATGTTTGGACCATGATAGTTCATTGGTGATGTGGACACCAAGGAACTTGAAACTCTCGACCTGCTCCACTACAGCTCCGTCGAAGTTAATGAGGGCCTGTTCGGCCCGCCTTTTCCTGTAGTCCATGATCAGCTCCTTTGTCTTGCTCACATTGAGGGAGAGGTTGTTGTCCTGGCACCACACTGCCAGTTCTCTGACCTCCTCCCTATAGGCCGTCTCATCGTTGTCGGTGATCAGGCCTACCACTGTTGTGTCGTCAGTAAACTTAATGATGGTGTTGGAGTCGTGTTTGGCCACGCAGTCGTGGGTGAACAGGGAATACAGGAGTACACACCCCTGAGGGGCCCCAGTGTTAAGGATCAGCATGGCAGACATGTTGTTGCCTACCCTTACCACCTGGGGGTGGCCCGTCAGGAAGTCCAGGATCCAGTTGCAGAGAGAGGTTTTTAGTCCCAGAGTCCTTAGCTTAGTGATGAGCTTCGTGGGCACTATGGTGTTGAACGCTGAGCTGTAGTCAATGAACAGCATTCTCACATAGGTGTTCCTTTTGTCCATGTGAGAAAGGGCAGTGTGGAGTGCGATTGAGATTGTGTCATCTGTGGATCTGTTGGGGTGGTATGCAAATTGGAGTGGGCCTAGGGTGTCCGGGAGGATGCTGTTGATGTGAGCCATGACCAGCCTTTCAAAGCATTTCATGACTACAGACGTGAGTGCCACGGGGCGGTAATCATTTAGGCAGGTTACCTTCGCTTCCTTGGGCACAGGGACTATGGTGGTCTGCTTGAAACATGTAGGTATTACAGACTCGGTCAGGGAGAGGTTGAAAATGTCAGTGAAGACACTTGACATTTGGTCTGCGCATGCTTTGAGCTGGTCCGCACATGCCAATATCTAATTTACACAAGCATTCATACCCCTGAGTCAATACTTTGTAGAAGCACCTTTGGCAGCAATTACAGCTGTGAGTCTTTCTGGGTAAGTCTCTAAGAGCTTTCCTCAACTGGACTGTGCAACATTTGTCCATTATGTCAAATTGTCAAATTGGTTGTTGATCGATGCTAGACAGACATTTTCAGGTTTTGACATATAGTTTTGACAAAAATATATTTGAAAATCTAACTCGGCCACTCAGGAACATTCACTGTCTTCTTGGTAAGCAACTACAGTGTAGATTTTGACCTTGTGTTTTAGGTTAGGTTATTGATCTCAAAGTGTCTGGTGGAAAGCACACTGAACCAGGTTTTCCTCTATAATTTTGCCTGTGCTTAGCTCCATCCCGTTTATTTTTTCCCCCTGAGAAACCCCCCAGTCCGTAACGATTACAAGCATATTGTAATGGATTTGCCCCAAATATAATACTTTGTATTCAGGACAACACGTTAATTGCTTTGCTATATTTTTTGCAGTATTACTTTAGTGCCTTGTTGCAAACAGCATGCATGTTTTGGAATATTTTTGTTCTGTACAAGCTTCCTTCTTTTCACCCTGTCAATTAGGTTAGTATTTGGAGTAACTACAATGATGTTGCTCCATCCTCTGCGTTCTCCTATCACAGCCATTAAACTCTGTAACTGTTTTAAGTCACCATTGGCCTCATGGTGAAATCCCTGAGAGGTTTCCTTCCTCTCCGGCAACAAAGTATAATTAATAACTTCACCATGCTCAAAGGGATATTCAATGTCTGCTTTTTCTACCAATAGGTGCCCTTCTTTGCTAGCCATTGGAAAACATAAAACAAACATAATACCACTTTGACATTATGGGATATTGTGGGTAGGCCTGTGCCAAAAAAAATCGTAATTTATTAATTGTTAAAATTAGACTGTCGCAATATTGGCGATAGCTTTGTGAGATCTGACATGCCCACTCAGACACGCTTGACACCTATCCCAAATGGGAACTACAAATGTGGCTCATGCACACAGTGCAATAGCACTATAAAAACATCCTTCTTCAGACACTCACATACAGGTCAAAAAATCCCTGTTGGGGTATCATCTCATGCAAGACCAAGGGAGTAATCTATCTCATCACCTGTTCATGTGGAAAAGCCTACATAGGACAAACAAACAGACAATTAAAACAACGCATAACTGAAGACTGCAGCTTAATCAGATGTAAGAACATTGACTATCCAGTAGCAGCTCACTTTGTTGAAGCTAACCATCCAATCTCCTCCCTCAAATACACAGGCATTGAGCATGTTGCTCTACCAAGGAGAGGAGGTAACATGGAGATCCTACTACTACAAAGGGAGGCTTACTGGATATCCTATCTAAAAACATTGACCCCTAGTGGTCTGAATATTGACTTTGTTCTCAGGCCCTTCTTATGAACAGCTCTTTCTTTTATGAACAAGTCTTATAAATGTACAGTATATATTCTTTCTACAGTTTGTTAGCGTACACCAAATATGTTCCCCCTGTTGATAACCCTCATTATACATTAAGGTTGAACCAAAATATTACATGTAACAAATATGAAATGAAATACGAAACAATTAAATATCTGAAATTGAATTAAACAATAATGTATGTTGATGCTAATATGATGTACAATATTCAATTATGTTTCTATAAGATAACAATAGCCTAATATATTTAATATGCCATAAACTATCGTTATTTAGTTTCACTAATTCATTCGAATTAACTTAATCATTATGACACACCCCTCACTATTGTCATTGGTTGCACTAATTGTCTACATAACCTGGTTCAAGTATTCATGACATTACCCTGAAGAAGTCACAGTGATGCCGAAACGTTGGTAAATACCCAAATAAATGACTGGGAGTTTAAATATGGCGTGTGAGAATTTCTTTATTTTGATAGTTTATCAAAGCAGGCTGTAACGCAACAAAATGTGGGAAAAGCACAGTACTTTCTGAAGACACTGTACATACAGACTCACACACGCTCCCTACTTTTGTTCCTTCACACGTTCCTTTTCTTCATCGGGAGGTGTTAGTCAAAGAGTGTTAATGGCAGCGAGGCAGTATGAGCCTTGACAGCCTAGGCAGCACACTTCCCTGGGAGATGACCTGGTCAGGGTGTGTGGGAACCCACAAGGTACTGGGGCCGGGGCGCCAAGGCCACCATCAGAATACAACACCAAGCTCATTTCCACCAATCCACACACAGAACACTTGCTGCCTGTTTAAACATCATTGCCTGTATGGATGTGGTATGAAAGACACCAAGGCCTTCAGTGCTAGTCATGGGGCTGTGTAATTTCAATAACGTTCTGACTCAGAGGGTGCATTTAAGCAGATGAAATATGGAAGGCACTAAGTGCAGTCAGAGGGGAACGACATGAAGAGTTTTTCTGGCGAGGCTCGAGGTCCCGATATCGTCACATTAGTCCATATTATGTTGCTTTGTAGCGCATTTTAACATTATCTTAACTAATCAGGGGATTGTTCCTGGAGTTCCTCCTTGATGTTTTAGTAATGATGAGCTAAAATCCCTTTGCCTGGCTGATGATGCAGCACCATTAAAGATACATGCACAGGGACAGCTGGGGCTTATCCACTTTGATGCCTCTGCCTCCTAAAACAAGTCATTAATATCTCCCATTTTCTTTCTTAATTTCTGATGCTAGTTGATTAACACTCCACCTGTTAAAGAACCAGCGAACTGATAAAAAACACAGACTTGGCCAAACAGAATAGAGCTGTTTTGATATCAGACTTAATTGTCAGCAATCAAAAGCACTTCACTATGAATGTACTGCACCTAAAGTATGTCTGCCACTCAAGCGTAAACACACTGTCTGAAAAGAAGCGCCTGTTCCATAATGCATGGCCTTACTCCACTATATTCCAGTGTGATTGAAAACAATCCACTTCGATGCTGAAGATAATGAAACGCTGTTGGTGCTTTCAAAGAGATGTTTTTCACAGAGAAAAGATTAAGAAAATATTGTTTTAAGGTTCATAGCCAAAGAGCACTGGAGGGGATAAGGAAGTCAATTTGATATTCATCAGCTGCTTCAAACAAACTACAAATAAACACAGCTCCCAGTTAGTTCCAAAAATGTAAGCCACACATTTTCTTGTTCTTTTTTGGGGGTATTTTTCCATTATCTATTTATTGAAAGAGATCATTATAACCACACTCTTCAAATTGAGTCTGTCTGCCATTTAAAACGAAACTATTTGCTGTCAGTTAGTGAGAGACTGCCAAAGAAGAAAAACTCACACAGAGAGAAAAGGTAGAACGAAGGACGCCCTCTTATCTGCCAAAACAAAACACCCACTCAAACATGCAGGAAAATTGAATTGTGATTAAGATGTTGTGGGTTGAGAGGTAGTCTTTGAGTTATTTAGAGTGGGCCTCTCTGTCTTAGGTGTTTGTTGTTATAGCGATACATTACGGTATAATGGCAGCTCTGAGGGAGAGAGAGACAGAGAGCTCTTGAAGAATCCTGGCAGAGTCTCTGTCAATGATTACGAATCAGGGCACACTCTGCATAAATTAGAGTGCTGTTAATTCTTAGAAGAGGTGAGGGCATGAAGACCCAGCAAACTGGGAACAATCCCAGAACATTAGCTAAGATTCCCGTTAAGTTCTATACTAAGCAAAAACATAAACGCAAAATGCAACAATTTCAATGATTTCAACGATTGTACTGAGTTATAGTTCATATAAGGAAAGTAGTCAATTGAAATAAATGAATTACAGTAAACCCTAATCTATGGATTTCAGATGACTGAGCAGGGGCGCAGCCCTGGTGGGCCTAGGAAGGCATAGGCCCACCCACTTGGGAGCCAGGCCCACTCACTGGGGAGCTATGTCCAGCCAATCAGAATTCGTTTTTTTCCCACAAAAGGGATTTATTACAGACAGAAATACTCCTCAGTTTCATCAGCTGTATGGCTAGTCTCAGACATTCCGCAGGTGAAGAAGCCGGATGTGGAGATCCTGGGCTGGCATGGTTACACATGGTTGTGAGGTCGTTTGGACGTACTGCCAAATTCTCTAAAACAACGTTGGAGGCGGCTTATGGTAGAGAATTGAACAGTCAATTCTTTGGCAGCAGCTCTGGTAGACATTCCTGCATTCAGAATGCCAATTGCATGCTCCCTCAACACTTCAGACATCTGTGACATTGTGTTGTGTGACAAAACTGCACATTTTAGAGTGGATTTTAATTGTCCCCAGCACAAGGTGCTCCTGTGTTATGATCATGCTGTTTAATCACCGTCTTGATATGCCACACCTGTCAGGTGGATGGATTATCTTGGCAAAGGAGAAATGCTCACTAACAGGGATGTAAACACATTTTTGCACAACATTTTAGAGAAATAAGATTTTTGTGCATATATAACATTTCTGGGATCTTTTATTTCAGCTCATGAAACATGGGACCAACACTATACTGTATATGTTGCGTTTATATTTTTGTTCAGTATAGTTAGGGTTGAATCTAACATTAAGATCATGAATTATGTTCAGAGGTTTTATGAATTATCCTTGGAATGTTCTCATAACTTTCACAAAAATGTTGGGCACAACACCTGTAAGAACCACCACAGAACATTCTCCAAAAGTTCTCATTAGGTTTCCAGGTAATGTAATATCACAATGTAACAGTAATATTTTCCCAGCAAACCAAAGTAGGTTCTATGAAAGTTTCCAAAACATTCGTTAGGCTGCGGCAAATGTTCTCATAACACAAAAACTGTTGGATCGTGCTGATGGTAATACAATGTTTGTATAAAACATTCACCTAATGTTGCAATGTTCCTGGAACACATTGTGTCTGTTCTTTGAAGGTCCCCATAAAGTTTCATTAGGTTGTGGGAACAGTCTGGTGGGAACATTGTGGGGACATCACAAAAGATGATTTTCCCAAAACACAAAAACTGTCCAGCTGTGTGGATGATTCTGCAATATTTCTTTTAGGATGCAAAAAAAACATTCATCTGATGTTGCAAGAATGTTCCTAGAACACATTTAATCTGTTTTTTAAAGCTTCTCCGAATGTTTCATTAGGTTGTGGGAACAGTCTGGTGAGAACATTGTGGGGACATCAAAAATGTATGTTCCCAAACCACGAGAACGGTCCAGTTGTGCTGACATTCAATGTCTGTATCAGGGTGCACAAAACATTCATTTGATGTTGCAATAATTTTGACAGAACAGCCTTTCTGAGTTCTTTAAAAGTTCACAGAACATTTAATTAGGTTGTGGGCACAGTGTGGATCCATTACAAGAGATAGGTTCCCAAAACACAATATGCTCAGTTGTGATGACATTCATACCATGTTTAAGTTAGGTTGCACCGGATGTTCCTATAACGCTGTAAGAATGTTGAAAGAACACCTGGTCTATGTTCATTAAAAGTTGCCAGAACATTTAATTAAGTTATGGGACTTGTCTGGGATGTTGGAAGAATATTGTTGTGATATTCACATAGGTTGCACAGAACATACCAACAATGTTGTACAATGTTCCACAATTTTGAAATAAGTCCATAAGTCCATAAATAAGTCCACAAGTCCACAATACTCCATTGGTGTTCATGCAATATACATTTTAACTTGTCTTGGAGGTCCTCGGAACATTTTAAGAACATTTGGAACATGTTATATTTAAATCTTACCTGATATTGCCACACAATGCTCAGCATGCAAATTTGCAGCTCCTTCAAGCGTAAAACAGCAGATTGGAATACATCCCTATTATGTTTCTCTTCAGGTTTAATGGCAATTCACATTTGAGGGTTGTATTGTAGGCCCACTTGAAGGTTATATAGACACATGGCATTTTAATTAATTTATAGTACATTCGAACAGCATTTAATCATACAAACACAACCATATTTTATTAACATCATCTGTTGACAATCTGCCAATTATTTCATTGATAGGACATTTGAACAGTACAGAAGTCCTGAAGCCAAAGCAAAAAAATAAAAAATAAAAATACAAACTTTTGGAATGATCTTCTTTGAACGACTTAGTACCTCATTTGAATGACAGTATCTTCTTTGAACGACATAATTGTTCTTTTGTCTAATTAGGCCTCATTTTTTATGCAGCTAGTCAGACCGTGTAATGCTTGCTGCAGCCATTCATTCACTGATTCCATCCATTGATATGATTATTCATTGACAGTTCATTGATAGCCTAAAGCATGGCTGCTTTTGAATGCCAGAGCATCTAATGTAGCAACATTTGAATTTTTTTTGTTTTTTTTGAATGTTTTTTTTTTTTACGTTGGATAAAGGTAGAAACACAGAGCTACAAAATGCTATATCATACACTACAGTTGAGGATCAATGGGAAAGTAATTTTGCTTTGAAAGTTGATAAACTTGTAAACTCACTTTTGAGAAAATGGCCTTTCAATGTTTTGGTACTACTACTGGAGAGCACTTCTTTGTCTACACCCATTCAGCATCGTTCACACCTTTCTTAAGCTTTAGCCCCACCCGTCTCTTTATGGATTGATCTGAGCGTTCTGTACTAACGGCAGTCAAGCACCCAAGCTAACTGGCTAATATTGGCTAGCATGCTAGCTACACAGATACATAATGAGAGAACACCCCACTCTGACCATTTTACTCGCCCTAGCAGAACTGGTTAGGCTGTTTTCATGTTATCCAGAGTGCTGGTGACTAACTGTGCTGCTGCCAAAAATGTAATTGCGCTTTTTTGCCGACGTTTACTGACACCGGCCATATTCAACTGGTGTTTAGCCTTCGTAAAGGGTAAAGGACAATCGTGTTTATTCAGAAAACGTTCACGCCAAAACACCAGGCGCATACAAAACGACCGGCCCAAAAACAGGACCCAAACATTCCTGAGAAATTAGAAATGTTTCCTGAGAAAACAAGAAAATAGCACAACCACGAAAATGAACAGAGGGACAAGCCCGCACAAAAGCAGGCGAGCATATCCGGCTTAAATAGCCTTAACCAAAACCTAAACAAGAAACAGGTGTAACCAATAAGACAAAACTAACAGAAAAGGAAAAGGGGATCGGTGGCAGCTAGTAGACCGGTGACGACGACCGCCGAGCCGCCGCCGAACAGAAAGAGGAGCCACCTTCGGTGTGAGTCGTGACAATACTCATGAACTAACAAAGTTGAAACTACTTTTTTTCTTTTGGAAAATTTACTCAATTTGTAAAAAGGAAATATGAAAATATCTCATTTACATTAGGCCTTTACACCCTGAGTCATACTTGGTAGAAGCGACTTTGTCGGCAGCTTTACAGCTGTGAGGTTTTCTGGTTAAGCCTCTAACGCTATCCACGCCTGGATTGTGCTCATTGCCCATTGTTCTTCTTGCCAAATTATTCAAGCTCTGTCAAATTGGTTGTTGTATTGGCTAGATGTCCCTTTCAAATCAAATCAAATCAATCAAATCAAATTTTATTAGTCACATACCACATGGTTAGCAGATGTTAATGCGAGTGTGGAAATGCTTGTGCCTTTAGTTCGCGCAATGCAGTAATAACCAACAGTAATCTAACCTAAGCAATTCCACAACTACTACCTTATACACACACACAAGTGTAAAGGGATAAAGATATGTACATAAAGATATATGAATGAGTGGTGGTACAGAACGGCATGGCAAGATGCAGTAGATGGTTAGAGTACGGTATAACATATGAGATGAGTACTGTAGGGTAGTAAACATTAAAGTGGCATAGTTTAAAGTGGCTAGTGGTAACATGTATTACATAAGATGGCAAGATGCAGTAGATGATATAGTAACAGTATATACATAGAGATGGGTAATGTAGGGTATGTAAACATTATATTAAGTGGCATTGTTTAAAGTGGCTAGTGGTACATTTTACATATTTCCATCAATTCCCATTTTTAAGTGGCTGGAGTTGAGTCAGTATGTTGGCAGCGGGCCGTAATGTTAGTGGTGGCTGTTTAACAGTCTGATGGCCTTGAGATAGAAGCTGTTTTTCAGCTCTCTCGTCCCTGCTTGATTGATGCACTGTACTGACCTCGCTTCTGGATGATAGGCGGGGTGAACAGGCAGTGGTTGGGTGGTTGTTGTCCTTGATGATCTTTATGGCCTTTCTGTGAACGGGTGGTGTAGGTGTCCTGGAGGGCAGGTAGTTTGCCCCGGTGGTGCGTTCTGCAGACCTCACTACCCTCTGGAGAGCCTTAGCGGTTGTGGGCGGAGCATTTGCCGTACCAGGCGGTGATACAGCCCGACAGGATGGCTCTCGATTGTGCATCTGTAGAAGTTTGTGAGTGCTTTTGGTGACAAGCGAATTTCTTCAGCCTCCTGAGGTTGCAAGAGGCGCTGCTGGCTTCTTCACCAACGCTGTCTGTGGTGGGTGGACCAATTCAGTTTTGTCGTGATGTGTAACCGAGGAACTTAGGGGGTGCTCCCTCTGCTGTTTCCTGAAGTCCACAATCATCTCCTTTGTTTTGTTGACGTGAGTGTGAGGTTATTTTCCTGACACCACACTCCGAGGGCCCTCACCTCCTCCCTGTAGGCCGTCTCGTCGTTGTTGGTAATCAAGCCTACGCACTGTAGTGTCATCCGCAACTTGATGTTGAGTTGGAGGCGTGCATGGCCACGCAGTCGTGGTGAACAGGGAGTACAGGAGAGGGCTCAGAACGCACCCTTGTGGGGCCCCAGTGTTGAGGATCAGCGGGGTGAGGATGTTGTTACCTACCCTCACCACCTGGGGGGCGGCCCGTCAGGAAGTCCAGGACCCAGTTGCACAGGGCGGGGTCGAGACCCAGGGTCTCGGCTTGATGACGAGTTTGGAGGGTACTATGGTGTTAAATGCTGAGCTGTAATCGATGAACGCATTCTCACATGGTATTCCTCTTGTCCAGATGGGTTAGGGCAGTGTGCAGTGTGGTTGCGATTGCCGTCGTCTGTGGACCCTATGGGTCGGTAAGAGCAAATTGGAGTGGGTCTAGGGTGTCCGGTAGGGTGGAGGTGATTGGTCCTTGACTAGTCTCTCAAAGCACTTCATGATGACGGAAGTGGTGCTACGGGGCGGTAGTCGTTAGCTCAGTTAACCTTAGCTTTCTTGGGAACCAGGAACAATGGTGGCCCCTCTTGAAGCATGTGGGAACAGCAGACTGGGATAAGGATTGATTGAATATGTCCGTAAACACACCAGCCAGCTGGTCCTGCGCATGCTCTGAGGACGCGGCTGGGAATGCGCGTCTGGGCTGCAGCCTTGCGAGGGTTAACAGTTTAAATGTTTTTACTCACCTCGGCTGCAGTGAAGGAGAGCCGCAGGTTTTGGTAGGGGGCGTGTCAGTGGCACTGTATTGTCCTCAAGCGGGCAAAAAAGTTGTTTAGCCTGTTGGGAGCAAGACATCCTGGTCCGCGACGGGGCTGGTTTTTTTTTGTAATCCTGATTGGACTGTAGACCCTGCCACATACCTCTTGTGTCTGAGCTGTTGAATTGCGACTCGATTTTTGTCTCTGTACTGGGACTTAAGCCTGTTTGATTGCCTTGCGGAGAGAATAAGCTACACGTGTTTGTATTCGGGTCATCGCTTCCGGTCACCTTGCCCTGGTTAAAAGCCAGTGGTTCGCGCTTTCAGTTTCACGCGAATGCTGCCGTCAATCCACGGTTCTTCTGGTTTTGGGAATGTTTTAATCGTTGCTGTGGGTACGCACATCGTCAATGCACTTCCTAATGAATCGCTCACCGAATCAGCATATTCGTCAATATTGTTGTTGGACGCAGTGCGGAACATATTCCAATCCGCGTGATCGAAGCAGTCTTGAAGCGTGGATTCAGATTGGTCGGACCAGCGTTTGAACAGACCTGAGCGCGGGAGCTTGTTGTTTTAGTTTCTGTTTGTAGGCTGGAATCAACAAAATGGGAGTCGTGGTCAGCTTTTCCGAAAGGGGGGCGGGGGAGGGCCTTATATGCCGGTGCGGAAATTAGTATAACAATGATCTAGGGTTTTTCCAGCCCTGGTAGCACAATCGATATGCTGATAGAATTTAGGGAGTTTTGTTTTTAGATTAGGCCTTGTTAAAATCCCCAGCTACGATGAATGCAGCCTCAGGGTGTGTGGTTTCCAGTTTACAAAGAGTCAGATAAAAGTTCGTTCAGGGCCATCGATGTGTCTGCTTGGGGGGGAATATATACGGCTGTGATTATGATTGAAGAGAATTCCCTTGGTAGATAATGCGGTCGACATTTGATTGTGAGGAGTTCTAGATCAGGTGAACAGAATGACTTGAGTTCCTGTGTGTTGTTATGGATGATCACACCACGTCTCGTTCACTCATCGAGGCATAACCCCCCCGCCCCTCTTCTTACCAGAAAGATGTTTGTTTCTGTCGGCGCGATGCATGAAGAAACCAGCTGGCTGCACCGACTCCGTTAGCGTCTCTTGAGTTAGCCATGTTTCCGTGAAGCAGAGCACGTTGCAATCCCTGATGTCTCTCTGGAATGCTACCCGTGCTCGGATTTCATCAACCTTATTGTCAAGAGACTGGACATTGGCGAGTAGTATGCTAGGGAGTGGAGCGCATTTTCAGGTCTTACCATATATTTCCAAGTAGATTTAAGTCAAGGTCACTCAGGAACGTTCACTGTCTTCTTGGTAAGCAACTCCAGTGTAGATTTGGCCTTCTGTTTTATGCTACTGTCCTGCTGAAAATGTGAATTCATCTCCCAGTGTCTGGTGGAAAGCACCAGTTTTTCCTCTGGGGTTTTGCCTATGCTTAGATCCATTCAGCTTCTTTTTTATCCTGAAAAACTGCCCAATCCTTAATTATTACAAGCATACACATAACATGATGCAGCCACCACATTACTTGAAAATATGGAGACTGGTATTGAGTAAGGTGTTGAATTCGATTTGCCCCAAACATTACACTTTGTATTTAGGACAAAAAGTTCATTACTTTGCCACATTTTTTGCAGTATTACTTTAGTGCCTTGTTGTAAACAGGAAAGATGTTTTGGAATATTTGTATTCTGCATAGGCTTCCTTCTTTTCACTCTGTCCATTAGTATTGTGGATTAACTACAATGTTGTTCATCCATCCTCAGTTTTCTCATGTCACAGCCATTATACTTTGTAACTGTTATAAAGTCACCATTGGCCTCATGGTGAAATCCCTGAGAAGTTGACTTAGGAAGGAAGCCTCTATCTTTTATGATGTTGTGTATTGATACACCATCCAAAGGCAGAGTTCATCTGTCCAGTGTCTGTGTTCTTTTGCCCATCTTAATATTTTATTTTTATTGGCCAGTCTGAGTTATGCCTTTTTCTTTGCAACTCTGCCTAGAAGGCCAGCATCCCGGAGTCGTCTCTTCACTTTTGACGTTGAGACTGGTGTTTTGTGGGTACTATTTAATGAAGCTGCAAAAACTGTCTAGTTTCTCAAACGAGACACTCTAATGTACTTGTCCTCTTGCTCAGTTTTGCACCGGGGCCTCCCACTCCTCTTTCTATTCTTGTTAGAGCCAGTTTGCACTGTTCTGTGAAGGGAGTAGTACACAGCGTTGTACGAGATCTTCAATTTCTTGGCAATTTCTCGCATGGAATAGCCTTCATTTCTCAGAACAAGTATAGACTGACGAGTTTCAGAAGAAGGTATTTGTTTCTGGCCATTTGGAGCCTGTAATCAAACCCACAAATGCTGATGCTCCAGATACTCAACTAGTCTAAAGAAGGCCAGCTTTATTACTTCTTTAATCAGAACAACAGTTTTCAGCAGTGCCAACATAATTGCAAAAGGGTTTTCTAATGATCAATTAGGCTTTTAAAATTATAAATTTGGATTAGCTAACACAATGTGCCATTGGAACACAGGAGTGATGGTTGCTGATGATGGGTCTCTGTAAGCCTTTGTAGATATTATATTAAAAATATGCAATAGTCATTTACAACATTATCAAAGTCTACACTATATTTCTGATAAAATTTGATGTTATTTTAATGGAAGAAATGTGCTTTTCTTTCAAGAACAAGGACATTTCTAAGTGACCCCAAACGTTTGAACGGTAGTGTATGTCACAAACACAGGATACAGAAGGTGTAAATGGTACAATGAAATGGTTACTTGCATAGTGGAGTCTTTTATTTAGACATGTAGCTAGCTAGCTAGCTAAACAATGAACCTTAATCCCAACTCATAATGTTACTACCCTGCGTGAATCTGCAGGTAGCTAATCAACTAGAGTCAATGTTAGCTAGCTAGCTAACATAAGGCTATACCTAAGAATGCAAATGGCTCTAAGATACGAATAATATTACTACTCAGATCATACACGTAATGTTAGCTAGCGAGCCAGCCTGCTAACATTAGCTAGCTAGCTAACAATACGCTTTAACTTGCATGAAAATTACTTTCTGACAAAACTAGAAACATATAATATCTTAAAATGTGGCTAGCTAGACTCTTTTAGTCGTATACAAGGATGAATGCTTCTCCCTCTCTGTCACAGATGCCATGGTTGCCCTTAGTTTGAAGATGTAATCCGGAGACAGGTGTTTTATAAAACAGCCTGTGTGTTCTCTTTTTAACTCACTCCACATATTTACAATCAAACGGCAGATTTTTCTCCATCTCATTTGCTGTCATACTCTGCTTCCACCGGGCATTCCACTGATTTTGACGTTCTTTGACCTTTGACGTTCTTTGTGAAATCTTTCAAAAAATACACGTTAGAAAGTATTACCTACACATACTGAGCAGGTCATGTTATAGACTGAAGCATGCTACATGGCAGACCAATCCAAAGTCATCTCTCGGCATGTCCAACCCATCCATTATTTCAGCCAATCATGGCTACCGGGAAGGTTCCAGTCTTGTTCCATGGCTAAACCAACTAAGCTCATAATTTAACAATTTTATTTGTATTTACAGATGGCATTCAAGTTTGTAATTAAGGAACATGAAAGTTCACATGTTCCAGAAGGCATTTCTGCCCCCCAAAAAATGTATATAAAAAAAAGAATTCTCCTATGAAATAGTGACGCGCGACATACGCCTACTTTCCTAAAACAAGTCACAATTTTGGTTTTCTGGGGAGGCATTCTGTTATCTCTGCACTGACATAGACAAAAACAGTGCTATTGTCTCCATGTCTGAACTGGACAGATTTAGTGAGAGGGGAGTTGGTAGCCCGCACACCCCTGTCCCCCAAAGTGTCAAAACACAAAGCTCCTTCTCTTTCCAGTGACTTTTCTCTTCATCTGATGTTGCCATAGGAGATTCATACTGGAATGTGCATATGCGTGGGTGTATACAATACACACCATGCAGCACACATCCAATCCTACCTTACTACTGCTTTCAAACTTGGGTTTCTTTGCTTTTTAATCATGAGCGGTTAATTCATTACTGTGAATAATGACTCTGATCTGTAAGCTTCCATTTCTCATCTCTTCTCTCTCTTCATATTCCAGCGCTCCTTCGTTAGTGGGGTTTTAATTGGCCGTTGGGCTACGCTGAAAACAATGAAGAATTGATTTCCTTAAACATAATCACCTCAACCACTCGCCTAATGACTGCTGTCACTGTGGGCTCCGAGGAGAAAAATGACCAGTCGATGCTCTCATTGATGCCCTTCACCTCATCCCACCAAAGGGTAGAAAGCAGAACCACCTACCCCATCTTACCTGTTTGAATTAACCCTTCTAGCTGGGTGACAGCCTGTGAACGGTCCATCCATCAAACACACATGCACGCGCGCATACACACATACATGTACAGTGCACCTCGTTTACATTCACATACACAAAGACAAATACACAGACACACACACAAATGTGCACACACAGGCCAGGAACAGACGCACACACACAGGCATGCAGCACACAGGCATGCAGCACACACACAAAGAGAATAGACAAGTATTAGCCCCGTGCTGACATGGTCCAAGTGAGCTTAGGTGTACTGTATGTGGACAGCATAATGTACTGTCCAAGTGGCCATTTGTCCTCTGCATATCACTCCCCTCTGGTCCCATGGTGTCCGATCAAGTCTATTGTTTTGCTCACATTCTCTGTCTGCACAGATGGTACTGAGTAAACTGCTCTAATGTCCACCTGGCTGATGGCTGGACATAGAGCTGCTTATCTCACCCCAGGGTCTGGAGCTAAATAACACACACAGGCGTGCGCATACACGTACACATACACACACGCGTGCACACACACACAGGCACACAAACACACACGCATGCATGCAGATACACATACACACAGGCACGCCCAAATGCAAGAACACACACACAAACACACACGCAAGTTCTATGTTTTGATCAAATATCCCATATGGAGGTGAGATAGAAGAGATGAGTTTGGAAGAAGAGATGATACCATATTCTTTGAATGTCCTTTGAAATGCAGTTCATACAGATGTCCAATCTTAATTTGACCAGTTTCTCACATCAGAAAAATAATCCTACAGCAACAGGACGTGAATTATGTGGATTATAAATAATGGAAATATTTGCAGGAGTTGATACATTTTTCATTAGGGCAAATCAAGTATGACATATTTAAGTGGAAATTACAAACTTTAGAAGCCTAGTGATCAAATGAAGAGAGGACACCTGTACATGTTCATCACACCTGTTTGCATTTCTTATTGACAGAATAATTGATTCCTCATAGCAATGCAATTTCAGCATTTAGGAGTCTGATGGAATCATTGTGATTTTTGACCAACATCGACAAAAGGCCAGGGGGTATGATAAAAATTCCCTAAGTAGTCAGGACTTGAAGGCGGGCATTTTGTGAGGGCTGCCTCTACAACAGGCTTGAAAGCATGTCTCCAGGCAGGAAACTACCAGTAAAATATTGAATAAATCCAACATATTGTGAGTTTTGGGGTTTAAATATAGTGCACTCAAGGGATTCTTTCCTCACTTTTATGGTTTGTGTTATGCCTCATGGCCCGATATACTGTATCAAAAACTAAGCTTGTGGAGAGTGACATTAATTCTGCAGGACAGCAGTGGCCAACATAACTGCAAATGTACTCCTTTTAATCCCAGTCTCCACTGCCTGTGGTCTGGGCATGGCAGACCTTGATGAAAATGTGAACAGAATAGTGTTACCAAGCTCAGCTCAGATATTTTTTTCAAGATCCAGCCACTTCAAACATTTACACAGCCATCCTCCAATAAGACAATATAACGATTTTACCACCATGTTTAAAATGCAATACCGCCATGAAGAAAATCACACTGCTACAAAAGAGGAAAAGTTATTGGGCTCCCTTTTACCTATTCTCCCTCTGATCATCCCTCTCTTCTCTCCTCTGTGAGCTCCAGTTTAATTGTTGGACGATGGTGTCTGTGGTGATGGCTGTCAGAGGAAGATGAAGAGTTTTTCCCGGGGCGTGAGGAGAGGGCCACACGGTGATGGAGGGCCCCTCTCCTGCAGCTCCGCTGGCTGCATTAGCACGCCACTTTATAACTATGTGAAAGGGGCACTTCCAGTGGCTCGCTCATTACTCAGCGGCCCAGTCGGGGCTCTGGCAGGCCCCTGCCCTCTCTCTCTCTATCCATCCTCTCTCCATTCTCCTCTCTCCATTTTTTTGGAGAGGAGGGACGTCCCTAGGCTCCATCAGCCCCTCGCTCCCCAGGGTGATCCCTATTGTTACTTTGACCCATCAGTGGCACATTTCTCCTCCACATTATTTTGACACCCTCTTTTGTCACAACGAGGTCCATTGTGCTGCAGTTGTTGTAAATGATGTCACCTCTGTAGGAGAGCCATTGTTAGTGGAGGCTGGTTTAACCCAGTCAGCCTGGTTAAGGCCTGGTGTGTGTTGTAATAATGAGATTTAATTTCTCAGTTTCTCCAGGCCTTCACTCCTGAACCTACTGGAACAGATGATTATCATATGCAGGCTCTCAGAGATGCAAGGAGAGCCACATTAATGCAAGAGCAGAGCATGATTTCCTCATCAGGGAGTGATTTGTAATGGATTGAGGAACACCCTGAGAGTCAAATTAGAATCATCTAAATGCCTCTAGGGGCAATTTGCAGCGCATGCTGTGGTGAAGAGGATAACATAGTAATTGCATGTTATGTGCCTTACATTTATTTTCAGCAGTATTTTTTAAATGTGTACTATGTGATTATATGAACTCATGATTTAATTAAGTTCAGGTTGTTAAAAACAACAGAAAGGTATTTACCCTCAGATAAATGTAGTCATTTAAAAAGATGAAGTGAGTAACCATAGAAACTCATTTTAAAAAGCATTATGGGCCTATTTAGTACAATGTATTTTTATAGCACACTGTCGATAATTTGTTCTATATAGAATTCACATCAGGGATCTATTTCATTTCTAACACCATTTTGTACATATACCAAACATCATCGAACATTAACCCTACTCTTGACGTTGTAGTATATGTTCCACAGTAATTAACCAACCAAACTCCTCAGCTCCATGTGTCGGCTAACCACGTGTCTCTGTCCCTCTGTCTGTGTCCTCAGAAGGAGGTACGTGTGAGGTGATCGCAGCCCACCGGTGCTGTAATAAGAACCGTATCGAGGAGCGCTCCCAGACTGTCAAGTGCTCCTGTCTACCGGGAAAGGTGGCCGGGACAACACGCAACAAACCCTCCTGTGTGGATGGTAAGGACATGTTCATAGCATGTTTTTCACTTTTTAATATCACATATGGCTTAACATTCTAAAAAGAAGTACTTCTCTAAATGTAGTGTAGAGGTACCTTTTTAAAATCATTTATAGCTGATTGGAATTACAATATTGCTGGCTTTTACACACTTTTGAATGAGACTGCCACACGCTGAGGTGTTTCAACAGCTTTCTACCTAATGCGGTTCATTCTTGCACAAGTAGGGTTGCAAAGCTACCGGTATTTTACCCACGTTACTGGAATCTTCAGTAATTTTAGTAATTAACTGAAAATCTATGGCAATCTGTAGAAATGTAGGTAATTTATACTTGAATACCTTTCAAAAAATGTAGTCATATATACTATTCATTTTTATATCTCGTCCATATTGTCCATGTAGATACACCATATTGTTCAAGATAAAATAGTCTAATTAATGAAAGGACAAAGGCACTATTTTCAATTACCTTTGCAAATTGTCCAACTATTGACTTTTTTCACAACTGTCACCAGTTTGACGCCACAACATTTGCAACAAGTACATATTGACATAGTAAAATAAATCAGTGTAAAAGAAAATATGAAGGATATTTCATGCTGAAATCCTCATATTAAACGACCAAGGGTGTTGATGTTTTATATTTACGATAATGTTTTACAGCTTTGTCGTTCCATTTTTTTATAAAAAAATAATGTTATTGAATTATTTCATATAGTTTACATGTGATAAGGCCACACAGAGGGGCAGAGATAATTACACCTGTGATAATCTGAAGTATCCCAAAAGGGCCACTCGATACTAGTCTGCGATCCTTGAAAGATGCCAACATTCTGGTAGTTTACTGGTAAACTTCAAAAGTTTCAAATAATATACTCTATGCATGACTCTCCTAATGTCCTAATGAAGTCAATTAAGATAATATCAAAGCACTCTAAATTGGAGACTAAATCGAATCTGGGTGAGTGCTGCAAAGGATTGTGGGAGACAAGCAATACCTCAGATGCACAGCTGAGCACATGCGAATTACCCATGTTGAATATTGCATGGCCCAAGGCAGCTTAGGTTCATAAATGAAAAAATTAAAAACACAAGTCTGGGAACCCCTGGGCTGACACCTGAAATGCCTGAGGAAAATAATCAACGGAGTGACGCAGTTACAGGGAAACAGAGTAAAGGACCACAGGCAGTCACAAGCCCAGTGAGATAGAACAGAACACAACAGAACACAACAGAGAAGTTAGGTTCTTCAGAACTAATTTATCCTGATGCAGTTTATTATTTCACCTCAAACTCCTCAAAGATCAAAGTAATCTAGGCTGCCCTCACAAAGGAACGACACAGTCTTCATCATGAATGACGATACTATGAGGAGGCGTATGTCTGCCCTCTTCAATCCATTTCATAGGCTTGTTTAGCTACATCTGACACATGAGACAGACAAAGCTAAGCAAATTAATCCTTGGAACCAACTGCGTAAACTTTTTGAAAGTTCTGAACTGAGCTCCTAAGGCTAAGGACTCCGAACTTGGTGAGTTACTAAATTTAAGAAAGCCGGCGTGTTCCACAGCTAAGGCGATGTGACGTAACAAACAATGGTTGCGTGCCATGTCATCAACTGTGTCATTGACTGACAAATTACTATGACATACAGTTGAAGTCGGGAGTCTACATACACCTTAGCCAATTACATTTAAACTCAGTTTTTCACAATTCCTGTCTTAGGTCAGTTAGGATCACCGCTTTATTTTAAGAATGTGAAATGTCAGAATAATAGTAGAGAGAATTATTTATTTCAGCTTTAATTTCTACTTAGGCAGCCTTTTTTCCACCTTAGTTTGTGGGATCTTGATTTTGTATCGTTGCTGTGTAGCCTGCAGAACTTTATGTTCGTTTTGTATTTAGTTGTTTTTCGGTGTTCATTTTAATAAAAGTAAGATGTTAGCCTACCACACTGCACCTTGGTCCGATCCTTCCATCAACGAGCGTGACAGGGTCAAACGTTTTGGGTAGCCTTCCACAAGCTTCCCACAATAAGTTGGGTGAATTTTGGCCCATTCCTCCTGACAGAGCTGGTGTAACTGAGTCAGGTTTGTTGGCCTCCTTGCTCGCACACGCTTTTTCAGTTCTACCCACAAAATTTCAGTAGGATTGAGGTCAGGGCTTTGTGTAGGCCACTCCAATACCTTGACTTTGTTGTCCTTAAGCCATTTTGCCACAACTTTGGAAGTATGCTTGGGGTCATTGTCCATTTGGAAGACCCATTTGCAACCAGTCTTTAACTTCCTGACTGATGTCTTGATGTTGCTTCAATATATCCACATAATTTCCCCCGCCTCATGATGCCATCTATTTTGTGAAGTGCACCAGTCCCTCCTGCAGCAAAGCATCCCCAAAACATGATGCTGCCACCTCCCGTGCTTCACAGTTGGGATGGTGTTCTTCGGCTTGCAGGCCTCCTGGTCAATATGGCCAAACAGTTCCATTTTTGTTTCATCAGACCAGAGGACATTTCTCCAAAAAGTACAATCTTTGTCCCCATGTGCAGTTGCAAACCGTAGTCTGGCTTTATTATGGCGGTTTTGGAGCAGTGACTTCTTCCTTGCTGGGCGTCCTTTCAGGTTATGTCGATATAGGACTCGTTTTACTGTGGATACACATACTTTTGTACCGGTTTCCTCCAGCATCTTCATACGGTCCTTTGCTGTTGTTCTGGGATTAATTTGCACTTTTTGCACCAAAGTGCATTCATCTCTAGGAGACAGAACGAGTCTTCTTCCTGAGCGGTATGACGGCTGCGTGGTCCCATTGTCACGCTCGCTATCCTCAAACTCCCTGTCATAAATCGACCAAGGCGCAGCGTGCATGTAGTTTCACATCTTTTAATGAAAGTGAAACCTAAACAACCAAAAAACAAACAGGTAAACAGCAAAGACCGTGACGCAACCGAGGTGCACACAATCACACACAGAAAATAATTTCCCACAAAACACAGGTGGGAAAAGGCTACCTAAGTATGGTTCTCAGAGACAACGATAGACAGCTGCCTCTGATTGAGAACCACACCCGGCCAAACACATATAAATAGAAAATCATAGAACATAAAACATAGACTGCCCACCCAAATCACACCCTGACCAAACCAAAATAGAGACATGAAACGCTCTCTACGGTCAGGGCGTGACACCCATGGTGTTGATACTTGCGTACTATTGTTTGTACAGATGAACCTGGTACCTTCGGGCATTTGGAAATTGCTCCCAAGGATGAACCAGGCTTGTGGGGGTCTATAATATTGTTTCTGAGGTCTTGGCTGATTTCTTTTGATTTTCCCATGATGTCAAGCAAAGAGGCACTGAGTTTGAAGGTAAGCCTTGAAATATATCCACAGGTACACCTCCAATTGACTCAAATTATGTCAATTAGCCTACCAGAAGTTTCTAAAGCCATGACATCATTTTCTGGAATTTTCCAAGCTGCTTAAAGGCACAGTCGACTTAGTGTATTTAAACTTTTGACCCACTGGAATTGTGATGAGGTGAATTATAAGTGAAATAATCTGTCTGTAAACAATTGTTGGAAAAATGACTTGTGTCATGCACAAAGTAGATGTCCTAACCGACTTGCCAAAACTATAGTTTGTTAACAAGACATTTGTGGTGGTTGAAAAACAAGTTTGAATGACTCCAACCTAAGTGTATGTGAACTTCCGACTTCAACTGTATATTGCTTTAGCTGATCCTTCAAACACCTATCCAGCCGTTGTAAGCTCTGTTAAGCATCCACAATGTCTGAGCATAGGAACGCGCCCAGCATGTTATTAAGTGCATTTCACAAAGGGAAAACGCACCTGAATGAAAGGATATAGTGCAGTATGTTAGACTGATTGATATTCTTACATTGCCTTGGTGTGATAGAGTTTGATATGATAAAGATATGAGGAGAGTTGAGAGGATTGGGAGTGAGGTGGTGGGGAGGGGAGAATGAATGGAGACGGTAGGAGAAGGGGATAGGGGGATGCAGAGGAGGGAAGGGAGGGCTGGGAGATGCTCACACTTCATGCCTCGGTGCTCCTGGCTCCTGCAGTGACAAAAGAATCCCTGTACCTGTTACTGTATTAATTAACAGCCTGTTATATAGAGAGAGGGGATGGAAATGGAACTGACAAGTCACTGAGCAGCGATGTTCCAGCAATGAGCACCACAGCACCCCAGAAGGAGGGAGGGAGCATGCCAGTGGTGCCTATCCCTCTTTCATAGAACCAGGTGAAATTACAGAGAAAAACAGATGCCATTTTGTACTCAGATGATCATAACATTGCATTTACATTTTTGTCATTTAGCTGACGCTCTTATGCAGAGTGACTTACAGGAGCAATTAGGGTTAAGTGCCTTGCTCAAGGGCACATAGACAGATTTTTTTTACCTAGTCGGCTCAGGGAATAGAACCAGTTGCTGCAATTCACAGGTAACAAAAGAGTCCGCAATCAAGGAAAATCAATGAAAGTGTTAAAACTAGTGTGTGAACTCTCTCTGAAAGTTGTTTGTGTGGAGCCTGCGGGCCCCTGTTCAACTCTGTGAGATATTATAGACCTGTGTGGTCAATGTCCCGTGACTGTCCCCTCAGTGGTGGGGTGGGGCATGGTGGGGTACGCTGGCCCAGATGGAACTCATCCCCAGGTCTCCAATTATTAATGCTGCATCTACGATGAGTAACGATGCTGCTACCCAGCCGGGCTCATCTTACCCTCCAGTGGATACCTGCTGTGTTTGTCCCATAGTGTCACGCCCTGACTTTAGTTATATGTGCTTTCTTTATTATTTGGTTCGGTCAGGGTGTGACAAGGGGTGGTTTGTTTAGTTTTTGGATTGTCTAGGGGGTTTTGTCCTGTCTAGGTTTTTTGGTTATCTATGGGGATTTTGTATTGTCTCGGGGTATGTAGGTTTATGGTGGCCTGAGTCGGTTCGCAATCAGAGACAGCTGTTTATCGTTGTCTCTGATTGGGGAGCCTATTTAGGTTGCCATTTTCCAAGTTGGTTTTGTGGGTAGATGTCCTTGTTTAGTTGCCTGTGAGCACTATGTTGGCTTCACGTTTGCTTGTTTTGTGAGTTTGTTAAGTGTTCTTTGTTTAATAAATAGAAGAATGGATTCAAATTAAGGCTGCGCCTTGGTCCACTCCTTTAAACGGCCGTGATACTTAGACACAGACACACACACACTCAGCACCCTATCTTCCCTACACGTGCACCAAGTCCTGTACTGAGTGGCAAGACGTAGAGATCGATTACTCTCCTTTGAGACAGCATCCTGGTTGTATTAACTGTCATTAGCATCAAACCAGGCAAACCCCTAAACAGAACAGAGAAAAAGGACTGCATTAAGATTAAACAGTTACAGTTACATTCTTTTATATGTAATATTTACTCTTTTGTGGATATGCGAGATGTGTATTTGTGTGATTCTTCCTCTGGGATTGGTAAATGATTGGGGTATTTATTAATGCATGGGAATGTGGTGCTTGTGTTGGAGGCTGGTGCCTCACATACTTGGTGGGGGAGTGCTGTAAGCTTATCCCTGCATGGGAATTGATTATTAGCTTTGACAAGTAGAACTACGTCCCAGTTATGTCAGGGCCAACAAGGCTTTTAGTGAGGAACATCCCTTTTAACAAGTCAAACACTCAGGCTTATTTCTCACAGCCCATGGCTAGGACAATGCAATATGCTCAAATTAGGCGCCTGTCACTGCACCACTGCCTTTATCCGGCTATGATAAATGCAAGCGCACAAACACTGTACACATACTTTTTACACACACACACCACACACACACACACACACACACACACACACACACACACACACACACACACACACACACACACACACACACACACACACACACACACACACACACACAACACACACACACGTCCAGAAATGCTGTTTGCACCCTGCCACAGACAGCGCACATACTATTTATACTGTAACAGTGATGATCTCTTGTCACAAGCAATACACACACACTTTCTCTCATACACATACTGTACAGTACACACACAGACACACATTTATTTTCCCTCTTGGGCATATTAAGTGTGGTGCTAGCCACTGATGGAGAATAAACCCTTCTGTTTGGCTGTGGGCGAGTAATACTGAGCATGACAGGTTGTCATGGTACATTTGAGCAACGTCCAGGGGGAAACGACACATGGACGCTAGCTACTTCAAGGGTGGAAAGAGATGCCTGATTCCTCCACACACTCTGCTGATCAAAAGAACCATCTAAATAGCTACAGAATATCAAAAGCACTCGGACTAAACTACATAGTTAAAAAAGGCCCTTCAAAAGACTACGCAAGGCCATTACCATCATTAGTGATATCAATGTTTCAAAGAGAATACTTACTTCATTATATCTGAAGATGTGACATGCTACATATACTGAGTATACAAAACATAAAGAACATCTGCTCTGTCCATGACATAGGCTGACCAGGTGAATCCATGTGAAAGCTATGATCCCTTATTGATGTCACTTGTTAAATCCGCTCCAATCCGTGTAGATGAAGGAGAGGAGACATGTTAAAGAAGGATATAGAAGCCTTGAGACGATTGAGACATGGATTGTGTATGGGTGCCATTCAGAGGTTGAATGGGCAAGACTAAATATTTAAGTGCCTTTGAACGGTTTGTGTCAAGAACTGCAACGCTGCTGGGTTTTTCACACTCAACAGTTTCCCGTGTGTATCAAGAATATTCCACCACTCAAAGGACATCCAGCCATCTTGACACAACTGTGGAAGCATTCGAGTCAACATGGGCCAGCATCCCTGTGGAACGCTTTCGACACCTTGTAGAGTCCATGCTCGACGAATTGAGCCTGTTCTGAGGGCAAAAGGTGGTACAACTCAATACTACAAAGCTGTTCTTAATGTTTGGTATACTCAATGCATTTCATAATATGATGCAGCAGGATCATCAAGAAAGGCAAGAATAAAATAATTTTCTTCTACTGTACACACTGCTCAGACTATACAGAGGAGATGCATTCTTTATACACACACACTTGTGCTGGCTGTGTGTGTGTGTGTGTGTGGATGCGTTAAAACAATGCTTCAGACCTGGCTTTCCACGATTACCTTGCCTCACGGTTGACAGTGCAAAGTCTAAATCCAATGACATCTAAACAAAGTCACACAAAATGAACATCAAATTCACTTATTGGAAGACTTCTGTCTTTCCCAGCATGCTTTACTCAGTTATAGACCCACTTGTGATGAGTAAGCCTGCAAGGCCTCAACCTGGTGCCAATACAAGGTCAGCAGAACAGAGCTGTAGCTCCTGTAGAAAAACAATGCCTCCTCTCTTGCTGCACGCCCGCCGACAGGAGCAAAGTAAAAACTGTACAAATACTAAAGGCTGCATGAGTCAGAGTTTTTTTAATGTATTTTTATTTACTATTGAACGGAACCAGGTAGCTAACGTCCTCCAACTTTGTTGCATTCCGCCAAACTCTTCCGCAAAAGCGGACATCATTGGACACTTGACAATTCAACTGACAAGACAGGAAGTGCTCAGCCAGTCATTCAGCCAGCCAGGGCTATTCTTTGTGTTCCACGCTCTGCATATACTACTTCACGTCTGGACACTTTAAAGTTCCATCCATTGTCAACATTCTTTTTGCAATAGCAATTGTACAGGTTACAATTGACAAGTCATGGGAAATTAAAAAACTCTCACCAGAGGTGATACAGTTCTACAACGACCACTCGGGCACACTTCAAGAAAAAAAACACTATCAGAAGCACATACACATACATTACTCACACACGCAAATATACACTTTTCACATTCCATAAATACAGGCTGTAGTCCCTGGGTAGTCATTATGAGTGTAAAATATTGGACATGTAATAATTGAGAGGCCAAACAATAGTGTCTGTATAGCTAATCAAGAGCCAGTCTGGTACTGTGCAGAGCAGCGATTAATAAAAAAATAATGGCTTGTGAAACTGACCTCAGATCTAGGGTCTCTGTCTCGGCCCCTCAATCATCACACACTGGCGTCATTATTCCAGCTCTGTTGACCTTCCCCAGCCTTATTACTGCCATTACAAAATGGCTAGTATCCCTGGGACTTCAGCCAGGCTCATCTCTCTGTGTAAGGACTGATCAGGCCTCTTCATTAAAACAATCAGCTCATTATACCCAGTTTGGGGGTTTGTTACTGGTCTGGTGAGATAGGACTCCCATGACTGATTGATTTGGAAATAAATGAGTGATGGATTAGAGACACAGACACCGATTGTTGGGGTACTGTAGATTGATTGGAGAGTAGAAGAGTGCTGCTGACTATTAGAGGCTGGAGGGACATGGTGCCAGACAGAGGGGCACTGGAGGGCCAGAGGGGCGTTAGAGAGAGGCAGAGGGAGGCAGGGAGAGTTCCCCGTTATCCAGTGTAAACTATTGATCCATACCCCCAACACCTGCAGGAAAGCCAAGACATAGGAAAAAAACATTGGAACATTTTAATTTTTGGCTTGATTCATTTCAAGTAAGTCCATTCCATGTATAGTGTAGAGAATCATTGTGCCATCTAAACTGCTGTGAAATATATTTTCAATAACCAAAAATAATGTATTTTCAGTTGTTTGAAACTGGTGTACAAAACCTAAAGTAAAATACTCAAAAACAAAACTTAAGAACGCGAAGCATAGAAATATCGCAGATAGAACATATCTACCGCTGCTTAGACGTGCTTTCATTGAGAATGACAGATCTATAACTTTCTATGTGAATTTGGTCGGGTCACCCAAAAATGTACACATTGCAGCTTTAACTATCCATTGAAACTTCAGGCATGCCCTCAAAACTCAACTGGGACAACATTCAATTATGTTCGCTCATCTGTCAAGGTGTTCAAACATTGTGTTACATTGTGTTACCTGTCAGACATGTGTTAGGTTCAATCTATCACACACTGTAACTACCCCTGTGTGGATGCTTGACTATGGGGATGTCATCTACAGGTCAGCATGCAAGGGAGCCCTTGAGAATCTAGACATGCTTTATCATTCTGCCATGTTTTCCCTTTACACGTCTCATCATATGCGTTCTACACTGTGTACAAAACATTAAGAACACCTTCCTAATATTGACTTGCACCCCCTTTTGCCCTCAGAACAGCCTCAATTCGATGAAATGACTAACACAATTGGTCTCTACAAGGTCATGAAAGCGTTACACAGGGATGCTGGCCCATGTTGTTCTGTATTGACTTTGTGTTTGTCATAATGTCCCTGTGCTTCTGTGTTGTGATGTCTGTCTTGTCCTATGATTTCAATGTTTTTTTGTTCATGTATTTATTGCACCGCACTTCCCAGTCGTCACTGGCCATCATTGTAAATAAGAACTTGTTCTTATTAACCTCAATGTAAAGGTGGATTATGCTTTAAGAGATCTGTCATGTAGAACAGAGGTCTTCACGGATCCACTTGTACCAAGGGGGTCCGAATCCAGAATTCTAAGTATTGTCACGCTCTGAGTCGGATCTTATATGATTGTCACAGGTCTCAGGTATGTGTAGTTTTAACTGACTTGTCCAGAAGGATCCATACAGATCCAAACGCGACTGCAGCAGTAGAAAGAGAGAAATTGTATAATTGATTCTGCTGCTCTTGCTTTTCAGAGTGACGTGTGGCACGTGTAGCTTGTTGTTGTTGTTGGCCAATCATACGTCATCAAAGCAGCAATAGGCTACAGTCATGGAGCCTCCATGTGTGGCAAAAGTTAGGAGATATATAATCAATGGAACATGGAATTAAAATTATGGAATTAAAAGTTGAAGGAGATGGATAGGCAGTGGTGTAAAGTACTTAAGTAAAAATACTTTAAAGTACTACTTAATTCGTTTTTGGGGCTATCTGTACTTTACTATTTATATTTTTGACTACTTTTACTTTTACTTCACTACATTCCTAAAGAAAATAATGTACTTTTTACTCCATACATTTTCCCTGACAGCCAAAAGTACTTGTTACATTTTGAATGCTTAGCAGGACAGAAAATGGTCCAATTCACACACTTATCAAGAGAACATCCCTGGTTTTACCTAATGCCTCTGATCTGGCAGAATCACTAAGCACAAATACCTTGTTTGTAAATTATTTCTGAGTGTTGGAGTGTGCCTCTGGCTATCCGTAAATAAAATAAAAAATACAATTGTGCTGTCTGATTTGCCTAATATAAGGAATTTTTAATTATTCATACTTTTACTGTAGCTTTGGATACTTAAGTATATTTTAGCAATTACATTAACTTTTTATACTTAAGTTTACTTAAAACCAAATACTTTTAGACTTTAACTCAAGTAGTATTTTACTGGGTTACTTTATTATTTTACTGGGTGGCTTTCACTTTTACTTGAGTCATTTTCTAGTAAGGTATCTTTACATTTACTCAAGTATGACAATTGGGTACTTTTTCCACCACTGAGGATAGGCTACAACAACCAAGAGCCAAATGGTAGGCTGCTACTTAATATTCTGAAATGAGATGTTGTTATTTGTGACTGTGTAGGACGAGAAAGTGCATGCAGCCTGAATTAGCCTAGCTAGCTAGCTTAACTAGCTTCTCCTGGTTTGATGCAGTCAAGACAGGTACGATGTAATCATATTGAATGATAAATAACCTAGCTTTGGCAGCTATCTTCTCCCTGTGTCATGCCCTGACCATAGTTTGCTTTGTATGTTTATATGTTTTGTTTGGTCAAGTTGTGATCTGAGTGGGCATTCTATGTTGTATGTCTAGTTTGTCTGTTTCTGTGTTTGGCCTGATATGGTTCTCAATCAGAGGCAGGTGTTAGTCGTTGTCTCTGATTGGGAACCATATTTAGGTAGCCTGTTTTGTCTTTTGGTTTGTGGGTGTTTGTCTTCCGTGTCAGTGTTTGTCGCCACACGGTACTGTTTAGTTTGTTCACATCGTTTATTGTTTTGTTTAGTGTTCTGAGTTTAATTAAAAACATCATCATGAACACTTACCACGCTGCGCTTTGGTCCTCCTCTCTTTCTCCCGAAGACGATCGTAACAGAAACACCCACCACCAAAGGACCAAGCAGCGTGGTAACGGGCAGCAACAGGAGAACCAGCGATATCTGGAGAAATGGACTTGGGAGGAGATTCTGAACGGCAAGGGACCCTGAGTACAAGCTGGTGAGTATCGCCGCCCCAAAGCTGAGCTGGAGGCAGCGAAAGCGGAGAGGCGGTGGTATGATGAGGCTGCACGAAAGCGCGGCTGGAAGCCAGAGAGGCAGCCCCAAAAATGTATTGGGGGGAGGCACACGGGGAGTGTGGCTAAGCCAGGTAGGAGACCTGAGCCAACTCCCCGTGCTTACCGTGGAGAGAGAGCGACCGGGCAGGCACCGTGTTATGCAGAGATGCGCACGGTGTCCCCGGTAAGCAGACATAGCCGGTGCGGTACATAGCAGCACCTCGTATCGGCCGGGCTAGAGTGGGCATCGAGCCAGGTGCCATGAAGCCGGCTCTATGCATCTGGTCTCCAGTGCGTCTCCTCGGGCCGGTGTATATGGCACCAGCCCTACGCATGGTGTCCCCGGTTCGCCAGCACAGCCCAGTGCGGGCTATTCCACCTCGCCGCACTGGCCTGGCTACGGGGAGCATTCAGCCAGGTAGGGTTGGGCAGGCTCGATGCTCGAGACCTGTAGTGTGCCTCCACGGTCCGATCTATCCGGTGCCTTCTCCACGCACCAGTCCGCCTGTGGCAGCCCCTCGCACCAGCCCAATACCACCAGTGCCAACACCACGCACCAGGCTTCCTGTGCATCTGCAGAGCCAGTACGCCCTGTTCCTCCTCCCCGCACTCGCACAGTGGTGCGTGTCCCCAGTCCGGTACCACCAGTTCCAGCACCACGCACAAAGCCTACTGTGCGTCTCCAGGGTCCAGTATGCCCTGTTCCTGCTCCCCGCACTCGCCCAGTGGTGCGTTGTCCCCAGCCCGGTACCACCAGTTCCGGCACCACGCACCAGGCCTTACTGTGCGCTTCAACAGCCAGAGTCTCCCCGTCTGTCCAGCGCCGCCTGAGCTCCCATCTGTCCAGCCTGCTGGAGCGCCCGTCTGTCCAGGCCGCCGCCTGAGCTGCCCGTCTGTCCAGCCGCCGCCTGAGCGCCCGTCTGTCAGCGCCGCCTGAGCCGCCCGTCAGGAGCCGCCAGAGCCGCCCGCCAGTCAGGAGCCGCAGGCCGCCGCCAGTCAGAAGCCGCCAGACCGCCCGCCAGTCAGGAGCCGCTAGAGCCGCCCGCCAGTCAGGAGCCGCCAGAGCCGCCCGCCAGTCAGGAGCCGCCAGAGCCGTCCGCCAGTCAGGAGCTGCCCCTCAGTCAGGAGCTGCCCTCAGTCTGGAGCTGCCCCTCAGTCCGGAGCTGCCCCTCAGTCCTGAGCTGCCCCTCAGTCCGGAGCTGCGCCTCAGTCCGGAGCTGCCTTCAGTCCGGAGCTGCCCTTCAGTCCGGAGCTGCCCTTCAGTCGGAGCTGCCTTCAGTCCGGAGCTGCCTTTCAGTCCGGAGCTGCCCCTCAGTCCGAGGCTGCCCCTCAGTCCGAGCGCCCCTCGTCCGGAGCTGCCCTCAGTCCGGAGCTGCCCCTCAGTCCAGTGGTGCCATTTAGTAGGGGTTGCCAATCCTAGGTCGCGGCGAGGGTCGCCGTCCTAGGAGGCCACGGAAGCGGGTAATGACAATGGTGGAGTGGGGTCCACGTCCAGCGCCAGAGCCGCCACCGCGGACAGATGCCCACCCAGACCTCCCCTATAGGTTCAGGCTTGCGCCGGATCCGCACTTGGGGGGGGAGGGGGGGTACTGTCACGCCCTGACCATAGTTTGCTTTGTATGTTTATATGTTTTGTTTGAGGTTACCATGCTGCGCTTTGGTCCTCCTCTCTTTCTCCCGAAGACGATCGTTACACCCTGCTCTCCGTGTCACTCACTCACTCACTTACTCAGAGTAGTGTCAGTCAATTAAGTCAGTTAATTGACTGACACTACAAGTCAGTTAAAATTACACATACCCGAGACCCATGACAATCATATCAGACTCTCAGACCCGTGACATAGAAAACGTTTTTGTCCCGTGAAGACCTCTAATGCAGAATTTGATCCATCATGATTGTGCCAATAATATTTTATTTTATTTCACCTTTATTTAACCAGGTATGCCAGTTGAGAACAAGTTCTCATTTACAACTGTGACCTGGCCAAGATTAAGCAAAGCAGCGCGACAAAAACAACAACACAGAGTTACACATGGGATAAACAAATGTACAGTCAATAACACAATAGAAAAAGTGTATGTACAGTGTGTGCAAATGTAGTAAGATTAGGGAGGTAAGACAATAAATAGGCCATAGAGGCAAAATAAGTATGACAGACAGACAGACATTTTTGTGATGACCAGGCCTTGCACTGTAGGTCATTTACCCAGGGACCACCGTCCTGCTATAATAATCCACATCCCCTCCATAGTTCTCGTCAGGAGAGGAGGGGAAACAGGAGGGGTCATGAAGTCGCTGTGGTTGTGACTTTAGTGTTGGAAGTAGGAAAGGGGGAGGTAGGGGTGGAGTGGACCGCTGGGTAGTGAGGAATGGATCCAAGCCCATAGAATGGAACTTTTCCAGCTGCCATGGTCACTAAGAGAGAGATGTCCTGGCCTGGATTCAATGGATCTGGAGCTCCATATTAACCCTGAGCCTCTCCTTTAGCCCCTGTGGCTCTCTTACTCCCTACACATACTGGATCACACAGAAGGGCTGCCAAGTTAAGGCCTGCTATTTAAGTTGGGTTCAAATTGTATCAGTTTAGCTTTTACGATGATGACCTTATGAATTAGATGGAGAAGTCTGCCACTGTCTGCCACTGTCTTATCAATAGACATCTTGTCTCTAAGGTACTGTAACGGTGGTAGAAATGACTTGGAGCTATTTATATATCTTGCACAGAAAGCCATTATGCTGTTTATAATGAGGGCAGAGTTAGTGTCTCTGAGACATGTTTGACAGGCACCTACAATTGACTGGCCCTATAGAAATGACTAACACAGATGTAGACGCTCAGCACACAATGTGAGGAGAAATCAATGTTTCGTGGAGTATAGTAAATACCATTCATCTTTCATGCAAATTATAGGTCATCTTTCAACCCCTCTGGTGAGGCAGCATTTTAATCTCAGCTCTCCCTCTCTCTCCTTCTCTTTTCTCCCTCTCTGTCTCTCTCTTTTCCATTCCAAATAAATAAATAAATGGTATTACTTTACCATTTTCAATTCAGTGGATTCTGCATTCAAAGTGTTGAATATAAATCCTTCTCAATGTTTCCAGGTTCTGCTGTTCATAACAAAAATCAGGAGGTAAATAGAAAACAGGCTCATTGCAGCACAAAACGATCAGAGCCTGGAGCACCAGACTTTATACAGTTGATGGTGTTTGTCCAGCTCAGCCCTGGCTTAACTAGAATAGCATGGAAACAAACATTGCAGCATCTCAGAAAGACCTCATGGTGAGATAATGTTTCCTGCCATCACACATGGGATTGCTGTGTGATTAAGATGGGATGCATATTTACTGAAGCTACACTGTGTGTTAGAAAGACGGAGAGAGAGAGAGAGAGAGAAAGAGATATGACAGATGAGTGTGTGGTAATTGCTGTATGTGGTGAACAGCCACGGGGGAGCCTATGGTTAATGTGTGTTTGGTTGGTGTGCGGAGGAAGATAACGCTTTGCTCTGGGCTCTGCTAGCTCTGGTAGCTTCAGCACACGGTTAGGACATCTTTAGGAGGAGGGGAAGCGTCAGCCTGGGATTGCTGATACTTCACTGAGGAGTCTCTGTGGTTTCTATAAAGCCAATGCAGCGACTGTATGAGTCAGTTCTTCTCGGAATGTTTATGTGTCCAGTGTTTGAAAAGTAGGCTACAGTTCAGCCTGTTCTTGCTCCGTATGTTGCTACAGTTTGTACCACAATGCACAGGAGCTTTACTGTGCCCTGCATTTTTGAAGAGGTGCTTACAAAGACTTGCTACCCTGTAACCTTGGTTACACAGACTACAGAAAAACTTTACCAGAAAGGTGAAACAGGATGTGAGTTGGAAGACCCCAATATGTCTATCTTGACTCAGACATTCAAACTTCCAATCCTATCTAGTTAACTTCATATGGCTGAGATCCCGTTAACGGGAAAGTGAAAGTGCGCCAAATTCAAACAACAGAAATCTCATAATTAAAATTCCTCAAACATACAAGTATTTCACACCATTTTAAATATAAACTTGCTGTTAATCCCACCACAGTGTCCGAATTCAAAAAGGCTTTACGATTATGTTAGGTCAGTACCTAGTCACAGAAAAACACAGCCATTTTTCCAGCCAAAGAGAGGAGTCACAAAAAGCAGAAATAGAGATAAAATGAATCACTAACCTTTGATGATCTTCATCAGATGACACTCATAGGACTTCAGGTTACACAATACATGTATGTTTTGTTCGATAAAGTTCATATTTATATCCAAAAATCTTAGTTTACATTGGCGCGTTATGTTCAGTAAACATCCGGTGATTTTGCAGAGAGCCACATCAATTTACAGAAATACTCATAATAAACATTGATAAAAGATACAAGTATTATTCATGGAACTTTAGATAAACTTCTCCTTAATGCAACCACGGTGTCAGATTTCAAAAAAACTTTACGGAAAAAGCACACCATGCTATAATCTGAGTACAGCGCTCAGAGCCCAAACAAGCCATACAGATATCCGCCATGTTGTGGAGTCAACTGAAGTCAGAAATAGTATTATAAATATTCACTTACCTTTGATGATCTTCATCCAGAATGCACTCCCAGGAATCGCAGTTCCACAATAAATGTTTGTTTTGTTCGATAACATCCATAATTCATGTCCAAATACCTCCTTATTGTTCGCGCGTTTAGTTCCAAAATCCAAATTGATGACGCGCAGGTCAGACGAAAAGTCAAACAGTTCCGTTACAGTTCGTAGAAACATGTCAAACGATGTATAGAATCAATCTTTAGGATGTTTTTAACATAAATCTTTAATAATGTTTCAACCGGAGAATTCCTTTGTCTGTAGAAATGCGATGGAACGCAGCTAACTCTCACGGGGGCGCGCCTGAGTGAGCCGAGGGCACTCTGCCAGACCCATGACTCAATCAGCTCTCATTCCCTCATCCTTCACAGTAGAAGCATAAAACAAGGTTCTAAAGACTGTTGACATCTAGTGGAAGCCTTAGGAAGTGCAATATGACCCCATAGACACTGTATATAGGATAGGCAAACCTACAAACCTCAGATTTCCCACTTCCTGGTTGGATTTCTTCTCAGGTTTTTGCCTGCCATATGAGTTCTGTTTTACTCACAGACATCATTTTAGAAACTTCAGAGTGTTTTCTATCCAAATCTACTAATAATATGCATATCTTAGCTTCTGGGACTGAGTAGCAGGCAGTTTACTCTGGGCACCTTATTCATCCAAGCTACTCAATACTGCTCCCAGTCATAAGAGGGGAATGAAAAAACTTTAGGAAGGTAAGCTAAGCAAAGAGATGCATTCAATCTAATGCTAAACATGTGCATTTAAAATAAAAAAATTATAAGTACAGTAGTACATTTCTGGGTGAAAAGAAGATCATGCAGGACAAACACCAGACTGGCTCATTGCCTTCAATGGGAATGAAGGTTCTATACAAGACATTTCTATCACTGAAAACAGATGCATAACGGCAGATGGGTGACACAAAGCACATACTTTCTAAGTCTGAATGTCACAGAAACCACTTTGTGAATTCCTGTGGTAGACATGCAATAGGTGCACGCGCACAGGCAGACGTTCACACACACAAACACTCCAACATCTCGATGAGAAGACGGGAAAGAACCTTATTTGTTTTGTCTAATAGCTAGAGGATGTATTTTGTAGATGTTAATGAGAGGCAATTAGTTTTGATTAAAAATAAGATTACTGCTTCTCCATGCAATGCTACTATATCAAAACAAAATAATGATTAATCACTGTTTGGGCAAGACATTATTGTCAACAGCGAGATTCATTTCACAAACTGTACAAATTGCTCTGAGCGAGGAAGGATGAGAAAACATTCATTTAGAAACGTGTGGGTCTTATCACCATAGTCTGTTCACTTGAGGACTTTTTCATCATACTGAAAAGCTGGAATTATCCTCAATGTGTTTGTGTCTGTTGCCCACGCCTGTGTACCAATATTGTGTGTAATGACAGGTTGGACTCAGCCCTCTCTCTCTGTCTCTCTCTCCCCCCCCGGCAGCGTCCATTGTGATTGGGAAGTGGTGGTGTGAGATGGAGCCGTGTCTGGAAGGAGAGGAGTGTAAGACTCTGCCTGATAACTCTGGATGGATGTGCTCCTCTGGGAACAAGATCAAGACCACAAGGGTGAGACTCTGCTATGGCCCTAGACAAACACACACATCACACTGAACACAGCACACACACATCACATATACACATCAACACAGCACACACATGCTACTCTCTCACAATGGCTATGGATGTGTCAGATAAGCTATGTGAATCTGTTGGTTAAGTGAATCGTGGTGAGAAGCCCTCACTAGAAAACAACAACAACCACAACAACCTATCAGGCGGTAAATAGGACCTGAGCGACCATAGCTAGACAAGACAGTTCTGATATAAATACTTTGGTACATCCACTGGTATACTGTGGTAGGTGCTCATCTCCTTTCACATTCCTATCATTTGGGTAATCGTCTCCTGAATCGTCTCCTGAATCGTCTCCTGAATCGTCTCCTGTTATTTCATATGAGGAACATTTTCAAAACTCAAGCAGAGTTCAGTGGGAATAAAGTGTGCACTTGACACGTATTGTGCATGTGTTTGTTCTAGTGAGGTGGGCTTTTTAAACTGTAAGCAGAATATCCAATGACCTGCGCCAGAAAAGCGTAAGCAAGGCAGTGAAAAACAGCGTGTTTTTGCCTAAGGGGTAAACTCTTTTAGAAGATAAACTTAAGAGCATGTGCCTTTCCACTGCCAGGCAGTGTGTAAAAAAACAAGATGAAGAATCGGCCGTAAGAAATGAAAATAATAAAAGGAATAAAGTGAGCTCATCTAACACTCTGTGACAGGTTGATCGGCAGATTTGTATTCATTCTATGGGTGCAGCCTCCCGCTTCTCTTAGTGATTCGTGACCATGACTGAATAGAAATAGAGACTAATGTGATAATGGTGACAGGAACAGCCAGGGAAGGTTAGACCACACAGGGTTTCTCAAGGTTGTTCTGCTTGCTTATGCAATACACAGTCTATACTTGCATGCTATTCCAAGCCCTAAAAGCGAAAAGAAGTTGACCGGATGTTACGATTTTGACAGCCTGTCAAGGTAAGCAAACTTTAAGAATGCCTCTCAGATGCATTCTTTGGACAACAACGTGAAGTGCGTTTCATAAGTTGGATGTAACCTTGGACGAACCCTCTCGTTGCCAAGCATATTTCCTAAAACTGTGGTTCACAAACCTCTCCTTGGGGACCCCCTACCGTCCTATGTGTTTGATCTATTCCAGAGCTAGCACACCTGATTCAAATTGTCAACTAATCATCAAATCCTTGGTCGCGTTCCTCTGCTCAGACATTGCATGCATCAACCAATGGTTGCGTGACACGTCATCGACTGTGCCGTCGGGCACCAGATTGCTAAAACATATGATGTGGTTAGCTGATACTTAAACTACCTATCCAGGCACCCGTTGAATACATGAATCAGGTAAGCTAATTCAAGGCCACAACAAAATGTTGAAATGTCTGGCCATCCCCGAGGAGAGGTTTGAGAACCACTGTCCTAAAAACTCCTCATATGAATCAATTACTATGTGCAGTACTAGAAGTGATCTGACGTCAGTGAACAAGAAGGGATCCTATGTGTGTTCATTAGGGTCAGAGGCAAAGGCTCTACGAAAGGATATACTCCTAAATATCCACATCAACATTTTCTCTTGACCCTCTCTTTGCAGAACACTGCGCCATACTCACCTTTTTAGCTCTGGAAGCAAAATGCAGAGGATGCTTCAACAGAAACTGAGCTGCATTCTTGCTTCTGTAAAGGTTAGTCTCTCTCCAGCTTTTCTTCATGTGCACTTCACTAAACAACTATAGGAGTGTGACTGACTGACTTATGTTCAATGGCTTCTGATTAATTCAAATACTCAGTGAAAAATATTCAACTGTGTGTGTTTACAGAATGTGCATAATTAGGCAAAATGACACAAATACTATGCGCTGTCCCTTCCACTGAAGATTACAGTATAACACACACAGCAGATGCAACACGCGCAATATAAATTACGTTCGTCAACAATTTAAAAACGATCTCATGTACAGTACCAGTCAAAAGTTTGGACACACCTTCTCATTCCAGGGTTTTTCTTTATTTTTACTATTTTCTACATTGTAGAATAATGAAGAATAATGAATAGTGAAGACATCAAAACTATGAAATAACAAACATGGATTCATAGAATCATTGGCGACTCTGGGATGCTGATCTTCTAGGCAGAGTTGCAAAGAAAAGCCATATCTCAGACTGGCCAATAAAAATAAAAGATTAAGATGGGCAAAAGAACACAGACACTGGACAAAGGAACTCTGCCTAGAAGGCCAGCATCCCGGAGTCGCCTCTTTGCTGTTGACGTTGAGACTGGTGTTTCGCGGGTACTATTTAATTAATCTGCCAGTTGAGGAATTGTGAGGCGTGTGTTTCTCAAACTAGACACTCTACTGTACTTGTCCTCTTGCTCAGTTGTGCATCGGGGCCTCCCACTCCTCTTTCTATTCTGGTTAGAGCCAGTTTTCACTGTTCTGTGAAGGGAGTAGTACACAGCGTTGTACGAGATCTTCAGTTTATTGGCAATTTCTTGCATGGAATAGCCTTCATTTCTCAGAACAAGAATAGACTGACGAGTTTCAGAAGAAAGGTATTTGTTTCTGGCCATTTGGAACCTGTAATCAAACCCACAAATGATGATGCTCCAGATGCTCAACTAGTCTAAAGAAGGCCAGTTTTATTGCTTCTTTAATCAGAACAACAGTTTTCAGCAGTGCTAACATAATTACAAAAGGGTTTTCTAATGATCATTTAGCCTTTTAAAATGATAAACTTGGATTAGCTAACACAACGTGCCTTATGAACACAGGAGTGATGGTTGCTGATAATGGGCCTCTGTACCTGTTTGTAGATATTCCATAAAAAATCAGCTACAATAATCATTTACAAAATTAACAAAGTCTACACTGTATTTCTGATCGATTTGATGTTATTTTAATGGACAAAAAAAATGTTTTTCTTTCAAAAACAAGGACATTTCTAAGTGACCCCAAACTTTTGAACGGTAGTATATACTGTATATGCAGGCCTCAACCCCTCCCCTGAGAGCACTTGATTCAGTATATCATGCGGCCCTCAGGTTCATTACCAATCAAAAACGTTGATCACTTCATTGTGATCTCTACAGCGTCATTGGCTGGTCGTCATTGACCTTGTGTAGGCTTAAACACTTGTATACACTGATTTATAAAGCCATACTGGGTAAAATGCCACTTTATCTCTGATCTTCTTTAATCAGGTCGGTATATAAATATAAATGACGGTCCCATTCTCAATTGCTTTTAACAGTAGCAAGAATTATAACAGGTCATGGTAGAAATAGTTTAAGGTACTCAGCTCCGTGGTTTTGGAATTCTCTCCTGAACATTTGAACATTTGATGATCTAGTCACGTTGGTGGAGTTTTAACACTTGATCGATGTAAATATCACAAGTGTAATTGTCTTTAGGACAGCTGTTTTCTAGTGACTTTCGTGTTTTTTTTTTTACGTAATATGTAATTGTTTTACTGTATGTGTGTCTATAGTTTTTTTAATGTTGTGTTAGTGTATGTCAGTTGTTTTGTCTGAAACGTTGTTCCCCTGCTGCTATTGGAAAAAGCATTGCTATCTCAATGAGAAAAACCTGTATAAATAAAGGTTAAATTTAAAAAATAAACTATAAATAAAAAAACAGACATCTCAACATCAACTGTTCAGAGGAGACTGTGTGAATCTGGCCTTCGTGGTTGAATTTCTGCAGCCACTAATAAAGGACACCAATAATAAGAAGAGACTTGCTTGGGTCAAGAAACACGAGCAATGGACATTAGACTGGTGTCCTTTGGTCTGAGATCTTTGGTTCCAACTGCCGTGTCTTTGTGAGAAGGAGAGTAGGTGAACGGATGATCTCCGCATGTGTGGTTCCCACCGTGAAGCATGGAGGAGGAGGTGTGATGGTGTGGGGGTGCTTTGGTGGTGACTCTGTCTGTGATTTACTTAGAATTCAAGGCACACTTAACCAGCATGGCTACCACAGCATTCTGCAGCAATT
>NC_036851.1:17591113-17628613 GCF_002910315.2 Salvelinus sp. IW2-2015 | reverse complement strand
GCAATAAAACTGGCCTTCTTTAGACTAGTTGAGTATCTGGAGCTTCAACATTTGTGGGTTCGATTACAGGCTTGTTCTGAGAAATGAAGGCTATTCCATGCAAGAAATTGCCAAGAAACTGGAGATCTTGTAAATCAAATAAAATCAAGTTTATTTTATTATAGCCCTTCGTTAACATCAGCTAATTATCTCGAAGTGCTGATACAAAACCCAGCCTAAAACCCCAAACAGCAAGCAATGCAGGTGTAGAAGCACGTGTGCTAGGAAAAAACTCCCTAGAAAGCCAAAACCTAGGAAGAAACTCGAGAGAACCAGGCTATGAGGGTGCCATCCTCTTCTGGCTGTGCCGGTGGAGATTATAACAGAACATGGCCAAGATGTTCAAAAAATTGCATAAGTGACAAGCATGGTCAAATAATAATCAGGAATAAATGTCAGTTGCTTTTCATAGCCATCATTAAGAGTTGAAAACAGCAGGTCTGGGACAGGTAGGGGTTCCATAACCGCAGGCAGAACAGTTGAAACTGGAATAAGCAGCAAGGCCAGGTGGACTGGGGACAGCAAGAGTCATCATGCCTAGTCCTGACGTATGTCCTAGGCTCATTCCTCCGAGAGAGAGAAAGAAAGAGAGAAGAGAAATTAGAGAGAGCCAAGATTTTCCAAAATGTTCATAAATGACAAGCATGGTCAAATAATAATCAGAATAAATTCAGTTGGCTTTTCATAGCCGATCATTAAGAGTTGAAAGCAGCAGTCTGGGACAGGTAGGGGTTCCATAACCGCAGCAGAACAGTTGAAACTGAACAGCACAAGGCCAGGTGGACTTGGGACAGCAAGGAGTCATCATGCCGGTAGTCCTGACATATGTCCTAGGGCTCAGGTTCTCCGAGAGAGAGAAAGAAAGAGAAAGAGAGAATTAGAGAGAGAGCATACTTAAATTCCCACAGAACACTGGATAAGACAGGAGAAGTACTCCAGATATAACCAACTGACCCTAGCCCCCCGACACATAAACTACTGCAGCATAAATACTGGAGGCTGAGACAGGAGGGGTCAGGAAACACTGTGGCCCCATCCGATGATACCCCCGGACAGGGCCAAACAGGAAGGATATGACCCCACCCACTTTGCCAAAGCACAGCCCCCGCACCACTAGAGGGATATCTTCAACCACCAACTTACAATCCTGAGACAAGGCCGAGTATAGCCCACAAAGTGTCTAGTTTGTACAACGAAGTGTACTACTCCCTTCACAGAACAGTGAAAACTGTCTCTAACCAGAATAGAAAGAGGAGTGGGAAGCCCCGGTGCACAACTGAGCAAGAAGGCAAGTACATTAGAGTGTCTAGTTTGAGAAACAGACGCCTCACAAGTCCTTAACTGCCAGCTTCATTAAATAGTACCCGCAAAACACCAGTCTCAACGTCAACAGTGAAGAGGTGACTCCGGGATGCTGGCCTTCTAGGCAGAGTTGCAAAGAAAAAGCCATATCTCAGACTGGCTAATAAAAATAAAAGATTAAGATGGGCAAAAGAACACAGACACTGGACAGAGGAACTCTGTCTAGAAGGCCAGCATTCCGGAGTCGCCTCTTCACTGTTGATGTTGAGACTGGTGTTTTGCGGGTACTATTTAATGAAGCCTTCATTTCTCAGAACAAGAATAGACTGACGAGTTTCAGAAGAAAGTTTGTTTGTTTCTGGCCATTTGGAGCCTGTAATCGAACCCACAAACAGTAGTGTATATTTTTTTGGTAACAGTTTACATTAACCATCCGTCCACATTTTGCTTTCATAATAGTGACATGACAGCTGATGTAAGCTTAAAGGTGTAGTCATGTAACGGCTGTCTTCGTCCTCCTCGTCTGAGGAGGAGTAGGAGATATCGGACCAATATGCAGCGTGGTGAGTATTCATATTTATTTAGAATACTTGAAACAAACAAACAAAAATAACGAATAAACTAATGAACACGAAACAGTACAAAACCAACCACAATACAAAACAGGCTACCTAAACATGGCTCCCAATCAGAGACAACGACAAACACCTGCCTCTGACTGAGAACCATATCAGGCCAAACACATAGAAATAGACAAACTAGACAAATAACATAGAATGCCCACTCAGATCACACCCTGACCAAACAAAACATAGAAACATACACAGCAAACTATGGTCAGGGCGTGACAAGTCTACAGTTGCTACATACATTTTTGGACTTATAAATTAATGATATGTACCCATTGATTGTTGAAGAATATACTGCAACTTCTAAATGCCTTATGAGCTTAGTTCAATTGTCTTACCCCATCCGAACCCAAAATGTGATCTTGTTTTACTCCAATGTTTTTAAACAAAGTAAATGTAAACATATACTGTAGCCTCAAAACACGGTTAAAACTAGAATTGTGATATCATGGATGGTCATTGCGTACATACCTCTGTCTATGAATTTGAGTGGTTACATTTATCCAGCCCCATCCCTCCACTTTCTAATTGTTTCAACTGCTGATTACCGCTTTAACTGTCTTAACAGTAGACAAAGTAGAAGACAAACTTTGGTTTTGTAGTGGGGTAATATTTGATATGTGTATATTATACTGTGTATACTTCACACACGACCCGTGATAAGACCATGTCATTTGTACATTAACCTCTAACGAGCCTCTACCCCGGGTCCGGGATCACCCCCCACCCCCCCACACACTGATTAGCATAGCTAGCATAGCTTCACAAGTAGATAGTAGCATCTAAATATCATTAAATCACAAGTCCAAGACACCAGATGAAAGATACAGATCTTGTGAATAAAGCCACCATTTCAGATTTTTTAAATGTTTTACAGGGAAGACAAAATATGTAAATCTATTAGCTAAACACGTTAGCAAAATACACCACTTTTCTAACTCCATCAGTTTCTTACTCCATCAGGTGCGATTCACCCAATTCGGCTAAACTAAGAGGATTGATAGCCACTAACAATGAAAAAACCTCTTCAGATGACAGTCTGATTAACATATTCATGGTATAGGGATAGGTTTTTGTTAGAAAAAAGTGCCATATTTCAGTAGAAATCACAGTTTACTACATTGCAGCTCAATCTGAAAAATAGCGTTGGAGAGCAGCCAGGAATAATTAGCAGAGACCCCCAAGAAGACCGACGTCAAATTACCAAAAAGAATCATCCTAAAACACTTCAGAAAAATAGACAGCCTACAGCAATCGAAAGACACAGATCTTGTGAACCAGAGAATATTTCAGATTTTCTAAGTGTTTTACAGGAAAACACAATATAGCCATTATATGAGCGTATTACCACAATAGCCAGAAGCACAACCGCATTTACAGCTGTAAATGTTAGCGATCGTAACCACACCCAACCAAAATATATATAATTTGGACTAACCTTGATATACTTCCATCAGATGGACAGACCTGTAACATCATATTAAACAATGCATATAGCTTTTTTCGAAAATGTGCTATTTAGCAGCATAAATCTGGTTATACACTATGTATCACTTAAAACATTGCATGTATTCTGGCCGGCCGCCATTTTGGAATTAGCGCCTATTCTTATAAAAAACTATTCATAACTTGACTAAAAAATATAAGTTTGGACAACAATCGAAAGATTAAATTAGTGTTCTTAATTGCAACGCTATGTTAGATTTTTTAAAAATTAACCGTTACTAGACATATAGTGTGCGTTGCAGCCAGACCAATGCCTGCAAAAGTGGCCGGCAACACTATGACATTTTTCCAATAAATACGTAATAACATCATAAATAGTTCCTACTTTTGGCACGAGCTTCCATCAGTTCTTGGGCAATGTGTCTTTTTCTTCAAAAGAATGTAGTTGCTTTGTTGTAAAACGTCCTCTTACCTTTGGAACTAGCCTGCTACCATTAGCTATGTCGCACACACATGTCCAAATCCTCAAAACTAGAACAAAAAGGAACATTCAGAAAATAAGGCACTACTTACTCGATAAACTGATATAAATCCGTTTCAAATAACATCGTTATGATGTTTCTAACCACTATATTTAATAAATTACAGACGGATCATCTCTGGTCGATAACTGAGCGTTTCCAAAATTTTCATCCTGACTTCTTGCCAGGCGCCATGACGAACGAGCAAAGAAATGGGGGGGGTAACTCTCGTTCCATCCGGCTTAATAAACCTCGGACAATCACGTAGACAGACCATTCCACTTCTCATTGGTTACTGACATCCAGGGGAAGGCGGGTGCAGTTCAATTCCAGCCATAGGATATACACAGGCTTTAAAACTGAACCCAGATCAGAGGATAATTCTCAGACCTTCGCAAGTCATGTCAGGATTTTTGCTGTAGAGGGAGTTCTGGGTCACCCACAGACATAATTCAAACGGTTTTAGAAACTAGACAGTGTTTTCTATCCAATATTAGTAAGGATATGCATATTGTACGTTCAAGAATTGAGCAATAGGCCGTTTAATTTGGAGACCAAAAAATGCTAATGCGGAACAGCACCCCCTATAGTTGCAAGAAGTTAACAAAGTGTATTAGAAAGTATATCTGACACCATTTAACATTATAGTAAAATCTTGTGCAATCAAGTATTATGTGTTTAGCTGACCAAGATCAAGGAATGGTCATGAGAAGTGAATATCAAAGCAAGTATTCACATTCAAGGCATAACGCTTAAGTTACAAGGCAATACTGACATTAACTTCTTCTGGGTAGGGGGCAGCATTTTCACTTTTGGATAAATAGCATGCCCAAATTCAATTGCCTGCTACTCATCCTCAGAATATAAGATATGCATATTATTAGTAGATTTTAACATAGCATCATTCTAAGGTTAACTAGGACAAAGCATGAACAAAGAGATGCGTATTAGGCCAGAGGCCTAGAAGCCTAGGAAATTAGAATATATCACACAACCTTTCGCCAATGGACAGGATACAGTATAAGAGAGAGAGAAAAACAGACCTTAATTTTATTTATAACATCTGAAGGTGTAAAACCTACCACCATTGACCAATCAAACAATACCAATACACATGGTTAGCAGATGTTATTGCGAGCGTAGCGAAATGCTCTTGGTTCTAGATCCGACAGTGCATCAGTATCTAAGATGTAATATCTAACAATTCCACAACAAAACCTAATATCTAACAAATTCCACAACAAAACTTAATATATCAAACATTTTCGTAAAAAACAAAACAATAAAGCTTTGTGTTCCTGTTTTTTTTCTTTTTTTCTCTCGCTGTTGATGTTAGGTGCACTTGATTCAGCAGCCCTAGCACCGGGAAGGCAAAGTGTTCCCATTTTTAACCATTGCATGTGTCTGAAGGTAAAACTCCACCTACCCAGCAGTCCCAGATAGCAAATCAAGTGCACCTACAGGCCTACCACTGACCAATCAGATAGCTCGTAACACCGTGTCTGCACAGTGTCTGCACACTGTAATAGGAAGCATCGAACGCACAGCAAAGTTGATAATGTGAGATTTAAAAAGTTTTAAAACCATGAGTAGAGACAACAGCAAAGAGCTGCTGTGTTTATGAGTAAGTTTAAGTTGTTATTCAGCACTGTCAACACTTTGTTCAACAGTTTAATAGTTCATAAAATGCACGTTCTCCCAAATTCCACTCACACTACAACCAGCACTGCAGCTGCAATGAATGAGTATAGCAAAGTGTTTCGATAAGCTTGCGTTGTTGTTATTTGAGGCATGTCTTTTTTAATATCAAGGAATTTTTCAACAACATAAATTGGTGCACGAGGCAGAAATACTGCAGCTGGAAGACTGTGTCCCCTTTTCTCAGCGGAAGGAGAGAGGAGGGATGGTGAATCGGGTAAGAGGCAGCCTCACAGCAGCTCCCTCCCTCCCCTCAAACTGACTATCAGATGCAGGCCATCAGTCCAGTAAAAAAAAAAGTGAATTATTATGCTCACTCAGCTGTTCGTCACAAGGAATACAACAAATTATCTATTAGCAGTGTGGTCATATACCTTAAATGTTGAAATATGTAATTTCATAATTGTCTTAGAAGAACAACATTGGCAGGACAATTCAAGCATATCCAATATGCAGTGATAATGTATTGGGCCTATAGCCTACTGCACAAACCTCATTGCTACAGAACTGTTTTTAATTGGTTAATGTTGCATAGGCATACTCTTTTTAAGTCCTGTAATTTTTTTTCTGAGCGTTAGATCTCGGCTTGCATTTTGAAAATGTTAGTGAACGCTGCTGTAGAGAGAGATACATTTTGGCCCTCAGAGGGGGGAAGGGCGTACTGGTCCTTAAAGCATTGTCATTTGTGTTTTGCTGCACCATTTGCCATGCAGCCCCAGGTGACAGAGAGACATAGTTTAGGGCCGAGCCTACGGTGTCATAAAGGGATTTGTCATAAGCTGACATCAACTGCCTTCACTGTTTATGTCATCTGTCATGTCATTCTCATAACAGTGTTATGTAGGCCTTATGATGGAAGGTTCATGTAAAGTGGTTCTGCTTGCTTCTACTCTTTTGCTCTATACACATTGTCAGTGTCACATTAAATGGATCTTGATGTATGTTGTTGTTGTCTGGAGTTTTCTGTTCCTTGAGGTGGTTTCGTTGCTTTTCAAAGAAGTTCCTCAACAAATGGAATGGATGTGTTCAGCACTTAACGAGAAACAGAAGGAAAGAGAATGTATACATGATTTCGCTAAGGCAATTGTCCTTGGCTCTTTTTACTTATTGATGTCTATGCAAATTGCATTTTAATGTGGCCTGTAAATTAGAATGCAGAGGGCTTTGTTTCCAACAGGAAAAAAAGTTTGGGAATCCTTTTCCAATCCATCCCTACCTGCTGCTGCTCTGTTCCTTTCCAGAGAAGGGGACAGAACTGAGGACAGCTGAAATGACAGCATGTGCATATAATGTAACAAACCTCTATGGGATTCAGTCTGTCTCTCTGTGGGAGAAGCAGGCGTAATGACAACTGTGCTTGTTATATTAGAGGTCACTTTCTGCTGGAACAAACTGTGACATTTGGCCATTCATTGGTTGATAGAGATGAAACAGATGCAAATGCTGGACAGCTAAGCCCTAAGGATTAGCTCTCTGACCAAAGGGGCTAGTTCTGTATAGAGAGAAGAGAAGGGGGAGAGTACACGTGGTACCTGTAAAGAGAAAAAGTGAGTCAAGCTACATTTGAATGGGAATGATCGAGTCGTCATGCTACCCTAAGTCAGACTTTCCTATGTGGTGTTTATGGTTGTGAATGTTGTCTAAAACTATCTATATCACTCCAGCTTTGAAAAAAGGTGGCACTTAGCTTAAAAATGTTGAATGTCATCACAATGTTATACCATGATAGTGAGCCATAAAAAAGTATGCTAACATAGGACTTTGGACAGGACAGTTGGGTTGACAGAGGTGTTGCACACAGGGCCACTAACAAACTGCATGAAGATTCTGACCTGTCAGAGAGAATAGCTATAAGCCTCCACATCATTCCACCATCCACCCCCACAATTTCCAAATTACGACACAGACCTATTAGGATGAGCTGTGCCCAGGGCCCCGAGGGGTCCCCCAGGGTCCTGTCCCTGTCTCAATCACACACACACACCTGGCTGCCACCACCAGCAGAGACCTGTGGATGGAAATGTCATTGTGAGCAGTGTGAGGGCGAGACCAGAGCCACCGGGTTTGACATTTTTTTATTAGCTCCACGTTGTGCAGGGTGTGTCCCCTATTCTATGTCCTCATTTCTGATTATTAAACAGGATTTATCAGAGAGTCAAAGTTTTAGATTGATTGCTGTGAATGTTGTTGATTTCGGTAAATTAGCATTTGAGTAAATATCAAACATAATATCACATTTTTGAGGAGATGTTAACTTTTAAATGATATATTGAGACACACTGTCAACATTGGAAAACATACCGTGTGTGTAACCAAGACGAGACAAAGGGGATGCAGTAGGTAAAGATTGAGCAGTCTGGTTCATCATGAACATACTGAGCACCTTATTCAACCCTCTGAAAAGCCTTCTATAGCTGCCTGAGGGCTGCACAATGTTCCATTGAAATCCAGCCAGATTCACGACTGACACTAAATAAGAGTTGTTGAATTTAAACCACAGGGAGACAGTCAGGCTTACGTCCCTTTTAGCAGAACCAAAGTCACTTCACTGCGCTCAGATAGACAGGCTGAAATACTGAGAGATGATTGGCTGGTTTTGTTTGAGGAAGCACAGGCTTTTCCATGACGTTGATCATGGGTAAAGAAGTGTGAAGTAATAAAGCAGAAAATATGCCACAGTGATATTACCCAGAGTAGACAAACACAGCATGGAAACACACCATGGTTTTTGCACCGACACTCTCTGATATCTCATGGATGAGAATGTACTTTAGTTTCGATGTTGCTCACTCTCACAAAAGCTGTCTGTTTTTAGCAATAACAGCAGAGGGTAGGTGAGAGAGATGAGCCTCTCAGTTCAAAAGACCTCTTGTTTTGACATGTGGAATGGAGAAATTCCTCGGGGTGTAATCCTCACGCACTTGTATGCCTTTGTTCTCTCTAAGTGTGTGTGTGTTTCTCTTCTCCTCTTCCCTGTGTGTTTCAGATTCACCCCAGGACCTAACAAAGAGCTCCCTTGCAGGCTCCCAGCCAGGATCCCCTCCCTCCGAACGGACTAAAACTATTACATCAACTGGATTACCTGTGACTGCAAAAAAAGGATATCCTCCTAGATAAAACAGCTTCGCTCGGGTGGTGCCAAGGATTTTAGACCAGACTAATCCCTTTTTGATCAATGAGCCTCACGCCGGGACTCTCCTCCACAACAACCACGGCCAATTTCCTACATGCTCTTTTTTTCTCCCTTTCGAAACTAAAACAGCTTAGCAGGGGTTATTTAGAGGTTGTAAAAACGTTATTTGAAGACACTAACGCCTCCCCAAAGGTAAACTATATTATCCTCACTGAGCCTCAGTGCCACTGAGCAAGGGATCCTACAGGATCAGTGGCACGTTGGAGGGACATTATGTGGGGATCGATTGAACCTTTTTCAATAATCCTTGTCATCGGCGTCCATCTTAGAAGCGACATCTCAGCATGCCAGCTTTGTTGTGACTGTGCGGAGCCTGGGCAGTGACCCTGACTGCTGTCGACTCTGCCTACGCAACGCAATACCCCCAGGAACAACAATAACACAGCGCTGATTAAACAGACACTCAGAGGTCACAGGGGTCAACCCAGGGGCCCATAGTCACTGTCCATGATTGACATGTCATTCAGAACTGTTCTTTGTTGGCACGCTCTATTTAATTCATTGGAGCTTTTTCTTTGTACATAGTATACTTGTGTGTATATATACTGTAAATACAGGATAAAGAAGGCAGTTTGAGGGCTCTCTTATACAGTAAACATATCCTGCAAGGAGATCCTTCCATGGAATTCTTCAGTTCTATCCCTGATTATGAAGTACAGTGAATTCCTAGTCAAAGGTAGTGGTTGAATATCCTCTCTGTGTATAGGACTGTTTGCAGTGTTTGATTTCATTGAGAATCTCTGGAATACACTTTGCGGGATCATAATGAGAAAGTATTGGTCTCATTCACCCTTCAGTGATGTGCTTGGAAAACAGGAATCCCTGTAGCTTCTGTAAAGATTATTAAACCACTGTACAGAACTGCCTCACAAAAGAAACAAGCATCAACAGTGACCCAAGTCCTCTTTTTTTGTTATAAATTATAGATAACAACAGTGCAACTGGGTCCTGGTTCTGAGACTTATTTTATGTCCTGTGTCTGCTATTGAGAATGGTTGTGGACTTGACTTTGCTTGTTGTGCGTAGATTCCACACTGACACACTGAAAGACTTCCCAGAGGATATTTTGGAAAATACATTGAGAAAGTATTGGACACATTGAACAGACATGCAGTACCTTCACTAGATATACATACAGTCTTATCAGAATTAAAGGGGTTTTCTATAATGAGTTTCCTGTCTCCCTTTACTAAAAGTTTACTGTTTTAATGTGGGTGCTTTTCCTTGTGGTGCGTACATTCATAATTTCCTCTAAGTGCCATCTATATTGTGAACAGATACGTATTACACCATTTGTCTGAGTCAAAACTCAGTCAACAACGCTTTTAACAAGTATTAAAATAACTGGCGGAAATATGCATACACACAGACATGCTCAAAAACACGCACACACACACACACACACACACACAAATGAGTGTGTGATTGTTCATTTACACAACTCCCTTGGTGCCAAAGAGAATTTATCAAAATAACATATTCAATGAATTTATGCAATTAGAATAAAGATTTCCAATATCGTGCCCAGCTATATCTGTTGATGCAGAGTTGTCTCATCTCCCTACAGACACATTTCTGTATATTAGTCATTTAGAAATTCTGCTTTTTTGTGCCGTTTGGTTCCTCACTGCACAGTCACAGAAGGTATCAAACTGACAGACACATCAATCTCCCAGCGGTCTTGCCAAAATCACACAGGAAGATATGCAGAGAGAGAGAGATGGAATGTGTGTTTTCTCTTCCTCAATGAGCCGTTCCATTTCCCCCTCTTTGTTTGTTTCATATCTAATAGGATTCAGAGCTTCCTGTGGTGTCATTGTGTCTGTACAGAACAACATGACTGAGTGTGTATATTGCAGTGAGGTAGAGGAGCGGGAGAATCTAAAGTTTCTAAAGGGAAGATATGGTGCTGTGACATACTGTGAAGATTATCCTTAAATGCATGAGGATGTACACATCATAGGGTTTTTCTCTCCTTGTTTATGCAGGTTCTAAAGTGGATTGTGTTTAAAGGGTGCTCTTGGATAAGTGCTGGAAGAGAAGTAGAGATATGTTTGTTCTTTGTTCTCTTTTATGCACTCCACTTCTGTGCAGAGATGATGGAGTCATGCTGTGGAGGGAGGTCCTGCTCCATTTTAGGCGGAGTAGAGCTGAACGCAACCTGCATAGATAACAGACCTCGGTTCTCTCCCTCTCCACATTATTATTACAATGTCACAGGCAACACGTCAATCACGCCCCCCAGCCTCCCTCTGAGAAGCAACCGTGTCCGCATCAACCTGTACCGCTATTCTACAGCCGACAGCATGACAGCTGATAGAACACTACACTGATGGAACACTACACTTATGGAACACTAATACTGATGGAGCACTACACTTATGGAACACTAATACTAATGGAACACTACATCTAGGAAAACATCACTGTATGGAAAACACTACACTTATGACACCTACATCATGGAACAACACTTATGGAACACTGACACTAATGGAACTAATACTGGATGGAAACACACACTTATGGAAACATCATACTGACGAAGCACTACATCTTATGGAAACACTAATACTAATGGATACACTACACTTATGGAAACACTACCTTATGGAACACTACACTTATGGAACACTACACTTATGGACACACAATACTAATGGAACACTAATACTGATGGAACACTACACTTTATGGAACACTACACTTATGGAACACTAATACTAATGGAACACTAATACTGATGGAACACTACACTTATGGAACACTACACTTATGGAACACTAATATTAATGGAACACTAATACTGATGGAACACTAATACTGATGGAGCACTACACTGATGGAACACTAATATTGATGGATCACTACACTGATGGAACACTAATACTGATGGAGCACTAATATTGATGGATCACTACACTGATGGAACACTACACTGATGGAGCACTAATACTGATGGATCACTACACTGATGGAACACTAATACTGATGGAACACTACACTGATGGAACACTTAAGTGATAATGCCCAAGAAGCCGGTGTTTGGAGGATATATTGGCACGGGTGTTGTTAGGCCCGAGACGAAGTCGGTTGCCAGAGACGCGACCCAGTCGTTCAGTCTTTTTGTTCTGTATCTATGGACGCGACCCAGTCGTTCCATTCTAAATGTTCTATTGCCATACTGGCTGGCAACGTTCTTATCCCTTGCCTGCTAGCTAGCCAACTACGGCTAACTTACAGTCCCGTCAAACAGTGCAGACAGAATAACAACAGTAGCAGCATTTGTTTAAGCTGTTTTCAAGTGACATTTATTTGGATAAATCCATAACAATGAGCTAATGAGACATTATTTCACCTGGCATGGAAAATGTGCTCTCTCGTTAGGACACTGTTGTTCAGAGGAGCTAGCCAACAACACAGCTAACAATCACTTCAAACTGAAGCTGGAAAGACTGCAAACTAGCTGCACTTAATTTTGTTTTACCTGTTTTCTATTGATAGTTCTTTGTATATATCCATAAAAATGATGCCAGCTGATTAATGATTTCGACTGGCTGAGAAACGTTGTCTGCCTCTCTCTCGTCCCGACTCCCGACACCTACACGTTCATTACTATGGGACAGTTGAAGATGTAATTTGAAAATTGAAACAATGTTGGAAATGTCGGAGGGAGTCGGTTTATACAAATCTCCACTGTTGAAAACTACATGTTAGTCTAAAAGAAATGTGAGATAATGTCTAGATGCTTCTTATAGTGGAGATCAAGTTTATAACTTCCCCTGTCTGGGATGATGAGACAGTGGATTGCGCAGTCATATGGAACAGAGTAAATAGGCACTTTAACATCATAGATTTAGCCAGTGGTAACTTGTGGAATAGACACTGGAATGCGCTTTTAACCAATCAGCCGTTGTATAATGCACTGATGGAACACTACACTGGTCAAGTGTTCAATGGGATTGATTGGAACTTCCAACACAACTTACATTAACTTTCTATAGGTACAACTACTACAGTTGACTATATCTGGTGAAAATACTTTCTATCAGACTATAATTTGTGATTTCAATGATCAATGAGTTCAATCTGTCTTCAAAACCTGTAAAGTAGACTCAGTCGGGGCTCCCGAGTGGCACAGCGGTCTAAGGCACTGCATCTCAGTACTAGAGGCGTCATTACAGACACCCTGGTTAAAATTCAGGCTGTATCACAACCGGCAGTGATTGGGAGTCCAATATGGCAGGGCAAAATTGACACAGCATCGTCCGGGTTTGGCCGGTGTAAGGCCGTCATTGTAAATAAGAATTTGTTCTTAACTAACTTGCCAAGTTAAATGAAGGTAAAAAATAAAATAAAAAATAGGGACCATGACTCATCCCAAATGTCACCTTTCCACTGATCTCTGCCAGATGTCTAAAGTCTCCCAAACATCATTAATAACCTCAAGGCTGCAGCGTCTGACTTTGATGCCTAGTTATTAGCCCAGATCCATTTGGTGAGGAAAAGACTTCAGAGAAAAAAAGTGGCCACAGTATACTAGATTTTGAGTTCTTTATAACAGCGCAAGCAAAGTGGAATGGGATTATTATTATAGTAGGAGTGTCAGCTAAGCTGTCGTGATTGAGCTGCTGTAGTGTAGAATAAAGATCTGAAGTCTTTATTCACTCCAATAGCCAATTGCAGTCAAATTGTGAAGGTATAAATGTAATAGGCCTAACAATAGTTTATGATTGGTAGTATGTGTGTTGATGTTTTGCTGTAAAACTTAATTATCCCTTATATACTGTAGGTGAAACATACACTGAGTGTACAAAACATTAGGAAGACCTTCCTAATATTAAGTTGCACCCCCTTTTGCCCTCAGAACAGCCTCAATTTGTCAGGCATGGACTCTACCAGGTGTCAAAAGTGTTCCACTGGGATACTGGCGCATGTTGACTCCAATGCCTTCCACAGTTATGTCAAGACGGGTGGGGGACCATTGCTGATACACACGGGAAACTGTTGAGCGTGAAAAACCCAGCAGCTGTGCAGTTCTTGACACACTCAAACCGGTGCACCTGGCACCTACTACCATACCCCATTCAAAGGAAACTTAAATATTTTGTCTTTACCATTCACCATCTGAATGGCAAATACACACAATCCATGTCACAAATATCTCAAGGCTTAAAAATCATTTTGTCTCCTCCCCTTCATATACACTGATTGAAGTGGATTTTACAAGTGACATCAATAAGGGATCATTGCTTTCACCTGGATTCAGCTGGTCAGTCTATGTCATTGTACACTCACTGTATATGGTAGGAGATAACATACACAGATTGTTTTGCAGTGACATTTTTAAGTAGCCCGAACTAATTTTTCCACATGTAACACACAGCTATATTGTCGTTTCTGAAGTTTTTGGCAAAATCACAACTCGACACAATACAATCGGAAACAGATTGCCACACTGTTCCAACACAATTCCTTGTGACAAATGAATGCACACTCTAATAGACACCCAATACATCACTGTCTGCCTCCCTTGACACTGCACAATGCCCATGAACCGCCAACACACTTTACAGTCAAATGACTTGCCAGTCTATGACTGTCAGCTGCGATGATAATGATAAGCCGGGATGACAATTCTCCACCATATTTTCTCCCCAGAAAGCAAAGTCAACCCAAAAGCCACTACCCTGAGACGGGCCCAACAATGAGATCCATCATGTTCCTCATGAATGGTTATGTGCAGTACATGACAGGGCTTGTTCCACAAGGGGCGCTGGGGCCACAGCACTCTCGGCTTCCTGGGAGATTTCAAACTTCACACTTTCCATTAAACAGAGACCATTTTTCATCACAATGTCTCCACAGAATCAGCCACACGTCAGCATAGTGACTCTCAATCGTTTTCCACTCGAGAGTGAATGACCCAGAGAACCCTGTGGTGTTCAAACTGGGGCGGGAAGAGAGAGAGAGAGAAGAGAGAGAGAGAGAGAAGAGAGAGAGAGAGAGAGAGAGAGGAGAGAGAGAGAGAGAGAGAGAGAGAGCGAGAGAGAAGAGAGAGAGAGAGAGAGAGAGAGAGAGAGGAGAGAGAGAGAGAGGAGAGAGAGAGAGAGAGAGAGAGAGAGAGAGAGAGAGAGAGAGAGAGAGAGAGAGAGAGAGAGAGAGAGAGAGAGAGAGTGAGAGAGAGAGAGAGAGAGAGAGGAGAGAGAGAGAGAGAGAGAGAGCGAGAGGAGAGAGAGAGAGAGAGAGAGAGAGAGAGAGAGAGAGAGAGAGAGAGAGAGAGAGAGAGAGAGGAGAGAGAGAGCAGAGAGAGGGTTTGAGTTTTATATAAAACCTTTATTTTATACTCAAGTGTAACATAAATAATGACAACACTGTCTTTTCAGAAATGAATCAACAAATGTAATTCCTAAACAAAAATAAATACATAACATATACATTCAACTTATTTCTTCAGCAAAAAATAATTTCCCCTCCTCTACAAAACAAAGCGCTCCTTCTCGTATGCCCACTTCTCCTCAAACAATATGAGATCTTTTACAGCTGAGAAGAACTCAAAATCTACTTTTATTCTGCTTTCACTAATCCTTTAAAAACACTCTTACATCTGCCCATATCCCGTTTCTATCTTATGTTCCTACTCCCCCCAGAAAAATTGACATCTTAGCTTGTCCAAAATAAAATTAACATTTACATTTTTCTTTCTGTGCTTCTATATTTCGAAACCCCAAAATAAAAACAGTGTTATTGAAAACCTCTCCCTACAGCTTTAAACAAAGATTCCAGCATTTCCAATAGAGGTTTTATCTCTCACACTCCATAAAACAGTGAAAAATTGTTTCTCTTATATTACAAAAAGGACATCCATCTCTAACATCTGAGTTAATAACAGATACAAAAGCATTAACTTGCAATGATACCATGTAAAACCCTCCATTGCATATCACCAGTACCCTTTTGTAACGGTGGCTTGTACAGTGCTCTCCATTCTGGCTTTACCTTATCATCAATGCCCAATTATACCCTCCAGTGGAGTGTCTTTTCTATTTTTTTAATTTATCTTTATTTCAACACCTTGACACACCCCCCTATACAAGTCCTTCCCATCACCTCATCCAAACTCACCTCCCTCCAACCCTCTCAAATCCAGCAATAGACACCTTTCTTTCTGACTCTGGGATATTTGGTGTAATCCCTAGTCTTGGAAATGAGACGTCTTCAATCTTGTATATTCTTCTTGTGGTTACTAAGCATACCCCACTCTTCCGCTGACAGAGCCTTCCTGCAAGCTCCCCAACATTTGTCCAACAATCTTTCCGACCTCATCCCAAATGTTCAGCCACCCGTCTTCCATCCATTATAGCGGGCCCAGCCATGGCCATTAACTGTTTAAGTGATTATTTGCCCTTCACCAGAATCTTGGAGAAATGTGGAACAGCTGCAGTTGTACAATCCAGTCTTGCCCCATACACCAGAGGTTCCTCCAACAGCCAATGCACTGACTCCGCTGAATTTCGTCTGGACACCTTCATTATGCTCCACACTCTGAGAAGGCCTCTGTTAAAACGGAGGTACTCCTCCTAGAAATCTGTCTACTATCAACCAGAAATAAAGCCTTCTTTAATTCCTAATCCTCCAACCCTCTGTAATACAAGACCTGCCACCCCTCTCCACACCACATTTTCCGGTCCATAAAGCAACCTTTGAATAAACATGAAACCGGAAGCAGGCAGCTCTACTAGCAAGATGTACAAGACCTTGTCCCCCCTCCTCTTTTGATAATACTAAACACTTTGTGGAACCCAGTGATATTTATCCCAAAAGAAATCCACAATAATTGCCTGTATCTTAGCCAGAAGGCCAGATGGTGGTTCTAAAACTGACAACCGATGCCACAGTGCAGAGGCAATCACATTGTTAACTATAATAGTGCGCCCCCTATATGACATACAAGATAATAACCAACGCCATCATCCTCATCCTCCCTTCCACCATTTCAACCACCCCACTCCAATTTTTCCATAGTCCCCTCATCTCCTAGGTACACTCCAAGATACTTAAAACCTCCCTTACACCATTCTACCCCCCTGGCAAAGCCATGATCCCTCCAGCCCATTTCTCAATCTGTAAAGCACAACTCTTTTCCCAATTTACCTTTGCAGAGGATATTCCCCTAAACGATAACCATTATACTCAAACTATCCACCTCCGCTTGATTTTTCACTAACACAACTACATCATCAGCATAGGCTGAGAGACGAATAGGAGGAATATCTCTGAAAGGTACACCCCTTCAATGCGACTTCTAATGCTATTAGTAGTGGCTCTATAAGCAATTGGCATACAACATCCCTGACAAAGAACATCCCTGCCTAATACCTCTACACACTTTAAAAGGAGCACTCAAACCACCGTTAACTTTCAATACACTTTCAATGTCACCATATATCACCTTTATCATGGCAATAAAACCCGAGCTGAACCCAAAACGCCTCAAGCGTGTGCCATAAATATTTATGTTCAAACTTGGTCAAATGCCTTTTCCTGATCAATTGAAATTAGACCAGCATCCAACCCAATAGCCTTAGAGACGTCCAAAAAATCACGAATCAGAGAAAATGTTATCCCTATCTGCCTGCCAGGAACACAGTAGGACTGGTCCGTATGTATGATTTGCCCCATCACCTCCCTCAGCCTGTTGGACAAAGACTTTGACAATATCTTTATAATCAGTGCACAATAAAGCCACCGGCCTCCAGTTCTTCACCTCCCTAGGGTCACCCTTTTTGGGCAGTAGGGTGAGGACAGCCCTTCTGCAGCTTATTGGTAGTAACCCTCCGGTTAAACTATCATTAACTACTGCTAGCCAATCCTCTCCCAACATAGCCCAAAAAGACTTAAAAAGTCAACGGGAAGCCCATCAATGCCTGGTGCCCTTCCATTTTCCATGCCTTTTAATGCAGTGATAACTCCTGCAAAAACAATGGTTGCTCAAGCTCAACCTGAGCTTCTGCAGCCACCTTTGGGAGCCCATCAAAGAACTGTTGTGTCACTGTTTTATCCTCTTTGTACTCACACTTATAGAGCATAGAACTCTACTGCCCTCTTTCTAATTTCACTAGGGCTAGTGAGCTCTTGTCCAACAGCTGATTTGAGACAATGAATAATTTTTTCTTTGTCCATTCTTTTTCTCTAAACCAAAGGAAAAACTTGGATGAGGCATCCATTTCAGATATTCCCTGAAACTTACTTCTCACCAATGCCCCCTGTGCTCTGATACCCAGCAGGTCTGCCAATGCAGCTTTTCTCCTCTTGAGGGCCTGAGTATGGCCTCGATCTCCTGTGGTCTCAACCAACGTCATGAGTTCCACTATTTCAAACTCTAAGGCTTTCATTGATCTGGTGATATCCTTGGTGACATTCCTCCGTGTATTGATTACAGAATTGTTGAATCTGGATTTTCCCTATATCCCACCACTGTTGAAGTGATACAAAACTGGCCTTTTGAGACCTCCACCTCTCCCACAAAAAACTGAAACATTCTGAAGTGAGCATCACTCAATAAAGTTATATTAAAATGCCAGTATGCACTTTTGGGTTTTACATCATTAATGAACACCACCTCTGTTATTAAACAATGATCAGAAAATCCCACTGGGGTTATCACACTTGATTTACAGACCTGAGATTGATGCTCAAAACACATAAAACCTATCTAACCTAGCCATAGATATATGTTCTCTCTCACATGCGCCCAGGTGTACTGCCTTGTTCCTCCATGTTGACTCCGCCAAATATCACACAGTTCATGTGTTACAATGAGGCGTTTTAAAAAAGTCCTTGAGGCTATATGAGGTTCTTGGTGATTTCTATCTAAATCGCTGACTGTGCAGTTAAAATCCCCAGCAATAAATAAATTAATCTTCTTTATTACATTTCTCAATGGTATTTGATAATGTCTCTAAAAAACATACCTCTCAACGTCACCACTGGGGCATATACATTTATCAAACACATAGTGATGTTTTCATACCTTGCTCTGACTTTTAATAACCTTCCCTCAACTATCTCTTCAACCTCATAAGACAAAGGCAAAAACCCTTTTTGAGAACAAAATAGCACCACCCCACTTTTTGAGTTTTTATGACTACACACCACTGTCCCCCCCCACTCCGTGTGCCACATAACTTAATTTCAAATTACTATGCGTTTCTTGTAGAAAAATTATGTCACTTCCCTTTCCCCTAATTAACTCATACACCATGGCTCTTTTTTTACCATCCTTGCCCATTTACGTTTAAAGAAGAAATCTTAAAACTGCTCATGGATGAAAAAAATATACAGAGGATGATACAGCCACCACATCTCTTTACAGAGTTAAAACTGCAACTGAACTCTTTCATTTTCTTTCGAATTACATCACTTATCACTCTCGTGACCACTTTCTTGAGTCTAGCAATTTCAGGGCTTTTCAACCCTCCTCCTGTTAATTTTTGACAATCAAAAACTTTGGCTGATTCAATAAACAATTCACTTTCAGGGAAAAAATCAGTTACATTGTATCCTGCATATATTTCTTCCCTTTTGTCAACTTCAGAAAATGACGTATCTTCTCAATCCCATACCTCCCTTCCACCCCATTTGTCTCGCTATATTGTTGTGACGCGTCAGATGACTCACTCTCGCTATCCTCCCCAGAAGAAAACTCCACCATCTCTACCACTTGTTCATCTTCAACTGATTTATCACTCTCTACCTTTCTCTTAGGACTAGACCCTTCACCCCCCCTTACATTCTTCCTTTTACTCCTCGGTATTTTGAAAAACATCTGCTTCTTTTTCCGTTATTTCAATCTCCTCTGCCCTCCAATTTCATTTTCCAGCACCACCTCAGCGACGGCAGTCGCAATCTCACCACCTGTTTCCCCTCCCTCTTTGTTCTGATCTACCACAATTTCCACCGTATCCACAATGCCTTCTTCTCCTACTTTTCCAACCACATCTCTCCCACTTCTCCCTTCCCCTGCACCCTTAGCATTTCATCCCTTCGCGGTGGTGCGTTATTTGCACCAGCACTATAACTACTACCGGTCTCAGCGCGCTCATTCTCGGACAACTGCGCACCAATTGCCCCTCTCTTCCACAGCCAAAGCATTTCATTGATTCAGTCGAAGCGTAAAATACAAATCAAATCCATCAATCTTAAAACTGAACGCATAATCAGTTCATCTACGTCCTTTTTTAAAATCATATGCACTTGTCTCCTATGAGACACGAATGTTTCAGCAACGGAGATTTGCATCCAAAAAGAACTTTCTTTATTGTAGATACGATTTGACCATGACGAGATAACTCTCGCTCCAACACTTCATCTCTAACAAAAGGTGGCACGTTAGAAAGTATCACTTTTTTCGCCGGATTCATAAGCGGAAATACCTGCGTCTGTATCTCCCGCAACACAACACCCCTCTCGACTATTTTATTCACCTTTCAATAGAATCTAAGAAGATCACTACAGCGCTATTCATCCTTGAGGCTGATTTATGCTATCATACCCAATGATAGCACCCACAGCCAGGCTACATTCTTCTACTGAACACCCCGGGCGCCGCTGGAATCTTACTCCATGCCTCCGACTAAGTTTTTCAAACTCTACACTTCCGCGAGTGGCCATTTCAACCAGCCCCACCCGCTGGTTGTGCCCTCGCGAAAAGAAAAGAAAAACAACCTCAACGATCCCACCACCCTTATACGTGCTTAATGATAGTTAAACAATATACCCTTAAAACAACTAAACTAATCAATATATATATATAATACCAAAAACCCAATAGAGTGAAAAGAAATTCCATTCGCTCTCACAATCACTCCTGCTTGACGACTCACTCCCAGCATGCACTACGACGAGAGAGAGACGAGAGAGAGAGAGAGAGAGAGAGAGAGAGAGAGAGAGAGAGAGAGAGAGAGAGAGAGAGAGAGAGAGAGAGAGAGAGAGATAGAGAGAGCTGAGAGAGAGAAGAGAGAGAGAGAGAGAGATAATATCATGCATTGAGCCTGAGAGACTTACATGTACACAGTGTACATTTTTCACAAGTCGCAGTGTATTTCAACATACATGTTCTTTGCAGCTGGTTCCGCGTAGTTATTTACTTCTGAATAGGACATAGGCCTCCACACAGTGACCTTAATAATCACAGTGTACCACAATTTGTGACTGACTCACTGTTGACTCAACCTGCAATCAAACCTAGAGAAAAGCACTGGATGTAATGGACAGCTCAACCATCTAGTATGTGAAGATCACATAATCTTCCACATGTTTTTCACCGTTTTCAAAAAAGTAGTTCTACTATGTTCTCCAGTGTTGTACATTTCACTGTTGTGTTTCTCTCAACCACAGCTCAATGTGTTTCTGAATCAATCCTATAGCTGTTGTTCCTAGACCCATTGAGATTTCCCACATTGCTTTAATTTATATTCCTCAGAGAGTTCATCCATTCCATTTGCTCCTCGGTTACAAGCCAATGTCATATATTTCCAATAAAGCATAGGCACTTAATTAACTTCTCAGATTTCTTCCATCACAACAATGACTGTGTGCACTTACATTTTTATTGATCTGAGTGACTTACACGGCAAACAAGCTCTCAATAAATGATCTATATACATGATCAGTAACAATATTCAGGATTTTGTTTAATATTTAACAAATGGTTTCTATTGAAAGCACTTTTGATCAAATGACTCCCAATTCCATTTGAGGCTGATTTTAAGCTTTTTTGTTTCATAAAACTTCTTAGGATTAAACTTTCTGTTCATTCATTATTCAAGGTGTTTCATCTGAAAGACTGTGTGTGCTCAGATAGTTGTCAGGAACTCAATGTCATGTCTTTTGTAAGGCAAATGTGACACAAAGTACACAAAATGCTATTTCATCCCAAAAGAAAGACTCACTTGGCTTTGAAACAGTGAGTGCAATTTCCATAGTAAAGACCATGCATAAATGTAATGGCCTTCAGGGAGTACATTGTAGGTATTTACTCTTCTATGTTTACACTTGTCATCAAATGTAAGTCACAAAAGAGTGAATTGATTCCTATAATATTAGGTTACAGAATACACTAACCCCCTTGCAGCATCCCCAAGCTACCCGGCAAATCAAAGTTTATCGGTCGCGTACAGAGTGTTGCAGATGTTATTGCAGGTGCAGCGAAATACTTATGTTTCTAGCTCCAACAATGCAGTAATATCTAGCAATACACACATACCCCCCCCCCCCCAATTATATATATTTTTTTACAAATAATAAGAAATTAAGACATCAGAACGAGCATTGTCAGAGTCCGGAATATAAATACATATACATACATACGTATATATACATATATATATATAAATATAAGTATATGTGAATTGTGTGTATAGACAGTATGGACAGTATATGAATAGAAAAGGTGTGTACAGCAGTAGTTATATAGGATGAGCCATGACTAGAAAACAGTTTATACATATAAAGTAGTAAAACACTATGTAAACATTATTAATGTGACCAGTGTTCAATGACTATGTACATGAGGCAGCAGTCTTTAAGGTGCAGGGAGAGTTGCGGGTTGTAGCCAACTGGTGACAGTGTCTAACGTTCAGGACAGGGGACTGGGCAGAGGCCGGCTAGTTATGACTGTTTAACAGTCTGATGGCCAGGAGATAGAAGCTGTTTATCAGTCTCCCAGTCCCAGCTTTGATGCACCTGTACTGTCTCTGCCTTCTAGATGGTAGCGGGGTGAACAGGCCATGGCTAGCGTGGATGAGGTCCTTGATTATCTTCTTGGTCTTCCTGTGACACCGGGTGCTGTAGATTTCATGGAGGACAGGCAATATTCCTCCAATGATGTGTTGGGATGACCGCACCACCCTCTGGAGAGCCCTGCAGCTGCGAGCGGTGCAGTTGCCGTAGCAGGTGGTGATACAGCCCGACAGAATGCTCTCAATGGTGTAACTGTAGAAGTTTGTCAGGGTCTTGGCAAGACACATTTCTTCAGCCTCATTTTGACCCTTTCCACTGCGACCCGTCGATGTGAATGGGGGCGTGCACTCTCTGCTGTCTCCTGTAGTCCACAATTAGTTCCTTCCTTTTGTTGACATTGAGGAAGAGGATATTTTCCTAACACTACTCCTCCAGGTTTCTCATCTCCTCCCTGTAGGCTGTCTCGTCGTTGGAAATCAGGCCTACCATAATAAAAAATATTTGTTCTATTTCACAATTTGTGTGAATTGGACATTTGTTTTTTGCAAATTCCAACTCCCCTGAGACACCCTCGGAAAGCGGGGTTACGGCCAGGATCAGCCATTATCAACAGTGACCCTGGAGCAATAATAAGCCTTGCTCAAGATTGCATTGGAGACATGCGTGGCCACGCAGTCATGGTGAACAGGGAGTACAGGAGGGGGCTGAGCATGCACCCCTGTGGGTCCCCCGTGTTGCGTATCAGCGTGGTGAAGGTGTTGACGGGCCGACCCCACCTGGGGTCGGCCCGTCAAGAAGTCTAGGACCCAGTTGCACAGGTAGGGGTTCAGACCCAGGGCCCTGAGCTTAGTGATGAGCCTAGAGGGCACTATGGTGTTGAAGGCTGAGCGGTAGTCGATGAACAGCATTCTCACATAGGTATTCCTATCCAGGTGGGATAGGGCAGAGTTTAATGCAGTGGCGATTGCGTCGCCCGTGGATCTGTGAGGGTGGTATGCAAATTGGAATGGGTCTAGTGTGTCGGGTAAGGTGGAGGTGATATGATCCTTAACTAGACTCTCAAAGCCCTTCATGATGACCTAAGTGAGTGCTACAAGGTGATAGTAATTTAGTTCAGTTAAAGCAAATGGGGACAACAGACTGGGATAGGGAGAGATTGAATATGTTCGTAAGCACTCCAGCCAGCTGGCCCGTAAACACTCCAGCCAGCTGTTCTGCACATGCTCTGAGGACGCGTGTCAATAAAAGAGTTGTTGCAGTACAGTAAATGTTCTTGCAGCGTAGCTCATTTCCAGATTGCTATGTTGCAGTAATGGTCAGAGTAGCGCTCAGCAGTGTGATTTGTTTGGATTAATGGTAATGGTGAGGCTAATTTTGCGGGAGGATAAAACAATTATGCCCAATTCCAATTCTATCCTCAGCCAATAGGCTGTTTGGATCTGGGCAGGGTGCAAATGAGCACCACAAGGGCATGCTGGGAGAGGTAAAGGACAGAGTTTTGAGGCAGGGTGGGAGTGGAGCCCCCTTTGATGGACAGCCATCATTTTGGATTCAGAATCAATTTGTCCAAGTAGGTGAAATCTTAGTACTATTAACACTTTTCAGAATGTACATCCATCCAGGCATGTTTCGTTAAAGGAACTATGGAGTTCTTATCATTTTGCTATGAATCCCCATAATGTGCTGTCTAATACAAGCCAGCTAACTGCCTTGCAAATCACCCTAACCTAACGATAGAAATTCCAAAGGAAAAAACAGCAGGCTCTGTATAGCAGGTAGAAAATAGCCTTTGTGGCAGATCCAATGGAATGTTAACATGGGTATGGTGCAAAAATCCATTTAGATGTATCCCCATGACAGTTCCCTGGTATGACTGTGCAGAGTATTTCTTTTTTGTATTACCTTCCTCACCTTGTTTTTCCCAAGCTATCATCCCAAATAGAATGGTGTCTGTGTCTCAAGGCGATGGCCAGTGATTTACATTGGATGTGAGATGCTGTTGCCTGAGCCATCAAAGCAATGGATTCTATTTGTCAGGCCACATTGAGGAACACTGCACTGTACTGACAGACAATAAAACAGACAGGGTGGCTGTATAAACACTGGTTTTATTATGCTTACTGAGGCACAATGTGGTTTGCCCATAAAGGTTATTTTTGTTACATTCATAAAGACATTCTCTGCTATATTATCCAATCAGACATTTTGAGGAAAGGTCCCGAATCCAAAGTTACACTGCAGGCGCAATGCAACTGACAAGCAGGTAAGTAGAGCTGGGGGATATATACTATATGATTGACTTGTTTCTCTGTGTGTTACCTTAGGTTTAGAAAGAGTCTTATAGTTGTAATATATTACACATGGAAGCTCCCTGCCAACAACTCCAGAAAGAGTATCCTTTTGGCTGGCCTGTTTTAATACTCACCCTCATCAAATAAAATCGAATCAAATTGTATTTGTCACATGCGGCGAATGTAGACTTTACCGTGAATACCTTACTTACGAGCCCTTTCCCAACAATGCAGAGATAGAAAGTAACAACAATTTGCTACAAAATAAAAATGGAAATATTAACACAATAAAATAACAATAACGAGACTATATACAAGGAGTACCAGTACTGAGTCAAAGTGCAGGGGTACGAGGTAGTTGAGGTAATTGAGGAAGTTCATTCAGAAAGTATTCAGACCCCTCCACATTTTGTTACGTTACAGCCTTACTCTAAAATGGATGTAATTGTTTTTTTCCCCCTGAATCAATCTACACACAATAGCCCATAATAACAAAGCAAAAAACGTTTTTTGAAATTATAACAAATTTCAAACATTTAGAAAAAGGCTAAGGTAACAACATGTGGAAAAGGTCAAGGGGTCTGAATACCACCTCTAGAGTTAGTCATGTACGCATTGTGTCTGGATATCTTACAAGTGTAGAAGGATACAGCAGGTATAAACAAAGCTTTAGTTTGACTTCTAGTTGACAATCCACTGGACTTCTCATGTTCTACTAGCTCTAATATGCAGTGACTGGACCTAGCTTTCTTTGCCAAGGTTACCCATAGGAGGAAGACCAGACATATCCATAGGCGGAAGACCAGACATATTCATAGGAGGAAGACCAGACATATCCATAGGAGGAAGACCAGACATATCCATAGGAGGAAGACCAGACATATCCATAGGAGAAGATCAGACATATCCATAGGAGGAAGACCAGACATATCCATAGGAGGAAGACCAGACATATCCATAGGAGGAAAGACAGAACATATCCATAGGAGGAAGACCAGACATATCCATAGGAGGAAGACCAGACATATCCATAGGAGGAGACCAGACATATCCATAGGAGGAAGACCAGACATATCCATAGGAGGAAGACCAGACATATCATAAGGACAGGAAGAAGACCAGACATATCCATAGGAGGAAGACCAGACATATCCATAGGAGGAAGATCAGACATATTCATAGGAGGAAGACCAGACATATCCATAGGAGGAAGACCAGACATATTCATAGGAGGAAGACCAGACATATCCATAGGAGGAAGACCAGACATATCCATAGAGGAAGACAGACATATCCAGAGAAGCAGACATATCCATAGGAGGAAGACCAGACATACCATAGGAAGGAAGACAGACATATCCATAGGAGGAAGACCAGACATATCCATAGGAGGAAGACCAGACATCCATAGGAGGAAGACCAGACATATCATAGGAGGAAGACCAGACATATTCATAGGAGGAAGACCAGACTATATCATAGGAGGAAGACCAGACATATTCATAGGAGGAAGACCAGACATATCATAGGAGGAAGACCAGACATATCCATAGGAGGAAGATCAGACATATTCATAGGAGGAAGACCAGACATATCCATAGGAGGAAGACCAGACATATCCGTAGGAGGAAGACCCGTCATATCCGTAGGAGGAAGACCAGACATATCCATAGAAGGAGCAGACATTCCTAGGAGGAAGACCAGACATATTCATAGGAGGAAGACAGACATATCCATAGGAGGAAGACCAGACATGTTCATAGGAGGAAGACCAGACATATTCATAGGAGGAAGACCAGACATATCATAGGAGGAACCGCATATCCATAGGAGGAAGACCAGACATATTCATAGGAGAAGACCAGACATATCTAGGAGGAAGACAACATTTATAGGAGGAAGACCAGACATATCCATAGGAGGAAGACCAGACATATTCATGGAGGAAGACCAGACATATCCATAGGAGGAAGACCAGACATATCCATAGGAGGAAGACCGACATATCCATAGGAGGAAGACCAGACATATCCATAGGAGGAAGACCAGACATATTCATAGGAGGAAGACCGACATATTCATAGGAGGAAGACCAGACATATTCATAGGAGGAAGACCACGACATATTCATGGAGGAAGACCAGACATATTCCATAGGAGGAAGACCAGACATATTCATAGGAGGAAGACCAGACATATCATAGAGGAAGATCAGACATATCCATAGGAGGAAGACCAGACATATCCGTAGGAGGAAGACCAGACATATCCATAGGAGGAAGACCAGACATATCCTAGGAGGAGACCAGACAATATCCGTAGGAGAAGACCAGACATATCCATAGGAGGAAGACCAGACATATCCATAGAAGGAAGATCAGACATATCCGTAGGAGGAAAGACCAAGACATATCCATAGGAGGAAGACCAGACATATTCATAGGAGGAAGACCAGACATATCCATAGGAGGAAGACCAGACATATCCATAGGAGGAGAAGACCAAGACATATCCATAGGAGGAAGACCAGACATATCATAGGAGGAAGACAGACATATCCGTAGGAGGAAGACCAGACATATCCATAGGAGGAAGACCAGACATATCCATAGGAGGAAGACCAGACATATCCGTAGGAGGAAGACCAGTCATATCCATAGAAGGAAGACCAGACATATCCGTAGGAGGTAAGGGCCCTTACAACCAGACATATCATTTACCACTGGCATCACATTTGTCTCAAATTGATCAGAATGAAACCATTTAAACTCTTTATGAAAATTCATTTTTTTAATCAGCCTATAATGCATATGTCTGTGGTGTGTGAGCGTTCTGCCATACACTCTGTCTTTTTCATTTCATCACCTTCACATTTGCCATCCAAACACAAACAATGGCAGCAACATTATAGTCTACTGGACATGCCCAACACTTTATCCGGAGTGTGTTCCACTGAATAATAACACAATGCCAAAACCATGGTACTTTGTGTTGATTATTTTTACAGTAATTGCCTTTTGGATGAGAATTGAGACAGAATAAGATGGGACTCCTATGTGAAATAAAACACATCCATAGCATTAAAACACAGCCATAATTACTATCTGCTAACATCATTCTGCCTTTAAGTCCATTCTAGACTTACTGCAGGCCTAAGGGATCCATCTTGGTTTGCATGCAGTAGGGGGGGGGAATCCTCCCCTTTTACTTTCATACATTAATCACACTCACTTACATTAAATAAATCCATTTAAATACTTCAATTTGCACAAATAATTTGCGTAGCCAGGTGAAAGTGTAAGAGTCAAAGAACGCGTAATTAGAGGTGACGATTCAGACACCTAATAAGAGATCTAATTAAGAAAATTAATAAGGTGTCCGTTCCCTAGCAGAGGCTGCACCAGCCCAAGATTAATGGCCGACTGAGCTAATTTGATTTGTGAAAAGGAACGGGATGACCTGTCAGTTTAAGACAGACCGACTAAAGAGCATATGACATTAATAAAACATGAATACTGAGGATTTAGAGAGAGAGGTGAGTCTCCCTCTACTCTGAGCTGGGGTTGATAAGATGGTAAGACAATGATTAAGTGTGTGATTGCCTCCGTAACTTAAGGTCAGTAAAGTAAAGTCTGTATAGGACAGTATATTTAACACATGAGACCTACCTGAGACCCAACTGTGTGATCTGAGTCAGGTTCCTACTACTAGTCTGCACTGCATTCCAACACCATGCTCCCAACAATACATTATTAGCCCAGAATTTATTTTGTGTAATTACATACAGCCGGGAAGAACTATTGGATACCAGAGCGGCGGAAACTCACCAGCACTACCAGCTTTACGACCAGGAATACGACTTTCCCGAAACGGATACTTTGTTTGCGCCCCCCAGGGCAATTGAACTGATTCCAGAGGCCGACCCAAAACACCGCCGGCAGAGGAGAGGTACTCGTGTGGAAGTCAAGACCGACTCAGGAGGCGCGCACCACTTCCGAGTATATTACTCGCTAATGTTCAGTCTCTGAATAATAAGGTTAACGAGCTCAGGCGAGGATTTCTTTCCAGAGAGACATTAGGGATTGTAACATACTCTGTTTCATGGAAACATGGATATACTGTCTGAGTTCATCCAGCCAGTTGGGTTCTCAGTTCATCGCGCAGACAGGAATAAATATCTCTCCGGGAAGAAGAAGTGCGGGGGTGTATGTTTCATGATGAACAACTCATAGTGTGATTGTGAAAACATACAGGAAATCAAGGCCTTTTGTTCACCCAACCTAGAATATCACACAAGAGAATTCTCTTCGGTTATAGTCACAGCCGTGTATATACCCCTCAAGCCAATACCACAACGGCCCATAAAGAACTTCACAGGACTTTATGCAAACTGGAAACCGCAAATCCGGAGGTCGCATTTACTGGGGGTGGGGATTTTAACAAAGACATTTTGAGAATAAGGCTGCGAAGTTCTATCAAATCAAATCAAATGTATTTATATAGCCCTTCTTAGATCAGCTGATATCTCAAAGTGCTGTACAGAAACCCAGCCTAAAACCCCAAACAGCAAGCAATGCAGGTGTAGAAGCACGGTGGCTAGGAAAAACTCCATAGAAAGGCCAAAACCTAGGAAGAAACCTAGAGAGGAACCAGGCTATGAGGGGTGGCCTGCCTCTTCTGGCTGTGCCAGGTGGAGATTATAACAGAACATGGCCAAGATGTTCAAATGTTCATAAACGACCAGCATGGTGAAAAAATAAGAATCACAGTAGTTGTCTCGGGTGCAACCGGTCAGCACCTCAGGAGTAAATGTCAGTTGGCTTTTCATAGCCGATCATTGAGAGTATCTCTACCGCTCCTGCTGTCTCTAGAGAGTTGAAAATAGCAGGTATGAGACAGGTAGCACGTCCGGTGAACAGGTCAGGGTTCCATAGCCGCAGGCAGAACAACTGAAACTGGAGCAGCAGCACGGCTAGGTGGACTGGGGACAGCAAGGAGTCATCATGCCAGGTAGTCCTGAGGCATGGTCCTAGGGCTCAGGTCCTCCGAGAGAGAGAAAGAAAAAAAGAGAGAAAGAGAGAATTAGAGAGAGCATACTTAAATTCACACAGGACACCGGATAAGACAGGAGAAATACTCCAGATATAACAGACTGACCATAGCCCCCCGACACATTAACTACTGCAGCATAAATACTGGAGGCTGAGACAGGAGGGGTCAGGAGACACTGTGGCCCCATCCGGCGATACCCCTGGACAAGGCCAAACAGGCAGGATATAACCCCACCCACTTTGCCAAAGCACAGCCCCCACACGACTAGAGGGATATCTTCAACCACCAACTTCCATCCTGAGACAAGGCCGAGTATTGCCCACAAAGATCTCCGCCACGGCACAACCCAAGGGGGGGCGCCAACCCAGACAGGAAGACCACGTCAGTGACTCAACCCACCATCCTACGGACGGCATGGAACAGCACCAGTAAGCCAGTGACTCAGCCCCTGTCATAGGGTTAGATGCAGAGAATCCTAGTGGAGAGAGGGGAACCGGCCAGACAGAGAGAGCAAAGGCGGTTCGTTGCTCCAGTGCCTTTCCATTCACCTTCACACTCCTGGACCAGTCTACACTCAATCATAGGACCTACTGAAGAGATGAGTCTTCAATAAAGCCTTAAAGGTTGAGACCGAGTCTGCGTCTCTCACATGGGTAGGCAGACCATTCCATAAAAATTGAGCTCTATAGGAGAAAGCCCTGCCTCCAGCTGTTTGCTTAGAAATTCTAGGGACAATTAGGAGGCCTGCGTCTTGTGACCGTAGCGTACGTGTAGGTATGTACGGCAGGACCAAATCGGAAAAATAGGTAGGAGCAAGCCCATGCAATTCTTTGTAGGTTAGCAGTAAAACCTTGAAATCAGCCCTTGCCTTAACAGGAAGCCAGTGTAGGGAGGCTAGCACTGGAGTAATATGATAAAAACATTTGGTTCTAGTCAGGATTCTAGCAGCCGTATTTAGCACTAACTGAAGTTTATTTAGTGCTTTATCCGGGTAGCCGGAAAGTAGAGCATTGCAGTAGTCTAACCTAGAAGTAACAAAASCATGGATTAATTTTTCTGCATCATTTTTGGGTAGAACATTTCTGATTTTTGCAATGTTACGTAGATGGAAAAAAGCTGTCCTTGAAACAGTCTTGATATGTTCGTCAAAAGAGAGATCAGGGTCCAGAGTAACGCCAAGGTCCTTCACAGGTTTAATTGAGACGATTGTACAACCATCAAGATTAATTGTCAGATTCAACAGAACATCTCTTTGTTTCTTGGGACCTAGTGTCTGAGTTTAAAAGTAGAACGTTTGCAGCCATCCACTTCCTTATGTCTCAAACACAGGCTTCCAGCGAGGGCAATTTTGAGGATTCACCATGTTTCATTGAAATGTACAGCTGTGTGTCATCCGCATAGCTGTGAAAGTTAACATTATGATTTCCGAATGACATCCTCAAGATGTAAAATATATAGTGAAAACAGTAGTGGTCCCAAAACGGAAACTTGAGGAACACCAAAATTTACAGTTGATTTGTCAGAGGACAAACCATCCACAGAGACAAACTGATATCTGTCCGACAGATAAGATCTAAACCAGGCCAGAACTTGTCCGTGTAGAACAATTTGGGTTTCCAATCTCTCCAAAAGAATGTGCTGATCGATGGTATCAAAAGCAGCACTTAGGTCTAGGAGTACGAGGACAGATGCAGAGCCTCGGTCTGACGTCATTAAAAGGTAATTTACCACCTTCACAAATGCAGTCTCAGTGCTATGATGGGGTCTAAAACCAGACTGAAGCATTTCGTATACARTGTTTGTCTTCAGGAAGGCAGTGAGTTGCTGCGCAACAGCTGTTTCAAAATGTTTTGAGAAGAATGGGAGATTCGATATAGGCCGATAGTTTTTTATATTTTCTGGGTCAAGGTTTGGCTTTTTCAAGAGAGACTTTATTACTGCCACTTTTAGTGAGTTTGGTACACATCCGGTGGATAGAGAGCCGTTTATTATGTTCAACATAGGAGGGCCAAGCACAGGAAGCAGCTCTTTCAGTAGTTTAGTGGGAATAGGGTCCAGTATGCAGCTTGAAGGTTTAGAGGCCATGATTATTTTCATCATTGTGTCAAGAGATATAGTAGTCAAACATTTGAGTGTCTCCCTTGATCCTAGGTCCTGGCAGAGTTGTGTAGACTCAGGACAACTGTGCTTTGGAGGAATACGCAGATTTAAAGAGGAGTCCGTAATTTGCTTTCTAATGATCATGAACTTTTCCTCAAGGAAGTTCATGAATTTATTAGAAGTGAAAGCTACCCTCTCTTGGGGAATGCTGCTTTTTAGTTAGCTTCCCGACAGTATCAAAAATACATTTAGGATTGTTTGTATTTTTCTCAATTAAGTTGGAAAAATAGGATGATCGAGCAGCAGTGAGGGCTCTTCGATACTGCACGGTACTGTCTTTCCAAGCTAGTCGGAAGACTTCCAGTTTGGTGTGGCGCCATTTCCGTTCCAATTTTCTGGAAGCTTGCTTCAGAGCTCGGGTATTTTCTGTATACCAGGGAGCTAGTTTCTTATGACAAATGTTTTTAGTTTTTAGGGGTGCGACTGCATCTAGGGGATTGCGCAAGGTTAAATTGAGTTCCTCAGTTAGGTGGTTAACTGATTTTTGTCCTCTGACGTCCTTGGGTAGGCAGAGGGAGTCTGGAAGGGCATCAAGGAATCTTTGGGTTGTCTGAGAATTTATAGCACGACTTTTGATGCTCCTTGGTTGGGGTCTGAGCAGATTATTTGTTGCGATTGCAAACGTAATAAAATGGTGGTCCGATAGTCCAGGATTATGAGGAAAAACATTAAGATCCACAACATTTATTCCATGGGACAAAACTAAGTCCAGAGTATGACTGTGGCAGTGAGTAGGTCCGGAGACATGTTGGACTAAACCCACTGAGTCGATGATGGCTCCGAAAGCCTTTTGGAGTGGGTCTGTGGACTTTTCCATGTGAATATTAAAGTCACCAAAAAGTAGAATATTATCTGCTATGACTACAAGGTTCGATAGGAATTCAGGGAACTCAGCGAGGAACGCTGTATATGGCCTAGGAGGCATGTAAACAGTAGCTATAAAAAGTGATTGAGTAGGCTGCATAGATTTCATGACTAGAAGCTCAAAAGACGAAAAAATAAATAAAATTGAAATTGAAATTTGCTATTGTAAATGTTAGCAACACCTCCGCCTTTATGGGATGCACGGGGGATATGGTCCCTAGTGTAACCAGGAGGTGAGGCCTCATTTAACACAGTAAATTCATCAGGCTTAAGCCATGTTTCAGTCAGGCCAATCACATCAAGATTATGATCAGTGATTAGTTCATTGACTATAACTGCCTTGTAAGTGAGGGATCTAACATTAAGAAGCCCTATTTTGAGATGTGAGGTATCACAATCTCTTTCAATAACGGCAGGAATGGAGGAGGTCTTTATTCTAGTGAGATTGCTAAGGCGAACACCGCCATGTTAAGTTTTGTCCAACTTAGGTCGAGGCACAGACACGGTCCCAATGGGGATAGCTGAGCTGACTACACTGACTGTGCTAGTGGCCGACTCCACTAAGCTGACAGGCTGGCTATCAGCCTGCTGCCTGGCCTGCACCCTGTTTCATTGTGGAGCTAGGGGAGTTAGAGCCCTGTCTATGTTCGTAGATAAGATGAGAGCACCCCTCCAGCTAGGATGGAGTCCGTCACTCCTCAACAGGCCAGGCTTGGTCCTGTTTGTGGGTGAGTCCCAGAAAGAGGGCCAATTATCTACAAATTCTATCTTTTGAGAGGGGCAGAAAACAGTTTTCACCCAGCGATTGAGTTGTGAGACTCTGCTGTAGAGCTCATCACTCCGCCTAACTGGGAGCGGGCCAGAGACAATTACTCGATGCCGACACATCTTTCTAGCTGATTTACACGCTGAAGCTATGTTGCGCTTGGTGACCTCTGACTGTTTCATCCTAACATCGTTGGTGCCGACGTGGATAACAATATCCCTATACTCTCTACACTCGCCAGTTTTAGCTTTAGCCAGCACCATCTTCAGAGTAGCCTTAACGTTGGTAGCCCTGCTCCCTGGTAAACAGTGTATGATCGCTGGATGATTCGTTTTAAGTCTAATACTGCAGGTAATGGAGTCGCCAATGACTAGGTTTTTCAATTTGTCAGAGCTAATGGTGGGAGGCTTCGGCGTCTCAGGCCCAGTAACGGGAGGAGTAGAGGCCAGGGAAGTCTCGGCCTCAGACTCCGACTCGCTGCTTAATGGGGAGAACCAGTTGAAAGTTTCTGTCGGCTGAATGAACGACACCGGTTGAGCATTCCTACAGCATTTCCCCCCAGAAGCCATGAGAAAGTTGTCTGGCTGCGGGGACCGTGCGAGGGGATTTGTACTACTATTTGTACTTACTGGTGGCACAGATGCTGTTTCATCCATTCCTTCACATAAATTACCCTTGCCTAACGATTGCGTCTGAAGCTGGTCTTGCAGCACAGCTATCCTCGCCGTAAGGCGATCGTTCTCCTGTATATTATAAGTACCGCGACTGCAATTAGAAGGCATCATGTTAATGTTACTACTTAGCTTCGGCTGGTGGAGGTCCTGACGAACCATGTCCAGATAAAGCGTCCAGAGTGAAAAAGTTCAATGAAAAAAAAGTTGAGTGAGGGAAAAACTAAAAATATAAACGGTAATTAAAAAGTAAAACACGTAAAGTTGTCAGGTAGCAAAGTAAGGTTAGGAACAAAACGCACAGCAGCACGTAAACAAGTCTGCAAGTTGTGACCAGAATTGACACAAAATAAAGTTCTAGGTCAAGCAACCCCCCCTTCAACACATTAACTGTAGCGCTCGTGGTGCTAAAACACTCAACCACTGCTACTCCAACTTCCGGGATGCCTACAAGGCCCTCCCCTGCCCTCCTTTTGGCAAATCTGACCACCACTCTATTTTGCTCCTCCCTTTCTATAGGCATAAACTCAAACAGGAAGTACCCGTGCTAAGGACTATTCAACGCTGGCCTGACCAATCGGAATCCACGCTTCAAGATTATTTTGATGACGTAGACTGGGATATGTTCCAGGTAGCCTCATAATAACATTGGCGAAAATGCTGATACGGTGACTGAGTATATCAGGAAGTGTATAGAAGATGTTGTACCCACTGTGACTATTAAAACCTACCTTTACCAGAAACCGTGGAAAGATGCCAGCATTCGCACAAAACTGAAAGTGCGAACCACCGCATTTAACCATGGCAAGGTGACAGTGTAGTTATTCCCTCCGAAAGGCAATCAAATTGGAAAAACGTCAGTATAGAGACAAAGTGGAGTCGTAATTCAACGGCTCAGATATGAGACGTATGTGACAGGGTCTACAGACAATCACAGACTACAAAAGGAAAACCAGACACGTTGCGGACACTGACGTCTTGCTTCTGGACAAGCTAAAACCCTTCTTCACCCGTTTTGAGGATAACACAGTGCCACCGACATGGCCCGCTACCAAGGACTGTGGGCTTTCCTTCTCCGTGGCCAACGTGAGTAAGACGTTTAAGCGTGTTAACCCACGCAAGGCTGCCGACCCAGACTGCATCCCTAGCCGCGTCCTCAGAGCATGCGCAGACCAGCTGGCTGGTGTGTTTATGGACATATTCAACCTCTCCCTAACCCAGTCTGCTGTCCCCACATGTTTCAAGATGGCACCATTGTTCCTATACCAAAGAAAGCTAAGGTAACTGAAATAAATAACTATCGCCCCGTAGCACTCATTTCTGTCATCATGAAGTGCTTTAAGAGACTCGTCTAGGATCATATAACCTCTACCTTACCTGTCACCCTAGATCCACTTCAATTTGCTTACCGCCCCAATAGATCCACAGATGATGTAATTGCCATCGCACTGCGCACTGCCCTATCTCATCTGGACAAGAGGAATACCTATGTAAGAATGCTGTTCATTGACTATAGCTCAGCATTCAGCACCATAGTACCCTCCAAGCTCATCATTAAGCTCGAGGCCCTGGGTCTGAACCCCGCCCTGTGCAACTGGGTCCTGGACTTCCTGATAGGCCCAGGTGGTGAAGGTAGGAAAGGTGAAGGTAGGAAACAACACCTCCACTTCCCTGATCCTCAACAATGTGTGCATGCTCAGCACCCTACTGTACTCCCTGTTCACCCATGACTACGTGACCACGCACACCTCCAACTGAATCATCAAGTTTGCAGACGACACAACAGTAGTAGGCTTGATTACCAACAATGACAAGACAGCCTACATGGAGGAGGTGAGGGCTTTGGGAGTGTGGTGCCAGGAAAATAACCTCTCACTCAATGTCAACAAAACAAAAGACATGATCGTGGACTTCAGGAAACAGGGGGCACCCCCCTATCCACATCGACGGGATGGCAGTGGAGAAGGTGGAAAGCTTCAAGTTCCTCGGCGTACACATCACTAACAAACTGAAATGGTCCACCAATACTTGTTAGATATTACTGCACTGTCAGAGCTAGAAACACAAGCATTTCGCTACACCCGCATCTGCTAAACACGTGTATGTGACCAATAAAATGTGATTTGATTTGATTTGAAGGGTTGCAACAACACAACCCACTGTGAAATCCCTCTCAATACAAATATCACAAAGATCAGTTGTTAGATTTAAAATTCCACAGGTCTGATGGAAAAGGTGAATAGAAATCTCTGCACTCAGCGTTTGGTTAGTTCAACCCAGCAGTCCAGGAGTGTAGAGTGTGTGGCAGGCCTGCCAGCATGGAGTCACAGTGGAGGGCATTAACCATTTGTTACTCAGCCCAGAGACCAGGGAGAAAGGCCTCTCTCTGGTTGTAACGACCGTCGTCGGGAGAAGGAGAAGAGGACCAAGGTGCAGCGTGGTAAGTGTTCATATTACCTTTAATAAAATACGAAACACTTGACGAAACAACAAAAACGACAAACGAACAGTCCTGTAAGGTGAACACACAAAACAGAAAACCACCACCCACAAACACAGGTGGGAACAGGCTACCTAAGTAGGGTTCTCAATCAGAGACAACGATAGACAGCTGCCTCTGATTGGGAACCATACAAGGCCAAACACATAGAAATACAAAACAAGGACAACATAGAACACCAGACATAGAATGCCCACCCAAACTCACGCCCTGGGCGTGACAGTACTCCCCCCCAAAGGTGCGGACTCCGGCCGCAAAACCTGAACCTATAGGGGAGGGACTGGGTGGGCATTTCACCACGGTAGTGGCTCTGGTGCGGGACGTGGACCCCGCTCCACCTTAGTCTTGGCCCACTTAGGTGGCGCCTCTAGAGCGGGGACCCTCGCAGCGGGCCCCGGACAGGAGGGCGACTCTGGCTGCTCCGGACAGGAGGGCGACTCTGGCTGCTCCGGACAGGAGGGGGACTCTGGCTGCTCCGGACAGGAGGAGGACTCTGGCTGCTCCTGACTGAAGCCCGTCGCTGGAGGCTCCGGACTAGAGGGCGTCGCTGGAGGCTCCGGACTAGAGGGCGTCGCTGGAGGCTCCGGACTAGAGGGCGTCGCTGGAGGCTCCGGACTAGAGGGCG
>NC_036851.1:17582971-17591088 GCF_002910315.2 Salvelinus sp. IW2-2015 | reverse complement strand
CCCACTTAGGTTGCGCCGCCATCTAGAGCGGGGACCCTCGCCCAGCGGCGCCCCGGACAGGAGGAGCGACTCTGGCTTCCTCCGAACAGGAGGGCGACTCTGGCTGCTCCGGACAGGAGGGGACTCTGCTGCCTCCGGACAGGAGGAGGACTCTTGGCTGCTTCCTGCACTGGAAGCCCGTCGCTGAGGCTCCGCGACTAAGAGGGGCTCGCTGGAGCTCCGGACTAGAGGGCGTCGCTGGAGGCTCCGGACTAGAGGGCGTCGCTGGAGGCTCCGGACTAGAGGGCGACGCTGGAGCTCTGGACTAGAGGCGACGCTGGAGGCCTCCGGACTAGAGGCCGTCGCGGAGGCTCCGGACTAGAGGCGTCGCTGGAGGCTCCGGACTAGAGGGCGACGCTGGAGGCCTCCGGACTAGAGGGGTCGCTGGAGGCTCCGGACTAGAGGCGTCGCTGGAGGCTCCGGGACTACGAGGGCGACGCTGGAGGCTCCGGACTAGAGGGTGTCGCTGGAGGCTCCGGACTAGAGGACTGGAGGCTCCGGACTAGAGGGGGTCGCTGGAGGCTCCGGACTAGAGGACGTCGCTGGAGCTCCGGACTGACGTCCTTCGTTGGAGGCCTCGTGCCCATAACTCCCTCACTGGAGGTTTCGTGCCATGGATCATCACTGGAGGCTTCGTGCCATGGATCATCACTGGAGGCTTCGTGCCATGGATCATCTCTGAGGCTTCGTGCCATGGATCATACATGGAGGCTCTGCCTGGATCATCACTGGAGGCTTCGTGCCATGATCCACTGCGAGGCTTCGTGCCATGGATCATCACTGGAGCTTCGTGCCATGGATCATCACTGGAAGGCTTCGTGCCATGGATCATTACAGGAGGCTTCGTTGCCATGGATCCTCACGGAGCTTCGTGCCATGGATCATCACTGGAGGCTTCGTGCCATGATCATCACAGGAGGCTTCGTGCCATGGATCCTCACTGGAGGCTTCGTGCCATGGATCATCACTGGAGGCTTCTTGCCATGGAACATCACTGGAGGCTTCGTGCCATGGATCACCACTGGAAGCTTCTTGCCATGGATCATCACTGGAGCTTCGTGCCATGGATCATTACTGGAGGCTTCTTGCCATGGATCACCACTGGAGGCTTCGTGCCATGGATCATCACTGGAGGCTTCGTGCCATGGGATCATCCACTGGAGGCTTCGTGCCATGGATCATTACAGGAGGCTTCGTGCCCATGGATCCTCACTGGCAGGCTTCGTGCCATGGATCATCACTGGAGGGCTTCGTGCCATGGATCATCACAGGAGGCTTCGTGCCATGGATCCTCACTGGAGGCTTCGTGCCATGGATCATCACTGGAGGCTTCTTTCCAGGAACATCACTGGAGGCTTCGTGCCATGGATCACCACTGAAGCTATCTTGCCATGCGAATCATCACTGGAGGCTTCGCTGCCATGGATCATTACTGGAGGCTTCTTGCCATTGGATTCATCCAGGGGAAAAGGCTTCGTGCCATGGATCCTCACTGGAGGCTTCGTGCCATGGATCATTACTGGAGGCTTCTTGCCATGGATCACCACTGGAGGCTTCGTGCCATGGATCACCACTGGAATGGAGAGACACACAGGAGGCCTGGCTCTGGGAGAAGGCACAGGACTCACCAGGCTGGGGAGACATGCAGGAGAGTTAGGGCTTAGCACAGGCACAGAACTCACCAGGCTGGGGAGACATGCAGGAGGCCTTGTCCTTGGCCGAGGCACCGGATGCACTGGACCGTGGAGGCGCACTGGCGGTCTCGAGCGCAGAGCTAGCACAACTCGTCCTGGCTGGATCCCCCCTGTAGCCCGGCAAGTGCGGGGAGTTGGAACAGGCCGCACTGGGCTGTTTTGGCGAACCGGGGACACCGTGCGTAGGGCTGGTGCAGTATACCCCGGGCCGAGGAGACGCACTGGAGACCAGATGCGCTGAGCCAGCATCATCCCTCCTGGCTCAATGCCCACTCTAGCCCGGCCGATTCGAGGAGCTGCGATGTAACGCACCGGGTTATGTGTTGCTAATAATATATTATTATTAGCAAACATTTATAGAAACCTGTTTTTGCTTTGTCATTATTGGGTACTATATGTAGATTGAGGAAGATTATATATATTTTTTAATCCATTTTAAAATAAGGCTGTAACGTAACAAAATGTGGAAAACGTCAAGGGGACTGAATACCTTCCGAAGGCACTGTATGCTTTATAATGCTTTCAAATCAAATCAAATGTTATTGGTCACATGTGCATGGTTAGCAGATTTTATTGTGAGTGTAGCGAAATGCTCTTGCTTCTAGATCTGACAGTGCAGCAGTATCTAACAGGTAATATCTAACAATTCCACAACAAAACCTAATTCACACAATCTAGTAAAGGAATAGGATGAGAATATATAAGTATAAAATATATGGATGAGCCGTAACAGAGCGGCTAAGATGCAATAGATAGTAAAGAATAGATAGTGAAGGGTACAGTATACAGTATATACATATGAGATGAATAATGCAAGATATGTAAACATTCTTAAAGTGGCATTATTAAAGTGACTAGTGTTCTATTTATTAAAGTGGCCAATGATATCAAGTCTGTAGGTAGGCAGCCTCCTCTCTGTGCTAGTGATGGCTGTTTAACAGTCTGATGGCCTTGAGATAGACGTTGTTTTTCAATCTCTCTGTCTCAGCTTTGATGCACCTGTACTGACCTCGCCTTCTGGATGGAAGCGGGGTGAACAGGTAGCGACTCGGGTGGTTATTGTCCTTGCGCAGACCGCACCACCCTCTGGACAGCGCTGCGCTTGTGGGCGGTGCGGCTGCCATTTTGAATGACACTTCCGGTTTTGGATGGAAAAACTGGGTTTCCCGGGAGAAAAGTGATTTAGTCTCGGGATGGATCATTTGTAAAATAGCGGGAAAATATTAAACCCTAACGTATAAGTAAGTGTGAAACTAACAAAGCTTCAAATAAAGTCAGACATACGTGTGCCATTTGTGTAAAAATGTAGGAGGTGAGAGGTGCATGCATCAAATAGCATCACATGTGTCACGTTCTGACCATAGTTCTTGTGTGTTGTGCTTGTTTTAGTGTTGGTCAGGACGTGAGCTGGGTGGGCATTCTATGTTGTGTGTCTAGTTTGTCCGTTTCTATGTTTGGCCTAATATGGTTCTCAATCAGAGGCAGATGTTTTGTGTTGTCTCTGATTGGGAATCATATATAGGTGGCTTGTTTTGTGTTGGGATTTTGTGGGTGGTTGTTTCCTGTCTTTGTGTTTTGTCTGCACCAGAAAGGACTGTATCGGTTTTGCCACATTTGTTATTTTGTAGTTTTGTAAGTGTTCACGTTTTCGTCTGTTTATTAGTTTAATTAAATATGTTGAACACGGAATACGCTGCGTCTTGGTCCGATCCCTGCTACACTTCAGACGAAGAGGAGGAAGGCTACCGTTACAACATGCTTCATATTGTCTCCGAGTTGATTTATAGATTACATTTTTAAACCAAGATCAAGTGACAGGTTAATGTTATAGTGAAGTCATATTAATTGTATACCTGTACATAAGGGCCGTACTGTAGTTCCACACAGATGTTAAAAATAACTATTTAATCTCACTGTTCATTTGTTTAATGCTCAGTAGAATGCATGATTGTACGACGAGGCTGGCAGTGTACGTATAACGGAAGTGTTGCGCTGTGTGAGGATTGTGTTGTGCTGGGCCAGGCTGGGTCTTGGTGTAATAGAGCTGTGACTGTCCTGTCGACAGCCCAGGTAAGCTCACCATGGGAATATTTACTTTAGTCGAAGGAACATTGGCTGCATCAGTCAAGCATGGCCATAGCTCTAACATTTACCCTGGACAAACACAGAGATATGTCCTGTGAATGGGAGTAAATATCCCTGGCAGACCTGGCCTCAATCTACTGCATGGCTCACAGAATTATCACCCAGAATGAGGTGATAGACAAGGAAAAATGTATGCACATTCTGATTTGTACTGTCCAGGGTGATGTTTTCAGAAGGAAATGGTTTGGCTCTTGTTTTTGAGCATCTGTTCTTTTCGTTCTTTTCGTGTGTGTGTGTGTGTGTGTAACGGCTGTCGTCCTCTTCTTCCTCTGAAGAGGTGTAGCAAGGATCGGACCAATACGCAGCGTGGTAGGTGTCCATGTTTTAATAGGGAAAACTGAACATGAACACAAATACAAAAAACAATAAACGTGAACAAACCGGAACAGTCCCATGTGGCACAAACACTGACACAGGAAACAATCACCCACAAAATACCCAAAGAACATGGCTGCCTAAATATGGTTCCCAATCAGAGACAACAATAAACACCTGCCTCTAATTGAGAACCAATCTAGGCAACCATAGACTTACATAAACACCTAGAATGAACACAACCCCATAAATCTACAAAAAAAACATAGACAGTACAAACACCCTAGACGAGACAAAAACCACCCTCGTCACACCCTGACCTAACCAAAATAATAAAGAGAACAAAGATAACTAAGGCCAGGGCGTGACAGTATCCCCCCCCAAAGGTGCGGACTCCGGCCGCAAAAACCTAATCTAAAGGGGAGGGTCCGGGTGGGCCTCATTCATGGCGGCGGCTCGGGTGCGGGACGTAGACCCCACTCTACCATAGTCATTGCCCGCTTTGGTGGCGCCTCTGGAGCGAGGACCCTTACAGCGAGTCCCGGACTGAAGACCATCCTAGAGGGCGCCACTGGACGGAGGGGCAGCTCCGGACTGAGGGGCAGCTCCGGACTGAAGGGGAGTCCGGACTGAGGAGCGGCTCCGGACTGGCGGGCGGCTCCGGACTGGCGGGCGGCTCTGGCAGCTCCTGACTGGCGGGCGGCTCTGGCGGCTCCTGACTGGCGGGCGGCTCTGGCGGCTTCCTGACTGGCGGGGCGGCTCTGGCGGCTCCTGGCTGGCGGGCGGCTCTGGCGGCTCTGACTGGGGGCAGCTCTGGCGGCTCCTGACTGGCGGGCGGCTCTGGCGGTTCCTGACTGGCGGGCGGCTCTGGCGGCTCCTGACTGGCGGGCGGCTTGGGCTCAGGAAAGGGCGGCTTTGAGGCTCAGGACAGACGGGCGGCTCTGACGGCTCAGGACAGACGGGCGGCTGCTGACGGCTCAGGACAGACGGGCAGCTCTGACGGCTCAGGACAGACGGGCAGCTCTGGCGGCTCCTGACTGGCGGGCGCTCTGGCGGTTCCTGACTGGCGGGCGGCTCTGGCGGCTCCTGACTGGCGGGCGCTTGGCGGCTCAGGACAGACGGGCGGCTCTGACGGCTCAGGACAGACGGGCGGCTCTGACGGCTTAGGACAGACGGGCAGCTCTGACGGCTCAGGACAGACGGGCGGCTCTGACGGCTCAGGACAGAGTTTTTTTGCATTAGCTGCGTCAATCCAGTGCATCCACTAGTGTTGCACTTCTGCATCTGCGGTGAAAGGTGGCAGAGCTAGAGCGGTGTTTGTCAGACCATGAGACATCCCAAAAATCGGTCTTCTCACGAAAACTTCTGTAGCGTCCGAACAGTTTGACCTAAAATCTATTATGACCCCTCTATGGAAAGGGGAGTCTCAGGAACAGAATGTTATTTTCTCTATGACCCCCACAATTGTCACGGAACTCGTGTGAAGGTAACCAGTACCGGATTTAAAAAACTAATGGAAGTATAAAAGTAGTTTTATGCCTACCCCAAAAAAGGTGTTAAATATGTGTAAAAAATAGAAATATGTATATATACATATTTACTGCGTTTTAGGACAGACACTTCAACACCTTATTTTTGTACTGTACTGTTTTTGCCTTTTAAGAATGTGTTATTCAATGTGTTTCTATAGGCTTTAGTAGAAAAGGCCAAAATCAATATTTTATCAAATATATATATATATATATAATTTTTTTTTGATACCTAAAGGGGTCCTCAAATCCAAAATCAAATAGCTAAATGGTCCATAGTATGGCCATCTTAAATCAATTCCATATGTCGCTTAGCACCCCTCAACCAACATCTTAGACTTTACAGAATTATTTGCCAAACCAATGAAACCGTCAAATAACTGTTTTCATGTGCCATTCAAAAACCATGGAAATGATACCGTCGTTATTCACGCTGAGCTACGTTTTCTGCCGCTGTGCTACATTACAAAATTGCTGATTATATCAACTCAGTAATAACCTATTAGTCGATGACTGTGTTCTCAAAGCTCCCTTTGTTACAATAAGTGTATTCATTATTGGCAATGTAATTATTGGCACATTGTTCCTCTGTAATTAAGCTGTCACTAATGAATCTTAAGACCTTCCCCAAAAGCTAATTGATTCCTCTGACTCACTCTAACCTCTTTATCTGCAAGCTTTTATAGCATTTGGTTTCCCCAGTCCTTCTGTCCTTCCCTCTGTCTGTAAACAGTAGTGGCTAGCCATCATCCCAGTCATAGTTCCACTGTGGCACACACACAAGCACACAAACAGTCCAATTGTGTTAGTCACAGTGGAAGTCCCGATAGTGACCTACAGTACCTAGTAATCCTGCTAGCCTGCTCCCATCACACAAGCCTCCTGACAGGATGTGGCCACTGTTGTAATCCTGCCATGCATACTCAGTACCATGTCATAGTCTGCTCATACAGTACCACCCATTTAACCCTTGTGTAGTCTTAACATTCTGTATACTCCCCTTGTCCTAAGGGTAAAACATGAGCCGCATTCACTAAACCCCTAAAAAAAAGCAGCTTAATTGAATTTTAAACCCCAAATCTATTTTGCATGAAGAAACAACCTGTCATTCATCACAAATTTTGTGAATATCTGGTTTTCCCTCTTCACAATGCAGAAAGACTGCATTTAATCAGTGGACACCACTCGTTTTTATTACAATACACCTGACATAATTGTTTTCTTTACTAAAGTAGAGGTGTATTATTATTATTATTATTATTATTATTGCTGAAGGTACTGCATAGGTGTAAACATACATTTTTTAGAAAGAGCACTTGTATAGCCTAAGAAAGCAGCAGAAATGTGCAGAAAGTAGTTTTGAATGCATTTTATTGAAGGTAAACAATAAGAGTCTTGAACTGTTTTGGAAACATAGTGATATATTCTTATATACTGTACAATGAGGAATTACACTACAAAATACTAGTCTACTCCCATCTTATATACTGTACAATGAGGAATTACACTACAAAATACTAGTCTTCTCCCATTTTTAAAACCATTGCCCCCACCCACAAGGTGTATAAACATCAGCAATAAATAAGAATAAAATAAGATAATAGATACAAAACAAAAACGTGAAGAACATAAATCAATCAACTCTAATTTTCACATGTAGGACAGTATGCAAGTGTGTGTGCATGACATTGCAGATGTATTTCTCACATGTGCAGCACATAGCATTTGTTTTACAGTCCTTCTTTTGGGGCAGAATTGGCATCTCCTCCTCTTGCCTGCCCCAGCTGCAGCCTCAGGTGGATCAGGACAAGATTCAGCCCCCTGAACAGCTTTCACAAGCGCTGCAGAGGCTGCTGTGTGGGGGAGGCGCTCCCTTCTTTGAATGTGTGGGGTTACAAGTGCAATACTTCCCTGACGCAATTAGCATTGTTTTCCAGAGCTAATAGGAGAATGTAGCTAGCTACCTAAGCATTGAGTATAACACCAATAAATGTTATGAAATGAGTAACGTTACATCGCGTGTCCGCGGTTATAAGGAATATACACAAAAACATGATGCTACAGTAGAAACGACATAACAGCATGCAGAAACTATTATAACGTAATAAGGAACTTTGATAGAAACGCACACATTTCCAAAGGTATTATTGGTAACGAAAACAACTTTGATTTCGATGCAGGCGACAGGTGGAATAATATTGAACACGTGTATGCAGGACGGCAGATGAGTAAATGTCCTGCACAAACAATTGAGAAGTGTTTGGGGAATTTTGTCCGGGTCAGAAATGTCAAAAAAATTAATTGGTCCGCAAAAGTAAAAATGACTACTTTTATGTGAATGAATGAGGCGGAACACACCTCATTTCAAACTGTTATTAGAAATAAAGAAACCTTG
>NC_036851.1:17551345-17580531 GCF_002910315.2 Salvelinus sp. IW2-2015 | reverse complement strand
GTGCTTTCCCAGCTGCTCCAGGAATACCCTCTTTGTTACGCTTATCAGGCATGCAGGTAGGGTTGATCTTGTTCCATATCACGAAGGGATTGTATGAGGCACATCAATGATGGTATGGAAGATGACCAGGGGCCAGCCGGCTGTCATCCTCCTGCAGCTGTAAGTTCCAATCATCTTGTCCAGGTTGTCCATGCCTCATTTGTTGTGGTTGTAGTCCAGGATGATGGCTGGCTTCCTGTCCTCACTATCACTGATCTCAGCAGTTTTGTGCAGTGTGCTCAGGAGGATCATATTCTTGTTCCTCTTGGGAGGTAAGACACTAGAGTGGTGGTGGGGGTGAAGGCAAACTTTGATGAGAAGGCCTCTCTCCCCTTGTTGCAAGAAGTGCAGGGGGGAGCTCAGGCTTGTTCTTTCTAACTTGCTGCCAACCATGGTGATCTTCCTCTTCAGGAGCTGCTGGCTGAGTTCAATCAGTCAAAATAAGTACAAACAGCGTGAATTGCTACAAGATTTTTCTTCCTGGTTCCTCTATAGTAACGCTGGAGTAATGTGTGCTGTGTAGTAATATTATATTACATATTCTATTTTTTACACATATTTAACACCTTTTTTGGTAGGCATAAAACTACTTTTATACTTCCATTAGTTTTTTAAATCCGTATGGTTACGTTACCTTCACACGAGTTCGTGACAATTGATGTGTGGGTGCGTTATATGAGGCAAAATAACATTCTGTTTCCTGAGACTCCACCTTTCCATAGAGGGGTCATGTAATAGATTTTAGGTCAAACTGTTCGGACGCTACAGAAGTTTTCGTGAAGAAGACCGATTTTTGGATGTCTCAATGGTCTGACAAACACCGCTCTAGCTCTGCCACCTTTCACCGCAGATGCAGAAAGGTGCAACACTAGTGGATGCACTGGATTGGACGCAGCTAATGCAAAAAAACCTGTCCTGAGCCGTCAGAGCGCCCGTCTGTCCTGAGCCGTCAGAGCTGCCCGTCTGTCCTAAAGCCGTCAGAGTGTGTGGTGTGCCGCCGTCGTTGCGTGCTGAGCCGTCAGAAGGCGCGCCCGTGCTTTGTCCTGAGCGCGTGCAAAGCCGCCCGTCGTGTCTCTGAGTCGCGCCAGAGCCGCCCGCCAGCTCAGAGCCGCCAGAGCCGCCGCCAGTCAGGAACCGCCAGAGCCGCCCGCCAGTCAGGAGCCGCCAGAGCTGCCGTCTGTTCTCGTAGCCTGCAGAGTCGTTTTGCCCGTGCTGTCCTGAGCCGTCAGAGCCGCCCGTCTGTCCTGAGCCTGTCAAACCGTTAGCCTCCGGCCTGTCTGTCCTGCAGCCGTCAAAAGCCGCCCGTCTGTTCCTGAGCCGCCAGAAGCCGCCCGCCAGTCAATGCCGCGAGCCGCACAGGCAGAAGAGATAGTCGACACCACCAAACGCACAAAGTCAGGTGTGACCAGACATGGGGCCATGACCTATGGTTGAAGCCGGCCCCACCCCGAGACCGGTCCAAAGATGTCCTTAGGATTTTCAAGGGGGTTTAGGGTTAAGGTTTAGAAAGCCGCTAGACAAGTTCTGAGTTCCCGCCAGTCAGAAGCCGCCAGAGTGTCTGAGCGCCGCGTCATACGAATGTGAGCTCGCCTCAGAAGATCCAGTTAACCCGCGGCTAAGGTGACAGCGGTAGGAGCGGTTCACTCATGAGCCGTGCACGGGCCTTAGGAGGGTTTAGTGAAGGCCGAGTAACCAGAAGTTTCGGCGCTTGTTGCCGCAAGTCTTTAAAATTGACAAATAAAAACAGGCTGCGTGCTTTTGTTTGAGGGCAGCGCGGATGAAATGTACTGTTACATAACAAACACATTCTGGAATGGAGAGAACGTTCTAATATCACGTGCATAAAAAAACTCACGCTGGGGCGACCGTTAGAGATATTTGGAACTCACGCATGAAAGGGTTAATTTTCTTTCTTTCTCCTCTGTGAATTGCCTGACTTTGGGTTATTGTGCCCAAACCATGGCATTAAAGTGACAGCTTTTTGTTGAATTACTATATTGGAGACAGTGGATAAGAACATTTATTGGGAGGCAACGATAAGTGAGCTGTCACTCTGTTGTGCTGGAATGTTGGGGTCAGATTTGAGAACTTCTTTAAATGGATCACTGAGTTACTGTGTAACCATTTTTATTTAATCGACCTGGAAGACCTGGGCCCGGTGTCCCGATAGCAATGGAACTTAGGCTTGCGAGTGTTTTAATACAGCGTTCCTAGAACGACTGAGATGTAACATGCGTTTCCCAAAACACCACACGGAGAGATACTGATAGGATCGAAAGAAAGGCAGCTCTGCTCTATGTATCGGATCAGCGATAACATTAGAATTATTCCACAATACTGACAACGAGATATTATCACCTATGGATACAAATATTGAGGTGGCTTATTCTAATACTTACCGTATAATAATGCACTAAATCAACATGGCACATCACTTTCCACATTACACATCATGAAATAAATTGAGGCAAAAATTACAGACAGTAGTGTACAAATAGCTAAATAAAACTCAATTCAATTAACATGAAATTGATTTCAATATCATTGAAATATAAAGGTCTATGTAGCCTATACTGTATTTACATTTTAATACAGTCATCTCAGATTTATGTCATTGGCTTGTTAGTAACAACTGCAAAGAAATTGGCAACTTTGTATGTGTAGCTGGTCACATTCATTCTGAAGTTATGTGCAGTCCCAGAAAGACAGATGAACATCTTGGACTGAGGTAGTCGTTAAATAACAAGCGTTTTTAAGAGCTACTTTAGTAACAATGGTTTTGGGAAACAGCTTGTAGATTAAACGATGCTCCTACCAAGGTACTAACAATGAACTTAGCCTTAAGATGCTTTCGGGGAAGCCGGGCCCAGGTGTGTTGAATTTAGGTAGTCACTGAACTGATCAATTAGCTCAGACAGTTGGTCAGGTGTGGTGCCTAGTTGGAAATAAATCATGCAGTACCTGCAGCACTCCAGGAACAGGGTTGCTAACCCGTGGTGTCGCCCATCAGCAGAGGGTACACAAAGATTCTCTGTGGATCATAAAATATCTAACGCTCTTCATACATTTTCACATTTGGCCTTGGGGTTTGTCTTTGTCCAGGGACGTGCATGTATGTCTCACACACGGCCAAGGTAACCCCAGGTCCGACGGGACCGTAATGTGACGTAGCACAGACGCCCTTGCCATGTAAGTCCTAAAGACAGTCAAAGGTCATACAGCAGAGGAACAGAAGGCGAGGTACTGATGGAGCTGGAGCAGCAGGCCCAGTGCTGCCCCTCTACTGTCACATCATCAGGCAGCTTGCCCTTAATGCCTTGCACTCTGTCCACTCTGGCCGGTAATGAGGGGACAGAGTGTGGTGCAGGACAGGAAGGAGGGAGGGGAAACATGCGACTCAGCATACAGTGTGTTGGTATAGGTCCACTGACTGCTGAGTGTGTCTGTCCAGAATGCCCCCTCCAGGTAGCTTGGCATTCTGAAGAGCAGAGCAGGTGTCCAGAAGTCTGGCTGAGGCCGGACTGAGGATGCCCTCTCTCTCTCTTACTCTCTCTTCATCTCTCCCTCTCTATCTTCCTCTCTTACTTCATATTTTTCTCTCGTTCTCTCTCTATCTTCCTCTCTCTTCCTCTCTCTTCCTCATTCTCTCTCTCTTTCACAAACATTATGTCTGTTTGTCTCTCTTTCCCCACTCGCTCTCTTCCCTCTTTCTCTTTATCCATCTGTCTCTTTCTCTCCTTATTTCTTGCTCTACCATTTTTACGAATGTCACTTCCCAGGCACAGTGCCAAGGGAAATACACATTCATTTATGGGCATTGTCACGAGGACACTTCTATGTAACCATGAGGAAAATATAGTGCTTATTACAGTTCAGACAAATACATTAAACCAAAGTTTATACAACATTATGGTCTGGTAAAGTTAAGTCTATAAAATGAAAAAGTGAATCGCACTAGCAACCTAGGCTCAGGGATAGACGTTACACAGTAAACGTACATTTGAATCGCTCCATTTATTATGCTATGTCACATTTTGTATGATATGTTTTAAGTTGTGGATGTCCGTCATCCATTTTGTACGATATGTTACGAATTGCACTTCAAAGCCTCCCAGAGCCACCCAGGTCACCCTGCTCTCACACTCACTTTGGGTTCCGGCACCTCCCAATTTACAAATAAAGCACTGGGGTTAGGGGTGTTGGGTTCTTATTTTTCAGAGTAAGTAACTCACGGATACTAGAGAAGCTTTAACCAAGTTTAATCATTCCCCAAAGGTTCTGTACAGCTGTAAACAGACAGCTAAATATTTCAGACATCACAGTTTATATGCATCCTACTTAAGACACTCCCCTTTCTCTCCAATCCTTACATTTTACACCACAGGAAAGAAGGTAACCAGATACCAACCCTGATTACTCCCTTAAGGGGAACTGACCTCACCCCTCACCTCCTGACCTCAACCCCTCCTTCACCTAATCCACAGATATCCATCTGTCTTCCCTATATCAACACATCGCTCTCCTCTCCTCCATCAAACACTTTCCAAAGCCCTCTGGCTTTTTACAAACTCTTTCTATTCAAGGCTTTGTCTCTATCATTTATTTAATAACTCAATGTTCAAAGTTGAGCCGATTCCAACAGGGGTTAGGGTTAAGAGTTATGGTGGGGGTTAAGGATATGGTTAGATGCAAAGTAGCTACAAAAGTAGTAAGTAGCTGCAAAGATGCTAATTTGTTTGTGATGAGATTCATACACACAACCTTTGGGTTGGAGGGTCACAAATGTACATTTACTATATTATGTCTAGTCTTTGAGGCCAGGCTGAAGAAAGGGCATTCTACAGAGGCTGCTTTCAATTTACACTATTTTCCACAAGGTCTTCAGTTCAGTGATTCCAAACGTTATTGCGGAGTAATATGTCTAAAAATGAAAATGCCTCTAGGTGAAAATGTTTGTGTGCAGGGCGTCCAGGATGTAAGTGAATGATATATTACTGTTTGTTGGCTAATTGATATGGACCTTAGCCACACAGACTGAAGTGCAGTCCGAACTTCATAAGTCATGTTTGAAGTGCAGTCCGGAATCCATAAGTCAGCTGCATTTATCATTAGCAGAGGCTTACGCTGTAAACAGGCCACAGTCATTACCAAGTCTAATTACATCTGGGTCCAAGGTCTCGCTGCCCACCCCACATGCCAGACGTCAGGAACAGGGCAGAGCCAAGGTAACACACACAGATGCGGCCCTTAATTAAAGCCAACGTCACTCAACTCACACAGAGAGGGAACTTTTTAGTTTTGCTTCCTTTTTTCGGTTACATGAATTACCAACTGTGATTGGAATTTATTAATGGGACAATTTAGTAAGAGTGGGCAGAAACATACAGTCGATCTTATACTATCGTGGTACAGGCATTGGCCCACAAAACCTTAGAGTGATTATGTGACATTACGGTGACAGCGTGGTGACTCACAGGTCTAGGATCTAAGTGTAGCAAGTATTGTTGGTCATGGATGCTGGTGGTATTGACAGGATGCTGTGTGATGATGTCTAGCTCTAATTAGAGTAGAAGGTAGGCCTCTTTAGCAGAACACATATCCACAGGCCAGACCAATGATCTCCACTAGTCACCATCACCAGCCCTGTCACATTCAGAGAGATAGTGTGATGACATCCTGCGTCAGCTGAAGATGAGGTGAAGATGAAAATGTGACGAGGTAGGACAGCATTAGAGAGACGGCACGAGACCATGCCTTGGAGAGACATGTAGTATAATAAAGACAGACTTAGAATGCGTTAATCAATTAGAGAAAGTGAGAGAAAAAGGAGTGAGGCGTTTATGGGGTAAATGTAAACATCCATTACAATAAAAACACCATCAATAAAGCATTTTAAAGACTGGCCCTGGCAACATAAAGACATTTACTGCCTCTTGTTGCCACTACAGAATTTCCTCCCCCTCTCCTCTCTCCTCTCTCTCTATTTCACACGCCTTCTCCTCTATGTCACACAGGGGATAGAATTGCAATAATGCAATTTGGTTTGGAAGTGGATGCTGAGAATAATTGGGTCCAACCCAGAGAAAACATCTAATGATTTAGCTGTGCCAGTGGCTATAGTGGAATGCTAGTCATTTCAATGTTATTGAGCTCATTTCCTCTGAGTCTTTATACATCGTTTTTGTGTCAACACAGAGGAGGGATGGCCATGAGGCTAGGTGGATGATGTAACCCACGCACATACAACCATATTACGCACACACCTCTGTGACTACTGTGGTCCTTCTTGAAGTACCTTGCCAATCCTCGTCTTTCCAACTGAATTTGATGATTTTTGAACTAAATCCCCAAAAGTGGTTATTGTCAGCTAAAAAGTTAAACATCACGCATAAATAAAAATGATACCGTATTGGTTCACTTCTTGTAATAGAGTAATTCATATGATTAGTCATGGACCAGAGCAGACAGATGGACAGTTCAAAGGGTTTGCCAAGTTTAGCCCAGAGTGACAGTCTGTTTGTATCAATGCGTTTTTGGGCATAGGGCATCAGTACACAGGGGAAAGCTTTCACGTGACTCCCAGGGACATCATGCCAAGTGTATCTGTATAATCAGGAAACCTACGCTAATGGGGATACGGTGGTCCAAAGAAAGGACCATAGTTATGCTCAAGGTGGTTGCTGCTTTGTTGTGACATCTGGAGAGAAGAGACTGCATCGATCCCTGAGTAGAGGAGTTTGGTCACACCACGCCATTTCAGCATGGAGAATTGGGTAATATTTGGTCAATACGTTGATCAATGAGATTCCAGAAGTTTGTTGAATTTCCAAAGTGTTATGACTGTGCTTTCAATCATCTAAAAGCACAATCACATTTCTATGGAAAATCTATGTCAGATCTTTGGTTTAGTTGTAACCTAAATGTGTTATCACTGCGCTTTCAGCCATCTAAAAGCACACCAAAGATCAAATGGGAATACAATGTCTTACATTTTGTTTATTTATACATCAACTTAATGTGTTCACACTGTGCTTCATCTAATAGCAGAACCAAATGACTTGGATTGCAATTGAGATTATTAAAGTAAATGGGAATAGTGATCAATGTCGTTTGAGATTCTGTGCAGATTATTATAGCAATTATGAAGATCTCCACAGACCTGCGACCCTAAACATGCACGTGTTCTATGATTACACAAGAAGACATTTATAGTTACAGTAACCTCAAAATATGGCCATGGATGTGTTACTCATTTTAAGGTTGAATAAATACTGTTACATTTGTTTGTAAGCCTTAACTATTAGGCTATTTACTGTCTTACAAAAGTATTTTTTTAAATTGTTGCCTGGTTGACAACACAACCAAATATCAACATTTAAAGGAGATGTATCTACTGCTTGGATAGTTCCATATGAGCCACTGACTCATCCTATTCTTTGACTTATATTTTGGGTTCAGTTGGAGAAGGGTATCCAACATACAGTATTATTTGTTAACTTGCCGATAAGTTAATAGACTATATGCACTATTGCAAAAGTGATATTGAGTTGTGTTTGGTTGTCAACACAACCAAATATCAACTGAGTCTGACTTTAATTCCAGTTTGTCTACAAATGAATAATTGATATGTTGGAGTCAGGACTAAATCAAATCAAATCCAACTTTTAATGCCCTTTAAATACAGTTTTGATTTGATCTTATTCTGTAACTTGTATTTTTGGTTGAGCTGGAGATGTGAATCCAACATATGTATTATCAACTTGTAGATTCCATTTGAAATCAACCAAAGCTTGAAACCGTTGGCCTATACACATTGTTATTTTTAGTTGAATCCTGGGCTGAATTGAAACAATAGCTGTTGATGACTTCCCAAATGCTACATGACATATGATTGACAAAGTATGGTTCCATTTCATTTGCTCTGTTGAGCCTACACTTTGGAATGACTTTGGAATGACTTTGATAGAAACAGTGACTCTATAAACGGAGATTTCTAAATAAGCATTCTCAAGATAGCACATTGGTAGTGTCAGTGGCAAACATCAAAGCTCAGCAGGTTAAAATCCTGAATGGGAGAGCAAAGAGCTAGCTGTAGATAGATCAACTTTCCAGTAGGACATGCTGCCCAGCTTATGGTGGATATTACGTTGAATATCTTACATTGTTTCAAAGGTACAAATTGTATATATTTTCTACAAGGTTTGTCTATGTTGAACATTGGTTACCATGAAGACATAATTCTATTGTTTAAATGTGACCCTCAAATTTAAACAGCTTATGTTGATGACTTTTTTTCAAATCCAATGTATTTTCCACATAGACTCCACGTCACAATACATTGACAAATTATGTTCAAACAACGTTGATTTAACCAGTTTGTGCCTGGTGGGGAGAGACTGTCATGCAGAACATTCCATCAACTTCAACAAACTTGTGGCTGTCTTTTTGAGTGGGTGAAAATAGGTTGGAATCTCAATGTACAGTATCTACCAAATATGACCCAATTCTCCACGTTGAAATGATGTGGTGTGCACAGTGGGTTTGCTTTAACTGTCTGTCTCCCTCCCTTTGTATCTGTTCTGTCTCCCCCAGCATTCCCTCCTCACTTTCTCTGCCTCTCTCTCTCTACCTCTCCCTCCCTCCTCATCTCTCCATCCCTCTCTCTCTCTCTTTACCGCCATCTGTTCCTTTGTTTTTCTCTCCTGTGTGCTGTTGCTATTTACCATTCTGGCAAGTTGGAGCATAGTGGCAACCACACAGTTTCAGACAGAAAATCAGACCAAATGAGACCAGGAAGAGCAGTGGAAGACAGAGAGGTACAGAAAAGGACCCAAAGATATGGAGTGAGTGAAGCAAAAAGTAGGACTGGAGAGAGTCATAAAGGCGGAAATGAAAGATAAAGAGGGTGGGAAGCATTTGATAACACTAGCAGAGAGAAAGCCTTGCTCCCAGCCAGAATCAATGCTCCAAAATCCCCCAAAGCCAGATCCTCTTACAGCCAGTCAATTGTTCAGCCTGTCTGTTTTGTAGAACCACTCCTGATTACAAGGATTGTGTGGCCATTTGTAAATGTTTATTTGCTTGCTATTCCCCCTCCCCACCATGCCCCTGTTTATTACACAGTTATTTGTCATGTTCTGTCCTGCCCTGTTTTGCCCTACATACACCTCTTCAGACTGGTCACCTGACAAGGCATCTGTCAGGCAGTGAGGTGGGCAGGCACTCTGTGATGGAAGTTCAGGGTTCCAGTCACTGCCCATAGAGCCAGAGAGAGGGCCAGACAGGGGGGTCAGGGCCTGGGCAAGGGGGCTGCATCTGCCTGCCATGCTCACTGGCCCTGCCACAACACACTGTCTAAATGACTACCGCCCCGTAGCACTCACATCTGTAGCCATGAAATGCTTTGAAAGAAAGGTCATGGCTCACTTCAACTCCATCATCCCAAACACCCTGGACCCACTCCAATTCGCGTACTGCCGCAACAGATCCACAGAAGACAAGATCTCTATTGCACTCCACACTGCCCTCTCCCACTTGGACAAGAGGAACACCTACACTCTTAGAAAAAAAGGTTCCAAAAGGGTTCTCTTCGGCTGTCCCCATAGGAGAACCTTTTTTAGTTCCAGGTAGAATCATTTTTTGTTCCAGGTAGAAGTCTTTCAGGTTCCATGGAGAACCCTCTGTAGAAACCAACAAGGTTTATTCAAAGGATTATCATATGGGGACAGCCGAAGAACCCTTTAAGGTTCTAGATAGCATCATTTTTTCTAAGTTGTGTGTGAGAATAGTGTTCATTGACTACAGCTCAGCGTTCAACACCATGGTGCTCATCACTAAGCTCAGGACTCTGGGACTGAACACCTCCCTCTGCAACTGGATCCTGTACTTCCTGACGGGCCGACCCCAGGTGGTAAGGTTAGGCAACAACACATGCTTACCCTCAACACGGGGGTCTCTCAAGGGTGCGTGCTTAATCCCCTCCTGTACTCCATATTAACCGACGACTGCGTGACTCCCACACCATCATTAAGTTTGCTGACAAAACGGCGGTGGTTGGCTTGATCACCGATGATGATGAGACATCCTACAGAGATTAGGTCAGAGACCTGGCAGTGTTGTGCCAGGACAACAACCTCTCCCTCACTGTGAGCAAGACAAAGGAAATGGAGGGCCGAGCACACCCTCATCCACATCGACGGGGCTGTAGTAGAGCGGGTCAGCAACTTCTAGTTCCTTGGTGTCCACGTCCCTAATGATCTATCATGTTCCACACACACCAGCACAGTCGTACAGTAGGTACGACAACACCTCTTCTACCTCAGGAGGGTGAAAAGATTCGGCATGGGCCCTCAGATCCTCATAAAGTTCTACAGCTGCACCATCTAGAGCATCGGGGTTAGAGCGTACGGCCCAGTACATCACTGGCTCCCTGCCATCCAGGACTTCTATACCAGACGGTGTCAGAGGAAGCCCTAAAAGATTCCAGCCACCCAAGTCATAGACTGTTCTCTCTGCTAGCGCACGTCAAGTGGTACCGATGCACCAAGTCTGGAACCAACAGGACCCTGAACAGCTTCTACCCCCAAGACCTATGACTGCTAAATAGTTAGTTCAGGTAGCTATTGGTTAACTATTTAACTATCTGCATTGACATTCTTTTGACTCATCACATACGCTGCTATTACTGTTTATTATCTATCCTGTTGTCTAGTCACTTTTTCCCTACCTATATGTACATCTACCTCAATTACCTCATATTCCTGCACATCAACTGGGTACTGCTACCTCGTGTCTGTAGCTAAGTTATCATTACTCATTGTGTATTTATTCCTGGTGTTATAATTTTTCTATTATTTCAATTTTATGTTGGGAAGGGCCCGTAAGTAAGCATGTCACTGTTTATGTCACGTGTGCTCCCTATAGATCACCAGACTGCTCGTAATGGCGCACACCTTTAACCATCGTTACACGCACCTGTGCGTCATCAGACTCACCTGGACTCCATCACCTCCCTGATTACCTTCCCCAGGCGTTATTGTTTCTGTTCCAGTGTCGAGTCTGTGTGTTGTTCGTGTTTCTTGTTTTGTTTTATGTTGCATTTATTTATTAAAACACTCACTCCCTGAACTTGCTTCCCGACTCTCAGCGTACATCGTTACAGTTTACACCTGTTGTTTACGAAGCACGTGACAAATATCATTCGATTTGTTTTAAGTGACTGACACTGACCAGAATACCAATCCACACTATATTACATTAGACTAGAAGACAACAGGGGTTACAATAACGTGTGTTCACTACATTCTACAGTAGTAATATGCTCTCAGAATGAGCCATACGTACTGTAGTTTTGCTGACTAGAAATGTTCCATCAGTTTCCCAAGAAATAACAAATAATGTTTTTTACTTGTTGGTACATGTACATTATGTGCCTAGTCACTCTCTGCCTATTTCACCTACTGCCTGAATAGAAGTATTTTCTCCACCCCATGCAATAGAGTGGAGACGTCGCCAAAAAATCATTCATTTGGTAAATAAGGAAGAGGAATCAGCCATACTGGGTATTAATTATGAATAATGCATGCTACTTGTGCGTTGTTGTCACCGGTAAAAACATTCAAACGCTTGCTTGCAAACCTCTATTTTGCAATAACTGCAGTCATTTTCCTGGCTGTTTCTTTTGCTATTTATCTGTATTATTGCCCTGGGTTGTCCTGTTTTTGTGTTTTCTCATGTCATGTGACACGCTGTTTGACTATGATGTAGTATGACAGTAAATCCTCTTTCCACAAATTAGAGGCCTGCTAGATTCACAGGTGGTGAACTGCAAGTCATGTACAGTACATTTGTATTCACTGACTATACAAAGTGGAAACAGACATACTGGCACGCAAACATAAGTTGTGTTCATTATTGTGTACCGTAGATCTGTGCTTTGCAGCTCATTTAAATGAACGTAGTACATTTTGCAGAGTGATCTTATCATACTCTTTGACTCTAAATTCACCGTGTCTGTCATAAACCATACTGCTAAGGCTTGAAGAGGCATTGTCTGTTTTCATTACGATGTTCTGAAGCTGTCACTCTGGTGAAACTCAGCATGTTGAATACAGCGCTTGTCACGAACCTGAAAGAACAGTGAGTGAAAATAGTGGTGACCTCTGTTGTGCTGTGATTGATGTGATTTTACAGATGTACCATTTTCACAGTCACTATCATAAGCGTACACATGCAACACTGGAACACGAATGCAAACACATATGCAAACACACACACACACACCATGCACACACACACACACACACACCATGCACACACACACACACACCATGCACACTTCACACACCCTGATCATACCCCATCTGAATTACAAATTAGTTTTATTCTCTGTATCCCTCCCTGGCACACACAAACAACACTGTGACAACAAATTCCTCTCTGACTGCTTAAATCCTATTGGACACGCTGGCAGTACCCAGTTAATATTCATGTAGCTCCTGCACACACGCCCACTGCAGGGCTCCGCTTTATCGGTGCTGGTCACATTGGCACCTCTTCTGGCAGCGCCAAGGCTCCCAGGCTCTGGCCATGCTAATGTAGCAGCCTGCTCCAACAATGGCCCAGGTCAATGGAGCCTCCAGTTGCTAATTGCTTTGGTTTGGAGAGATAACAGAGTTTGATGACGCAGCAGCGAGAGGTTCTGGGAGCAGACAGCGAGGGGAGATGAACTTAATGAATCCTCAGTCACTCCAGCGTTAATAGCATTCCCTCGCCGGCCACCACCGCCATGCAAATTCATCATAAAACCTCCTGATTGTTTGGCATTTTGGAACGTTTGATTGAATTTAAATATCCTGTGTTGTTGTGCTTTTCACATAGATTCTGTGGTGGTTAAGAGAGTGTGACTTATGCAATTAATGATCATACCATCACCTGAAGGCTAACAGGGTGGTTAGCCAATAGGATCATGTCCTACTATCATATATCCCTCAAGGAAATGTAATTACATGATGTAAATGCACCATTCTCGATGAAGAATGTACTGGGAATGTGGGTGTAAATAAAATGGACATCACTCTGCAAAGTCTGTTTGTCCATACAATGAATGTAATCATGCTCACAGTTAAGTTCCTTGTGATACTGGTGCCTACATTATACCATGTAAAATGCTAGATAGGTTTGTAGTTTCAAAGATATCAAGCTGTTTCCATCCATGATATTCCAATAACAGAGAGCAGAGCTGAATAGTCACATACATTTCAGTGCTTATGACAGAATCACTTGCTCATCAGAAGATTACCATTCTCACTGAACAGGAAAAGCCCAACATTTCCAGAATTTGGCTGGAGGGTAGCTAATACAAACTGGACTTGACAATAGATGAATGAAAAGCCAAAGTAACTGTGCTTCCTGGGTTGATTTCCCCCCTCAGGTTGTGATTGCCGGGGAGCGTGATGATGGACCAGTGGGGGTGCACGGTTTGCCAATGCAAGTGGCCTCATGGGATCCACTGAGCATGGAACATAAACAACAGCATACTTAAAATACGCTTCACAGTCTTGCTCTCTTTCTCACCCACTTCATGATTCTCCTCCGGTCCCTCTCACTAACTTCAATATCTTTCCCCTCTCTACCACTCTCTCCTTCCATCACTCCATCCTAATTTTCCTCCCTCTCTCTCTCTCTCTCTCTCTCTCTCTCTCTCTCTCTCTCTCTCTCTCTCTCTCTCTCTCTCTCTCTCTCTCTCTCTCTCTCTCTCTCTCTCTCTCTCTCTCTCTCTCTCTCTCTCTCTCTCTCTCTCTCTCTCTCTCTCTCTCTCTCTCTCTCTCTCTCTCTCTCTCTCTCTCTCTCTCTCTCTCTCTAATGTCTTATCATGGTTTCCCACTGTATTAAAACCATTCAGTAAAAGAGAGGTGACTCTCAATAACCCACCTGGATGTGTAAAGGTTATTGAATGGGGCCAATGCATCCTGCAAAGGGTTGTGTTCAGGTGTTGGCTGTTGCCTAGGGCAGAGTTCCTCTATTTGCTGCAGAGGTGTCTCTGTTCCACAGCAGTGGTAATTGTATACATGGTGTGCTGTGCAGTTTCCCAGTGAAATAATAGTGACCTGAGATGGGCTGCCTATGACAGTCGTCAGACAGGTCTCATCTCTCCCTCTCCAAGTCTGACTGGAGCTGCAGTGTCAGGCCCCTGCCACCAGGTAGCAGAGAGCAGTGTAGGACGGACCCAGGCACCTGGCTCTTCTACAGCCCACAGCCCAGTAAACATCCCTCCAGGGAGCAGGAAGATGAGCAAAGGAAGAGAGAGAGAATGAGGGGGAGGAGGGAGAGAAAGAGAGGCATTCTCTGGCTTAATTTTGCACAGCAAACACAAGACCTTAAGAGTACAAACAATCTACACTCTCTTCAAATTGTGTTTAGTACTATATATTACGATACAATATATGTTTTTCTGTATGTATGAATATTTGTGTGTGTGTGTGTGTGTGTGTTTGTGTGTGTGTGTGTGTGTGTCTGCAGGCACATGTGTGGAATTTAAATGGACCATTGGAGTTGAGAGCAGGGGGACAGAGTGTGGCATTGTGACAATAAGGCCCCTTATACAGTAGAACCTAAAAATACAAGTCAGTGTTCCCGGGAGAGGGCTAGTGCGATCCAGGCCTGGGTAATGAGAGAGTGGAGCTGCCACTAGCCATGCTGTCCCCAGCTCCCTTTGGCCTAGGGCTTAGCATTGGAAATGCACCATCTCAGATAGATTTATCATATCTCTCAAAGCAGCCAGTCTGAAGGGCCTCTCCTCTCACTTTGAGAAGGGCAGCCATCACAGGCCTGGCCCCGTGTCTGACCAAAAAGAGAGAGGGAGAGAGATGGAGAGAAAGAGATGGGGGGGATTTGAGAAGATCGATGGAGAGGGTAAACATTTTGGATGAAAATGCAAGCGAACAGCGGCCTGTAAAAATAGAGCATTGCCAAAAATATTGTTTAAAAAAATGGATGGAGAAAAGGATTAGTTAGAGATTAAAAACATGTTATTTCCTTGTCAGACTGAAACACGACACAAGCAGAACCATGTTTTAATGGTTTATGGGTGCTCTATTTTACAGTTTACATTAGAGATGTCACAGGTATCGACTTTCAGCTTTCTGGACAGTCCATAGTTAGTGACAAGCAGTATTTAAGACTCTTTAAAGGATTAGTTCCCACAAATGACACATTTACCTTATTTTATGGAAAACTAGAAAGTAACCTGTAGATCTAGAGAGTCAGTGTCCGACCAAATGATGTCCAGATTACTTGCTTGTTATCAATGAATCGGAGTATATAGTTAAATATGTTCAAAGGGAACTATCCCTTTAGTCTGAGCCATGGATTAACTTGTAATAACCTGCAACTATACCAGAGAGAAAGGCTGTGTCATCTTTACAGCATCAGAGGCAAAACTCTTAAAAAAGATCTTCCTCTCTTTCATTTAATGTGACATCACCAGCAAAAGACGAGAAATAATTAGAAAAACAAAACATTCCTAAAACGGTCTTCTACTAGTGCAAAGATCTTACATTTAATTGTTATATGTTGTTATGATCCTTCTTAGCAACCCTAATTAGAACTGTTAAAATAATCAAAACATCTCCATGGTAATGAGTTGACCCACAAGAGTAATTTGACAATAATTTGCGATTCACGAGTGATATATTCTTCCCCCTCCGTGCTCATGAATAGAAAGTCATCCTGATAGAGCAGCGACACTCTATAATCAGAGTAGTTCAGGATCCAGTCCAAGAGCCATAGAAACATACACTGACACACTGTCTGTGGCTCTGGTGCCAACACATCCACAAATGCTTCGTCAAATCAGCCATCGATTACACGTCCTCCTCAGCCACTGGTCAAAACCACCTCTTTGGATCTCCCTATTTGTCTATTAACAGGCGAATGTCTTCAGATGCTCCTCAAAAGTATTCAGACGTAGTCTTTATCGACCATAAAAGTATACACCCTTTGTTTCTATAAAGTCTATAGTCCATAGCAGTTTTGGCCATTACATTTGACACTGGACCTCGGTGTCTCGGTCCATCAGAGAGTCTTTTTTTTTATATGTTCTTTAGTTTTTGTCACAGCTTGGTATTATGGGATGACTGACAGTCTTCCGCCAGTCGGCAGTCTAAGTGTCTCAGATATGAGTGCCGTCCTTTCTTTACATATGGAGTTAACGTTAGAGAGACTTGGTGATGTCGCTGCTCAGTGATTCTCTTGCTATCGTGTGACCTACGAGAGAGAAAGCAAAGAACAGAAGATCAGAGAGTTGAGCCAGTGATACAATTATCTTTGAGGGACTTAGCAAATGACACAGCGTGCACATCTACGAAATAAAACCTCCCGCAGCCCCCCTCCAATGATGGTAGAGGGAACTGACGTCTATGAACCTGTGTTTTCCCACTGTGTTAGTGATAACCTTCATTCTACAGGGCCATCAGGCATCTACACCCCTGCAGCGTGGGAGTGAGACAGACAGACAGACAGACAAAGAAAGAGAGTTCGCGTCACACATTCACATCAAACACGGAGATAGATAGAGAGGGACAGAAAGAAGGTCACAGATAGACAGACGGAGATGGGGAGAGGGAACGAGTCGCTGGAAGGAACAGTTGCCGTGGAGTCGGTTTCGTTGCAGCAATCTCCTGAGACATCTGCCACCACGTCTCCTAATAGCTGTGCTCCTGTTTCACACTGAGCAAATGCAGAATTCATGTCCGTTGATGAAGCACGGTTCCCCCTCGCTCCCTCACCCTCCCTCAACAGCTGATTAGCTAGACAGTCAAAGAGGGAGAGAAAAAGCGATAGAGGATGGTGATGACTTCACATATCAGTCTTTCAGTTGTTCAGAGACCCAGGGTTATTAATTCTAACGGCAGTCTCTTTGCGACCATTCATCCTTCCGTATATCCCCCTCACCAATATAATTAGGACTTAATTTGAAAGCCTCCATGGATCCCCTAGCCATAATGCTTTCTAATGAATGCGACAGATGTTCTGCTGTTATTCCGTCTCTGAGTAATTACTCTTACGGTGCCTGTGTGCTCCCTACAACTGTTTTTCTTTTTATATTTCACCTGTGAGTAAACCACACCTGCTCCATCCGACAATACACACACCCACACCCCTGTCCATCAGTCGGTCCCGCAAATTAACTTCCACACATCAAAATATTACTGTAGAAAGGAGGTGAAGGGCTTTCATTAAAATATATGTATCTCATATAAACAACAGTGATTATCATACTGCTTGTCTGGTTTACTGTTACAGTCTGTACCTACATTATGTGCAGCTTTGTGTTTTCTATGGCATTCATTTTCCATCCCTCTTTCCAGATCTTTGCAAACATTGCTCACTTGGGGCTCCACAGATGATTGGCTCTTTTCTTCCATGAACTTCCCATTTATGTCACATATGTGACGACCCTCCCACTCTGTCTGCCATATTCTCTCTTTGTTCTTGTTTCCTTATTAGGATGCCGGTGGGCGGAGTTGGGAGGGTCGTCAGCTACATGGGAAACACCTGGGCCCGCTGTGTCATAGGATAAATACACCACTTCTCCATTCATGGAGGAGACTCTCTCCATGCAGACACCTTTACAGATTTTGTTGTGTATCTTGGTGGTTTTTTGGTTGTCTGCTTTGGCACCTTTCAACACCCTGCATTATCACATTCATGCATGCAAAACACTCACTTACACTACTGATTACTGATTACACACACCATTGTATATTGTACTTAGTTAATAAATATATTTTGTTATTCCTTATCTCCACGTTGTCTCCCTTTTGTTATGGGCTTTGAGCCGGTTCGTGACACATACATTGGGACTTTATTGGCTATTTCTGATCAAACCATCCTGTACTTAGAGGATTATCCTAATACACTACTGTACCTAAACTTCTGTCCCATCTTTTCTGTCTTCTAAAATATGAAAACAAGTAAGTGTAAGCTTCCTCATCTTAAAAGTGTGTTTACGAGACTTGAGTTGAGACAAGATGCTGTATGGGAGAAAGGTTGTCAATTTAATTGACATCAAACGTTACTCAAGCTGGAGAATGTGATAGAACTAGCAGGCTTTTCCTAAGTACTGTGTGGACTTCATGGGTTCCTAGTAAATACTGATAGGATATTTTCTTTTGTTGATGTATTCAGATTGCATATTGATTCATGAAAGAATATTATTTTGTCATTATTTTTATTTTGTCATTATCAAAGACTGTATTGATTAATTGCTAATTAATAATCATAGAAGCTCAAGTATTCTTCAGTATCACCAAGGGAAAAAATTGTGACAAGCCAAGGAACATCTCTCTCTCTCTCTCTCTCGCTCTCTCTCTCGCCCACTACTCTCTCTCACACACACACACACACACACACACACACACACACACACACACACACACACACAGAGAGAGAGAGAGTGGAAAAGGACCCTGTCCTCTCACCTTGGTGGTTTTGACTTTGTTTCCAGTGTTGCAGGACCAGCCGGTGAGGTCAGGGAGCACCTTACATTCCTCTCCCTCCATGCAGGGTTCATCTGACACCACCACTTCTGAATCACGATGGAGGGCGGGAGAAGAGGAGGAGGAGAGAGAGAGCACCTGAGACCTGAAACTGAGAGGGGTGGCAGGTACAGGGCAGAACAATGTGCAGAAGCAAACTTGCCAGTGTTGGTACAGTATGAGAGAATAGATTCTATAGAGGAGAAAGTAATCTGGAAGTAGGAAGGGAGTTGGCTCAGCCCACAATCGCATGTTTTTACCCATTGATTATTAGCATCATTCATATCATAAAACCTTATTAGGTGCAACATTGTGAAATGAAACATTTCACCAAAAGTCTGCTTTTATTGGCGGGCCACTGTGTTTGGCAGAATCTAGCATAAAAGATGGATTTGAATCAAAGAATCAGATATATTATTTACCAAGCTTTGTGTGTCACGATAGATCAGTAGTTCACCTGGTGTGTACAATTCAACCATAGAAATACTTCAAGTATAACATGAAAGGGTGTTCTGCTGTCCAAGACATAGGCTAAACATTGATCTGTTTCATTGGTTTGATGTTCAGATCAAACCAAAGTACCATGACTCCATAACACATTCAATCACTTTTCTCAAATACAATGAAGGCACACACACACACACACACACCACACACACACCACCAACACACACACACACACCACCTAACACACACACACGCACACACACACCACCCACACACACACACACACACACACACACACACACACACACACACACACACACACACACAGTTCCAACAACGTTCATAGACAAACAAACAGATGTGTCTTTCCACCAAAATAACAGTATGTGTATGACGTGTTGGATGTTAAGGAGAAGTTCCAGGGTGTGGATAAAACATGAGCAAAAGCTAAAAAAAAATATTTTAAAAAATGTGTCCTTTTAGAAATGGCAACGCTCTCAGTATAGTGCTGCAGGTTGTTAGATGTTGTACACATGAAATTGTGTCATTCTGACCTTTATCCACAACGTTATATTCCATTTTGTGCAACTCAAGTCATACTTTTCCCTGTACGCAGTCGCAAGCTACACTGAGATGTATCACAGATGGATAGGGGAAACTGCTCAAATCAAACAAGATAGAATATACCGTTGCGGATAAAGTTCTGAATGACACAATTTCATGTGTACAACATCTAAAGACCTGCATTACTATACTGAGAGCGTTGCCATTTCTAAAAGGACATATTTGGGTGTTTTTGTTGCTCTTGTTGATGTTTTATCCACACCCTGGTACTGCAGAACGAGCATGAGGAAGTCTATCGCTGGTTGGGGTACGTTTCTCAAAACCAAGTGAAATCAACCAACATATTGATTTGGTAGAAAAAAATATGAACATCTCCTTTAACAATAAATATCAGCCCAATAGGCACTGACACAGAACTTTTTCCTCTCACTCTGATTGTCCACTCATACTGCTCTGCCTTGTACTGTCCACCCTCCCAGGCCAGTCAGTGATCCATCACAGTCAGTGATCCACGGCTAGAAGGCTAAAACCAGGCAGGAAGATCTGTCTCCATCCATCCATCTATTCTTCCTTCTTCACTACTGGGATGGGGGACGCATGGTGTGGACTCTCGAGTACGTATCCAACTTTGATAGGCCAATCAATTAAAAGAGGCAAATTATTGTGTTTTAGAGGGAGTCTCCCATTGAGTCCTGTTTTACAGTCGATTGTTCCTCACAAATGGAAGAGAAGGGGTGAAATCTGCAGCAAAATGGTTTTAAATGGAATTATGCAAAAGAACACGAGCAAATCCTCTCAAGCGTCGTGTAAGAACCCCCAACTGAGAGATAGAGATGACTGGAGGAGTTCACCAAGACTGCTTCTTTCCAATGAGTGAGGGAGTGAATGAATGCACAGAAAGAAAGAGAGAGAGAAAGAAAGAGAGAGAATAAAAGAGAGAGAGTGAGTAAGTGAAAGAGAGAGACATTGAGGGTGAAAGAGAGGAGGAGATAGACGCAGAGAGAGAGAGAAAGAGAAACAGAGAGAGCATAAACAAGGGAGAGAGGATGACACCATTTACGAAGACTAAGAGTCCCCTTAATAAATTATGCTTAGCCTGGCAGGGCACTCCAGAGAACATGCTGTTATGATGCACGAGCTCAGTGGCAGTAAAGGGTTCTAAAAACCAATGACTGTGTAATGGTCGTTAATGTTGCCATTATGGTGTCTGCCGTGGTGCTTTACGCTACCACCATGTTATTTAGAGCTAATGAGCATGGCCTGAAGAAGAGCCATTAGAGTTGGAGTTCTCAGAGACTTCATCTCACGTTCTACGGAGTGGGCAGGGAGGCTGTGACATCGCAGACCTGCCTGTCATTCTGCAGAATGGACGGGAGTGGCTAATAGCTTATGATGTCATGGCATGGCCAGGGGCTGTTGGATGGATAGCAACAACAGAATACCTAGAGGAGTGCTGATGAACTACGGTAATAAAGGGAATTCCTGAGAGGTGCTGACATGGACTAGTCTAGTATTTATATAGCCTGTTTTACATCAGTAGTTGTCACAAAGTGCTTATACAGAAACCCAGCCTAAAACCCCGAAGAGCAAGCCATGCAGATGAATTTGAAGCACAGTGGCTAGAAAAAACTCCCTAGAAAGACAGGAACCTAGGAAGAAACGTAGAGAGGAACCAGGCTTTGAGGGGTGGCCAGTCTTCTTCTGGTTGAGCCCAGTAGACATGATAAGAGTACATGGCCATTAAGGCTAGATTGTTTTTCAAGATGTTCAAATGTTCATACTGTAGATGACAAGCAGGGTCAAATAGCCTATCTGTTCATCATAGGCTACCATGTAAGGTGCACTGCACTTACTCATCCATGTATCATGTCAGTGATGACCGCAAATAAAGCAACTTAGTTTGGGATCTATGTCTGGAAATAAGAACCACATTCCTCAGAATCTCTTCTCCCAGAGACAGATGGGTATAACTGAGATCCATCTCTCTTCGTCAGCAGTCAGTGATGAATCTGATAGTCTATCGACAGAATTACCACCATTAATTCACAGAGAGCAGAGCAGTGTGTCACCACTATAGCAAGCTACCATCCAGAAATCATACTCCACGTTGTCATTAAACATCTGACTACTGTAGCTAGTTACCATCCAGAAGCTCATACTCCACGTGTCATTAAACATTCTGACTACTGTAGCTAGTTACCATCCAGAAGCCATACTCACGTGTTCATTAAAACATCGACTACTGAGCTAGTTACCATCCAGAAATCATACTCCACGTGTCATTAAACATCTGACTACTTGTAGCTAGTTACTATCCAGAAAGCTCGATCCACGTGTCATTAAACATCTGACTACCTGTTAGTAGTTACATCCAGAAGCCATACTCACGTTGTCATTAAACATCTGACTTACTGTAGCTAGTTACCATCCAGAAGGGCCATACTCCCACGTGTCATTAACATCTTGACTACTGTAGCTAGTTTACCATCCAGAAAATTCATTACTCCACGTGTCATTAAACATCTGACTACTGTAGCTAGTTACCATCCAGAAATCATACTCCACGTGTCATTAAACATCTGACTACTGTAGCTAGCTACCATCCAGAAGCTCTACTCCACGTGTCATTAAACATCTGACTGCTGACGCTCCACTCAGAAATGAGTCTAAACTTTTTCAGGAAATCTCAGTATGTCTGAGAGCAGTTGTTATTAAGTAAATCAAATGATATTGTTAATGGAGACTTCTGTGAATTCCATGATAGGGAGCAAGTTAGTGTTGTCTTCCCCAATCCCTGGCTTTGTTGCTGGTCTCAGGGGGTGATTCTAAAGGCTGCCTAGAGGATTAGACAGAGATGATGTCCATCCACCACAGCACTGACACGTCACAGGTCACAGCAGATTCAATCCGTCTTTGACTACACTGCCTGTCAAAACATCAGGTTAAGTGTCTGTGTGTGTGTGTGTGTATGTGTGTGTGTGTGTGTGTGTGTGTGTGTGTGTGTGTGTGTGTGTGTGTGTGTGTGTGTGTGTGTGTGTGTGTGTGTGTGTGTGTGTGTGTGTGTGTGTGTGTGTGTGTGTGTGTGTGTGTGTGTGGTGTGTGTGTGTGTGTGTTTTTGGTGTGGGAGCCCACCATTGGTGAAGAATGGATGAAAAACAGTGGCCCATCTCGCTGCTAGCGGGGTCTGTTTCCGTCTGTGTTCCAGGTATAATGCATGATAATTCGTTTTTACCAAAAACTAAACATGACATACATAATGATTTTGTTACATTCTAAGCTAATGTAGGCCACGTGACCTGAGTAAAGTTAAATACAAATAGCAGTAGATAATTTACAATTCAACTTCAATTAGAGTATGCACCTCTCCCTACATATCTTGTAAACATAACAGCAGACAAGTCAGATTACTGTATGGTATTTTTTGTGGGCTACAATGCATAATTTGTTCCCATTGGACTACAAAGGCATAATACAAAACGTAACCAAGCATGAGGTTTTAGAGTGTTCATCAAATAGTACTTAACAAGGCTGGGGTTGAACTCACTGTGAATACAACGATGTGATATTATGCATGTGTATATATCATCATAGGTCTGGGGAGTATGTGGGCAGGGGTAGATGTCTGTGTGAGTGTGTGTGTGTGTGTGTGTGTGTGTTGTGTGTGTGTGTGTGTGTGTGTGGTGTGTGTGTGTGTGTGTGTGTGTGTGTGTGTGTGTGTGTGTGGTGTGTTGTGGTGTGTGTGTGTGTGTGTGTGTGTGTGTGTGTGTGTGTGTGTGTGTGTTTTTGTGGGAGGACAGGGGTTCACATGTTTTATTTGTCTATTACGTTTATTTGGTACGAACAATGTACAACAAATATAAGTCTCAGAATATGAGAAGTGATGTTGTTGCACCAGATTATACCGTCATCCCATGTGTACTATATACTGAGCAGTCCCCATGTGTACTATTTATGAGCAGTCCCCATGTGTTACTATATTGACAGTCCCATGTGTACTATATATGAGAGCAGTCCCCATGTGTACTATATATGAGCTAGTCCCATGTGTACTATTTATGAGCAGTCCCCATGTGTACTATATATGAAGTCAGTCCATGTGTACTATATATGAGCAGTCCCCATGTGTATATTAGAGCATCCCATGTTATATATATGAGCAGTCCCCATGTGTACTATATATGAGCAGTGCCCATGTGTACTATATATGAGCAGTCCCATGTGTACTGTAATATGAGCAGTCCCCAGGTGTACTTATATGAGCAGTCCCCATGTGTACTATATATGAGCAGTCCCCATGTGTACTATTTATGAGCAGTCCCCATGTGTACATATATGAGCAGTCCCCATGTGTACTATATATGAGCAGTCCCCATGTGTACTATATATGAGCAGTCCCCATGTGTCTATTTATGAGGCAGTCCCATGTGTACTATATATGAGCAGTCCCCATGTGTACTATATATGAGCCAGTCCCCATGTGTACTATATATGAGCAGTCCCCATGTGTACTATATATGAGCAGTCCCCATGTGTACTATATATGAGCAGTGCCCATGTGTACTATATATGAGCAGTCCCATGTGTTACTGTATATGAGCAGTCCCCCCATGTGTACATTATGAAGCAGTCCCCATGTTTACTATATATGAGCAGTCCCCATGTGTCTATATATGAGCAGTCCCCATGTGTACTATATATGAGCAGTCCCCATGAGTACTATATATGAGCAGTGCATGCATGTGGGAGGCACTATACATGTCGGACGTAAAAGCTTAACACTAATGGTTCTATGTCCTTACAAATCATTAACATTTAAAGGCTATCTGGAGAACCTGCATGCTCAAACACACACGGACGCACACATGCACACACACACGGAGGGCATGGATTTAATTTGCTCCACTCAACAGGGGAGGACAGAAAGGGTGAGACAACTGGCTGACTTCCAAAATAGGATTCAGCAGCAGAAGCCCCCGTGGCGTACGAGTCGTTCCATTCACTGGACTCTCTGTATAGTCATAGCAGAAAAGGGGCATCCATCTCTTTCAGAAATGATTAAGTAAAAACCTATCTGTGTTCAAGTGCCACACACGCACCAAGCATGCAGACAAATACACACACACACACAGACACAGACACATACACACACAGACACCGGAACAATAGACTTGCCAGATACCAAGATGAACTTAACATACTGTTTAAGAAACAAAAACAGCAAACACAACACAGAAAAAGATAGCACCTCACATGTGTATAGAAAGTATAGTACCAGTCAAAAGTTTGAACACACCTATTAATCAAGGGTTTTTCTTTATTTTTACTATTTTCTACATTGTAGAATAATAGTGAATACATCTCCAAACTTTGACTGGTACTGTAGATACTTGCTCAGATCTACACTAACATTGTCACGCATACACACACACACACAGACACACACACATGTGCACACACACACACACACACACACACACACACACACACACAAACAACTCTAACCCTGTCACACAGCCAATACAAGTGAATTAACCCCCCTCCGGTGGAGAGCTCAATAACACAGCACCTTAAGACGAGTTCTCCGCCATCGGAGGCCAAACAGCGATAACAATCTACATCCATTCACGCCTTTCTGTTAGAATGAAATGGCTTGATTTAGACCCATGTTGACTCAGGTTGGTAAAGCTGACTTTGACACAGGTTAATGTTGTATAATAATGCAGTATAATCCAGTGCTGGCACTGAGCGCCCACCTGTCCACGTGGACATCCCCACGGTGTGTTCTGATAAATAGAAGTCATCTTCTTGACCTCTGCTTATTGGTCATGATGAATTCCACCCCATAGACTGAATCTAAGAGCTGCGCAGCAAGAAGGAAGTCGTAAGGGGGCGTTCCACTCTCTGCTTCCAACTCCAACACAGCCTTTATTAACCAACACACAGCTAAAGACATTCTCCAGTAATTCCCATATAAAGCCTGAAGGGAATGTGCTTCAAGATGAACCGAAGAAGAGAAGAAAAGAGGAGATGAAGAAAGCTGTGGGATTCTGATACAGTGAGACAGGAAAATGTCAGCCGTTGGTCTTTAACAAGCTGGCTTAATGATAACAGGTCAGACTTCACCACACCCGGTAATGGAGCACAACATTCTGCCCTACAAAGGCAAACCGCAGTAACTACACTTTTGATCAAAATATACCACAATTCTGTATAGCCACACATTTTCAAAATGCATATTATCGAGAGAGGTGTGATGAATGGTGTGCTCCATTACTGGGTGCTGTGACTCATCACACCTCTCTCAATAATATGGTTTTTCAGAATGTCTTTGCAATGAAGAGCTGTTGGAAATTGATGTACAGTATTTTACAGTTAATGGAATGTCCCTCATCTAAACCTTACCACACTCATCACTGGTATTAAATTAAAAGGTGAGGGGATGGCCATCTGGCTGGTGACAGTAGGGACATCATTCTGCCTGGGATACTTTATAACTCTGAGCTGTTAGGCCCAGTGGAGACAGTGTGACTGTGGTAAACAAGACATATTTTTACTGCTCTTCACCGCTCTTCACCTTTACAGTCATTATCTATCTAACCACATAGGCCTACATACATTTAGGGAGGGAATAAGATTGAGAGATAAAAAAAGAACTGTACTGTTACAGTATATAGCTATTTTGCAGTTTATAAATTGTCACAATAGTGCATTATTCAGTGGGCAGATGGCCCCCAGAAGGCTCTCTCCAAAGGGCTATCTCTGAGACCCCTGACCTCACCCGAGGGTCAGCGTTAAACACAACAGCACAGTGGAGTCCTCAGGGCTCCTCTTCAGTCCAGGCAGCTCCCTCATATAGAGAGGTACCCAAGAGGGACTAAACCAGAACAAAATGGAGGATACTGGAAAGAGCCTCTCTCTGTCCATTGCCTGAGAGGACACAGTGCCTCGCACAGCTCTAATGATGTTTAATAGCTATGTCCGCAGTGGAATAGCTCTCTAGGGCATTTTCTTATATTAGGAGGGTTAGACATGTGGGATGTAGTGAGGGGTAAGGGCATTTCTGTGTACTGTATTTGTATTTTTTCAGGGCTTTGCAGCTTTCTCCAGAATTCTCCTTTATGACATTTTTGGCTCTAAACCAATATCTAAGATACATAAAAAATATATTTATATTATTTATATTTATTATGTTTCCTATCAGGTAAACAAAATGAAAGATACATGAGAAAACTAGCCTTGGGTACCAGCAGGCGCCTTAAAGACAAATGGCTATTGAACAGTGCCCTCTATTGGTTAGTCATAGGAACTGTATATCATATGTTTAAGGTGAGTGAAAAGGGATACATTTACATTTTAATCACTCTTTAGCAGAAACTCTAAGAAAATGCATTCATATGACCATGCAGCATGGACCCTATGCAATAGTTTCTGCAAGTATTGTTGAACATTGACAATGTTACGGTAGTTTGTCATAAAAAAAATACAGAATTTCCAAATAACAACTGCACTTTACTGTAAGATGCTTTACTGTAAAAATCTCCCATCATTACAATACTTTTGTTATTCATATATAGTACAATGGAAAAGCCCCCATCCAAGGTCTCCACATCTGTATCTGAGACATGAAGCAGCTATGTGACTGGAAGTTCAGTCTGCACTGGAACTGAGCTGACCAGCGCAGGACAACCTCTTTCTTAGAAAGGAAAGAACAGGAGAGAAAAAACATGGAAGAAGCTAAACAGAGACATTAAAGCTAGAGCCTGAGGTTACTTCACCAGTCCCTGCAGGTCTGTCTCGGTTCTGTTTGATTCATCCTCTCCGCTCACGTACGGGACAACTATCTGGTTCCCACTGGAGGGGGGTTAATTCATCTGGATTGGCTGTGCGACAGAGTTAGGGTGTGTGTGTATATGTGCCAGGGGATAGGGAGAAGGGGAGGCCTGTCTGATGAGGGTCAGTTGACACTCAGAGGCTCTGTCTCTCCCTCAAGAGCGGAAACCCTCAACACCATAGACAGGCAATGCAAGGTCGATCAAAATGACTCCTGGGTTTTCTCTCTCTATCGTCGCTAAGACAACACCATCCCCTTCATAACTCCTCGCCTTGCACTCTCTTGCTCCATTTCTCCATCTTTCTTTCTCTCTCTCTCTCTCTCTCTCTCTCTCTCTCTCTCTCTCTCTCTCTCTCTCTCTCTCTCTCTCTCTCTCTCTCTCTCTCTCTCTCTCTCTCTCTCTCTCTCTCTCTCTCTCTCTCTCTCTCTCTCTCTCTCTCTCTCTCTCTCTGTCTCTCTCTCTCTCTCTGTCTCTGTCTCTGTCTCTGTCTCTGTCTCTGTCTCTCTCACATACACACACACAAACACACACTTTTGTCCGGCAATCTTTTTTATAATGAAATGTAATCTATTTTCCTAAGGGTTTTATTTGTGGAAACCTGATTCAACAATATTGAGTCTAGAGATATGACAGGGTGCGAGGGAGCAGAAAATTATTTTTCTATTACCATCTGACATACTGTATGGTCGAAAGGCCTGAATTGATGTGAAATGGAATGCTTTCCCAAATTAAATCAACCCTTTTAAATTGTGTTTTTTTTATTTCAGGCCTTGGGCCAAACCTTCAGAGGCTGCCAGATGTACTATATTTCCCTCTCCTTTCATATTCCTCTAGAGGATAAGAGAAGGAAGGCGACACTGCAGAGTGATCTTCCATTACCTGCATTAGTCTGCTGTGTCCCTAGCCTTTAATGTTACATGATCTACTATAAACAGGATGGGGGACAGACTGCACCACAGAGAAATACACACCCACTTTATCATGAAGTAAAGAACTAAAGCACTTTGTGAGACTATTAGAGTGTGTGCCAGCTTCCTGTCCATGCAGGAAGTGGCTAAGTCTGGCTGTGTGGTAAATATTTCAACAAGTCCTTCAAACACAGCTCTGATGGGATCTTCACAATCAGAACAGCTTCTAAGACTATGTTGGTATTCATTGCTAACATCCATGTGTAAGCAAATTAAAATAAATGACACCCACATGCCAGTGGAGGCTGCTGAGGGGAGGACGGCTCATAATAATGGCTGGAACAGAGCAAATGGAATGGTATCAAACAAATGGAAACCATGTGTTATATGTATTCGATACCATTACACTATATTCGTTCCAGCCGTTACCACGAGCCCGTCTTCCCCAATTAAGGTGCCACCAACCTCCTGTGCCATATGCACACATGTACACACACACAAACACACACACATACACACAGTAGTCAAGTGTGATCACACGCATATCCTTTAGGGGGTTATAGGGCCGGTATGAAATAAATATAGCCCGCACACTCATAGGCTCCACCACGTACCTGTATTAATAAACAAACAACATTTCAATCCTGCAAGGATCTTCTTCAGGTCCCACACACACACACAATGTACGTTTACCTTCCACACAGGAGGGCCTGGCTCTGGTTGTGCCAGCGACCTGGCCTGGGAAACAGGAGCACTTGACGGTCTGAGAACGCTCCTCAATCTTGTTCTTATTACAACAGCGGTGGATGGCCACCACCTCACACGTCCCCTGCTTCACCTGGTAGGAGGCTGAGAGA
>NC_036851.1:17529130-17550310 GCF_002910315.2 Salvelinus sp. IW2-2015 | reverse complement strand
CACACACACACACACACACACACACACACGCTTCGACAGGCCGAGGCCCCTCTCATCCTGATTTAAAGTTTGCTTGTTCTCTTCTCCAGAGAACCCTCTCAATGATCCCTTGGCCTCATCCCTCTGTTTTCATTTCCCCAGGGGCACAGGGAACTGGTGGATTATCCCTACACATGCACACACACACACATATATCCGAGGCAGGGAAAAGAAACGAAACCATACTTGGAGCATGGAGAAATTGAAGAAATAAGGAATGCTGCTGAGACAGAGAGATCTATTCAACAGTGAGGGCATCTTTGTCAGTATGCACTATCTACTTAATAATGCGGTCACACACCATCCAATTTCTTCCATCTATCTCAAAAGCAAAATTCCCTTCAAAAACCATCCTCTTGTTAGTGTGGCATCATGTACCACAGTCTGCATACCAATGCCTGGGTAAAGACAGGGATAGCTAGTGCCCCCATCCAGAAAACAAGCGTCTTGTTAGTGTGAGACTACCACAAGCAAAATGAAACAGAGAGAGGGAGAAGATGTGTGCGTGTGCATGTGTGCATGCACATGTGCGTGTGTGTGTGTGTGTGTGTCTGCGCATGCATGTGTGTGTGATGCAGGGAGCTGGGGAGGCGGGGGCGGGGGGATCTGTCATAGGCAGTAAGGAGAACAAAGAGCCTGCTGCCTCCTGGTGGCATAATGAGGTCACAGGGTCAGAGCAGCATCTCTCTCTGTCTCTCTTCTTTAATCCATTCATTTTTCTCTCTAAAGTATTTTCCTCATCCACCAATCTATACTGCATGAGTCTACATCCGACAAGTCAACTTGAACTTCTGAGTGTTACCCAGTGTATAGAGACAAAGTAGAGCATTCCATAATGCATGCATATCTTTTGATGAGCTACTGCTGTAACTATAAAGTAACCTCTTGTCTTGACTGTCCCTGATCTGTAAGGATGATTCTGGGATAGTGGCTTGAGTCAGAGAAGTCACAGCAGTATCACAGCAGTATTCAAGCACTCTGCTTCAACCATCTTGTTCAAATCAAATCAAATCAAATTGTATTAGTCACATGCGCCGAATACAACAGTGAAATGCTTACTTACGAGCCCCTAACCAACAATGCCATTTAAAAACATTATGGATAAGAGTAAGAGATAAAAGTACGAAGTTATGAAAGAGCAGCAGTAAAATAACAATAGCGAGACTAAATATACAGGGGGTACCGATACAGAGTCAATGTGCGGGGGCACCGATTAGTTGAAGTAATATGTACATGTAGGTAGAGTTATTAAAGTGACTATGCATAGATGATAACAGAGAATAGCAATGGTGTAAAGGGGGAAGGGGGGCACTGCAAATAGTCTGGGTAGCCATTTGACTAGATGTTCAGGAGTCTTATGGCTTGGGGGTAGAAGCTCTTGGACCTAGACTTGGCGCTCCGGTACCGCTTGCCGTGCGGTAGAAGAGAGAACAGTCTATGACTAGGGTGACTGGAGTCTTTGACAATTTTTAGGGCCCTCTGACACCGCCTGGAATAGAGGTCCTGGTTGGCAGGAAGCTTGGCCCCAGTGATGTACTGGGCCATTCACACTACCCTCTGTAGTGCCCTGCGGTCGTAGGCTGAGCAGTTGCCATACCAGGCAGTGATGCAACCAGTCAGGATGCTCTTGATGGTGCAGCTGTAGAACCTTTTGAGGATCTGCGGACCCATGGCAAATATTTTCAGTCTCCTGAGGGAGAATAGGTTTTGTCGTGCCCTCTTCACGACTGTCTTGGTGTGCTTGGACCGTGTTAGTTTGTTGGTGATGTGGACCTCAAGGAACTTGAAGCTCTCAACCTGCTCCACAGCAACCCCGTCGATGAGAATGGGGGTGTGCTCGATCCTCTTTTTCCTGCAGTCCACAATCATCTCATGTGTCTTGATTACGTTGAGAGAGGTTGCTGTCCTGGCACCACACGGCCAGGTCTCTGACCTCCTGTCTATAGGCTGTCTCGTCGTTGTCGGTGATTAGGGCTACCACTGTTGTGTCATTGGCAAACGTAATGATGGTGTTAGAGTCGTGCCTGGCCGTGCAATCATGAATGAACAGGGAGTACAGGAGGGGACTGAGCACTTACGCCTGAGGGTCCCCTGTGTTGAGGATCAGCGTGGCGGATGTGTTGTTACCTACCCTTACCACCTGGGGGTGGCCCTTCAGGAAGTCCAGGATCCAGTTGCAGAGGGAGGTGTTTAGTCCCAGGGTCCTTAGCTTATTGATGAGCTTTGAGGGCACTATGGTGTTGAACGCTGAGCTGTAGTCAATGAATAGCATTCTCACATAGGTGTTCCTTTTGTCCAGGTGGGAAAGGGCAGTGTGGAGTGAAATGGAGATTGCATCATCTGTGGATCTGTAGGGGTGGTATGCAAATTGGAGTGGATCTAGGGTTTCTGGGATGTGAGCCATGACCAGCCTTTCAAAGGACTTCATGGCCTCAGACGTGAGTGCTACGGGTCGGTAGTCATTTAGGCAGGTTACCTTAGTGTTCTTGGGCACAGGGACTATGGTGGTCTGCTTAAAACCTGTTGGTATTACAGATTCGGGCAAGGAGAGGTTGAAAGTGTCAATGAAGACACTTGCCAGTTGGTCAGCGCATGCTTGCAGTACACGTCCTGGTAATCCGTCTGGCCCTGAGGCCTTGTGAATGTTGACCTGTTTATAGGTCTTGCTCACATCGGCTGCGGAGAGCGTGATCACACAGTCTTCCAGAACAGCTGGTGCTCTCATGCATGTTTCAGTGTTATTTGCCTCGAAGTGAGTACAGAAGTAGTTTGGTTTGTCAGGTAGGCTCGTGTCACTGGGCAGCTCTTGGCTGTGCTTCCTTTTGTAGTCTGTAATGGTTTGCAAGCCCTGCCACATCCGTCTAGCGACAGAGCCGGTGTAGTACGATTCGATCTTAGTCCTGTATTGACTCTTTGCCTGTTTGATGGTTCGTCGGAGGGCGAGACTTCCTTAGGTATCATCCACCAGCTGTTGTTTACAAAAACACATAGACCACCGCCCCTTGCCTTACCAGACCGCTGTTCTATACTGCCGGTACATCGTATAACCAGCCAACTGTATGTTGATATTGTCGTCGTTCAGCCATGACTCCGTGAAGCATAAGATGTTACAGTTTTTAATGTCCTGTTGGTAGTTTAATCTTCTGCATAACTCGTTGATTTTATTCTCCAAAGATTGCAGATTTGCTAGCAGAACGGAGGGAAGTGGGGATTTATTAGATCGCCTACGAATTCTTAGAAGGCAGCCCAACCTTCGGACCCTCTTTTGCCGCCTCCTCTTCACCGAGATCACGGGGATCGGGGCCTGTTCCCGAGGAAGCACTTTATCCTTCTCGTCGGACTCGTTCTGCTAATCCGTGGTGAGTAATCGCAGTCCTGATGTCTGGAAGTTATTTTCAGTCAGAAGAGATGGTAGCAGCAACATTATGTACAAAATAAGTCAAAAAATTATTTACAAACAACGCAAATAAACAAACAAAAAAACACAATCGGCTGGGGGCACGTTGAACGTTTGCCTTCTTCTCCGGCGCCATTTTACACAAAGTGATGTTATGGCAGTCTTAACGTAATAAACCTCAGCTCAGGCTGAAAGAAAAATACATTTCAAGTATGGCTATTTGGTTCTATTCCTGTGGCAGCCAAGCAAGAGTTTTCTGGGTAGCAAACTAAGCAGCTCTAACTTGAACTGATTGAGCAGCCAGCCAACTGATATATTCTGACAGACAGAAGTGGCCCAGACCATGTGCAATTTATCAAAAAGTCTGTCCTTACCCTGTCAATAACTGACTAGCATGTCTGCCATGGAAGGCCAGACATTTGCTATAACTGTCTGAGGGAGTTCAGTCGATTCCAGGGACAGACACAGACTGCAGCTCCATCCAAGACAATTACAGAATTGAAACGAGGACTTTATTTCATAAAATCAGAATGACTACGAAAACAAATCTTGTTTTCAAGAAACAGAACAAGTCTGGATATATTTTCTCCTGTAAAATGGAGGAACATCACAAAATGGCTCCACTGCCTCACATGTTTACCTTGTCTTCCATATGAACTAACCCTGTTAGAGTAAATGCTATTATCTTCCCCATTCCCCCGTCACAGCCACATCCTCCTCTTCCACACCTCTAACCATCTCTACAATCTCTCCTGTTTTCCATCTACCCATTGATCCCCATTCTCAACCCTACTCTCGCTTCCACTCCCCCACTCCCACCACACCCTACCTTCCTCTCCCCCACTCCCACCACACCCTACCTTCCTCTCCCCCATCCCCCACTCCACCACACCCTACCTTCCTCTCCCCACTCCCACCACACCCTACCTCCTCTCCCCCACTCACCACACACCCGACCTTCCTCTCCCCACTCTCACCATCAACCCGACCTGTTCCTCACGCTCCACTCCACCACACCCGACCTTCACTTCCCCTCACTCCACCACACCCTGACCTTTCCTCTCCCCACTCCACCACACCTGACCTTCCTCTCGGCCTCTCACACCAACCCCAAAGCGGTCAGACCGCTAGTAGACCTTCCTCCTCCCAGCCCTGCATAAGTTAAAGGTTAAAAATGAGTCTGCCACCACAAAACAGCAGACCAATTACCTCCACACCCCACTTTAAGACCACACACTCCGACCTTCCTCTCCCACACTCCCACCACACCCTACCTTCCACTCCCCCACTCCCACCACACCCTACCTTCCTCTCCCCCACTCCCTACCTTCTTATCCTGCACTCCCACTCTTCCTCTACAATCTCTCTCCAGCTCGGCTGTGAACGGTCCTATCCTGCACAGCCCATCAATCAGGCTGACATTATCTGTGTTTCACAGGCCCAAATCAGGCCCCGTCCACAGATTTATTCTAATTTCACAGGTTGGTTGTACGGCTGAGTGGTCCTATGCAGAGACCTCATTTATACACAAATCTATCCCCAATAAAACCCACTCACTGTGACCGCAAATCAGTGTTTGTCAAGGAGGAAAAAACACACCCTCTCACACACGTACACACACACGGTCACACACGGTTACGTTCACACACGTGATATTTTAGTCCCGCTTATAAGAGGGAGATAACCACTGTTATTACCAATATGTATGTTCCAACAGCATCACCGTTTAGAGTGATTGTGATGCATCTTTACTTGGAGGATCAGCCAGTATTGGAGTGAGGGTCTGGTCTGCTGAAAGTGACCTTGCAGTAAGGTGTACAGTATATCTCCAGTTATGGGCTAATGGACTTTAATAAGGTGGGGCCTTAACCTAAGGTCCTGGAAAGGAGAGGAGAGATGCTCTTACCCAGTGGAAGGACCATAATGATGTCAGGGAACAGTATAGCTGCCGTACATGTCCTGTTTAAAGTGATTAGCGAAGATGACATAGTCCACTGTGTTCTCAGTTCTCTATTTTAATAAGGTGAACCCCCAGGAAAAAAAACATGTAAGAGCACCGGCAGGTGGGTGGATGATTTGGCTTCTCTATGTCCTTAAACTTAATGTCTAGCTTGATCAAGGCCCCAAAACAGCACACACAACACACATTGGTTTTCAGCCTGAGAGACCTGCACTGACCTATATGTGCAGTGCAAGAGTTTGTTTGATGGACCATAGAGGACTAAAAGTGTGTGTGTGTGTGTGTGTGTGTGTGTGTCTGTGTTTGTGTGTGTGTTTGCGTGCACCTGTGTATTTTCAGTGCATTGAACACCCAGAAGGCCAAAGTACCACACAAGCAGATACTGTTGTTGGTGGATAGAGACCATTACTGTGAGTGAACAAAGACGGTGACTCGGCCCTGACTGTATGAGGGCAGAATAGTCTCAATACTTTGTCAGTATAATGTCCCACGATCCATGTGTACGTTTACCATAACTCCCAAATAAAACCGTGATCTGTGAATATATCAAAAGATTTCACTAATATAACCATTATCTGTGAATATGTTCAAATGTTCCACTAATAAAACCATGATCCGTGAATATGTCTAAATATTTAACAAATAAAACATGATCTGTATATATATTCAGCTGTATATATATTCAGCATAAGTCACAAATAATTCCATGAGCCGTAAACATATTCAACATAGCTCACAAATAAATCAGCAATTTAAACAAATGTAGAATGATTTGTGAGCAAATATTCTAACATCTACAACTGTGGAATGTACATTTCAGCATCAAAATCTGGGTGTGGATCTCTAATCTTTGTTTACAGAATTTTGAGATTCTTTTTCCGCTGGAAAATTCTGCAATGGTGAATCCCAAACCACAGTTGTAACGTGTTGCTGACGAAACTCTAAGGTTGACTTTCAGAGAGTGGCCAGGGATCAATAAACCCATCAACTTCAGGACACACTCATGACTTGAATTATGCAATTCATGTTCCACTTTTAAGAAGTTGGTGCTCTTTTCTGTCTGCATTAATAAGGACAACACACAGGTCTTTCCATCGTTGCATTATTTTTTGTGTGCAAATGAACTCAAGCTTACGGACAATGTCAAATGTGATCTAGCGAAGCACCTGAGTGAGCTGGGTGCGTAATTACGCAGGTACTTTTCCGACACGGACGACACAAACAACTGGATTTGTTATCCATTTCATGCCCTGCCTCCAGTCCACTTACCGATATCTGAGCAAGAGATTCTCATCGAAATTGCAACAAGCATTTATGTGAAAGTTGAATTTATTCAGAAGCCACTGCCAGATTTCTGGATAGGGCTGCACTCAGAGTTTCTTGCCTTGGCAAATCGCGCTGTTAAGACACTGATGCCCTTTGCAACCATGTACCTATGTGAGAGTGTATTCTCGGCCCTCACTAGCATGAAAACTAAATACAGGTACAGACTGTGTGTGGAGAATTATTTAAGACTGAGACTCTCTCCAATACAACCCAACATTGCAGAGTTATGTGCATCCTTTCAAGCACACCCGTCTCATTAACCTGTGGTGAGTTATTCACCATAAGGTTTTATATGTAAGATGGCTAAATAAAGAGCTAAATTATGGATTATTATTGTATTATTATTTGTGCCCTGGTCCTATAAGAGCTCTTTGTCACTTCCCACGAGCCGGGTGGTGACAAAAACTCACACTCCTTCTTATGTTTAATGAATGTATTGTATAGTGTGTGTGTGGCAGGCTTACAATGATGGCAAAAAACAACATTTAAGAGTGCGCTGACCCTGGTGCTAGAGGGAGTATACAGCTGGAGGTTGAATGTTTGAAAGGGTACAGGACTATAAAAGTTTGGGAATAACTGCCCTAGAGGCACCAATTCTTCCTATTTTCAGTTGTATTGTGGATCATTCCACACGTAAGGTGCAAGGAAATTAAAGGCTGATTTACCTAACTAGACACCAAAGGAGTCTCCAGGAATATCCAACCCTGTGAACGAGTTTAATAACTTGTCATTTTAAATCTTAACAGTGATGTTAGGTAAGTCGGAAGTTTGTGGAGCAGGGCTTTGTAAACAAAAAGAGCGTAATGATGTGATCTAGTGGACTTCAAAGAGGTCCAGCCAACCTTTTGGTAAAGAAGACAGTGATGAGTAATAAAATTGTCTCCATTGATAAAACGAAGGGAGCTATGATAAACAGCATCCAAGTGTTTAAAAGTAGAGGCAGCTGCACTTTGATAAATGTGACTCACTTCAGGAAACACAGGAGAGCAGTCACACAGGAGAGCAGTTTGAGAGCAGTCGTGGGTCACACAGGAGAGCAGTTTAATCATAATGCGTTTTTTGGCAGAAATGCCTTCTGGAACATGTGAACTTTCATGTGCCTTAATAACAAATTTGTATGCCATCTGTAAATATGAAATAAATTGTTTAATTACCAGCCTAGTTGGTTTAGCCACAGAAAAAGTCAGCAACCTTCCTGCTAGCTATGATTGGCTGAGCTAATGAGTGGGCCACGAGATGAGTTTGGATTGGTCTGCCATATAGCACATTTCTGTCTATTTCAGCTGGACAGTATGTATAAGTAATCCTGTCTAACGATGCTTTTTTTTATGTATCACATTGTAAAACTGCATAAGTGTTTCTTGATGACCGGGTTTTGAAATCAGTGGAACTTGAGTATGATAACTAAGGAGATGGAGAAAACACCTGTCTCCGGATTACATCTTCAATCTAAGGGCAACCATGGCATCCGTGACAGGGAGACGTGTCCATCCACGATGTAAGATAGTCTAGCTAGCTACATTTTCAGATATTACACATTTCAAATTGTGACAGAAAGTGATTTAATTTCAAGTTAAAGTGTACTGTTAGCTAGCTAATGTTAGTTGGCTGGCTTCCTAGCTAACATTATCTCAGAGCCATTTGCATTGCTAGTTATAGCCTAATGCTAGCTAGCTAACATTGAACCTGCCTGGTTAGCTATCTGCAGATTCATGCAGTGTAGTAACGTCATGAGTTGGGATTATGGTTCATTGTTTAGCTAGCTAACTACAAGTCTTAACAAAAGACTCCACTATGCAAGTAACCATTTCAATAGAATGTCACTGCATCAACTGTTGATAGACATAGCTGGTAAATTCGCTCTGGCTATTTACTCTAATTTCAGAGCACGGGTAAGATAGTCTAGCTTGACACATTTTCAGATATTACACGTTTCTAATTTTGACAGAAAGTCATTTTCATTTCAAGTTGAAGTGTACTGTTAGCTAGCTAGCTAACGTTAGTTGGCTGGCTGGCTCGCTAGTTAACGTTACGTGTATGATCTTATTATTTGTATTTCAGAGCCATTTGCTTTGCTAGTTACAGCCTAATGTTAGCCAGCTAAAATTAAACCTGGCTGGTTAGCTACCTGCAGATTCATGCAGGATAGTAACATCATGAGTTGGGATTATGGTTCATTGTTTACCTAGCTAGTTAGCTACATGTCTTTACAAAAGACTCCACTATGCAAGTAACCATTTCGGGTGCATTCGTAAATTCAGTCTGGCAATCTACTCTGATTTCCGAGCACTCTCGTCTGAGTGTGCCAGAGCGCAGATTAACTGACGAATTTACGAATGCTCAACACCCGTTGAATATGACCAGTGTTAAAATGTAGCCAGCAGCACAGTTACAGTCACTAACGCTCTGGATAACATGAAAACAGCCAAACCAGCTCTGCTAGGGAGAGTAAAATGATCAGAGTGGGGTGTTCTCACATTTGTGTCTGGAAGTAGTTAAAAAAGCAAGCCAATGTTAGCCAGTTAGCTTGGATGCTTGACTGCCATTGCAAAACTGAAAGCGCGAACCACAGTATTTAACCATGGAAAGGTGACTGGGAATATGGCCAAATACAAACATTGTAGTTATTCCCTCTGCAAGGCAATCATACAAGAAAAAACGCAAATCAACGGCTCAGACACGAGACGTATGTCGCAGGGTCTATAGACAATCACGGACTACAAAAGGAAAACCAGCCACGTCACGGACACCGACGTCTTGCTTCCAGACAAATTAAACACCTTCTTTGCCCGCTTTGAGGATAATACAGTGCCATCGACGCAGCCCGCTAACAAGGACTGTGGGCTCTCCTTCTCCGTGGCCGACGTGAGTAAGACATTTAAATGTGTTAACCCTCGCGAGGCTGCCGGCCCAGACGGCATCCCTAGCTGGGTCCTCAGAGCATGCGCAGACCAGCTGGCTGGTGTGTTTATGGACATATTCAATCTCTCCCTATCCCAGTCTGCTGTCCCCACATGCTTCAAGATGGCCACCATTGTTCCTGTACCAAAGAAAGCAAAGGTAACTAAACTAAATGACTATCGCCCCGTAGCACTCACTTCTTTCATCATGAAGTGCCTTGAGAGACAAGTCAAGGATCATATCACTTCCACCTGACCTGTCACCCTAGACCATCTTCAATTTGCTTACCGCCCCAACAGGTCCACAGATGATGCAATCGCCATCACACTGCCCACTGCCCTATCCCATCTGGACAAGAGGAATACCTATATAAGAATGCTGTTCATTGACCATAGTTCACCATTCAACACCATAGTACCCTCCAAGCTCATCATTAAGTTTGAGACCCTGTGTCTCGACCCCGCCCTGTGCATTTGGGTCCTGGACTTCCTGACGGGCCGCCTCCAGGTGGTGAAGGTAGGAAACAACATCTCCACTTCGCTGATCCTCAACACTAGGGCCCCACAAGGGTGTGTGCTCAGCCCCCTCTTGTACTCCCTGTTCACCCATGACTGCGTGGCCATGCATGCTTCCAACTCAATCATCAAGTTTGCAGACGACACAACAGTAGTAGGCTTGATTACCAATAACGACGAGACAGCCTACAGGGAGGAGGTGAGGGCTCTCAGAGTGTGGTGTCAGGAAAATAACCTCTCACTCAATGTCAACAAAACAAAGGAGAGGATCGTGGACTTTAGGAAACGGCAGAGGGAGCACCCCCCCTATACACATCGATGGGACAGCAGTGGACAAGGTGGAAAGTTTTAAGTTCCTCGGCGTACACATCACGGACAAACTGAATTGGTCTACCCAACAGACAGCGTTGTGAAGAAGGCGCAGCCGCGACTCTTCAACCTCAAGAGGCTGAAGAAATTTGACTTGTCACCTAAAACCCTCACAAACTTTTACAGATGCACAATTGAGAGCTCCCTGTCGGGCTGTATCACCGCGTGGTACGGCAACTGCACCGCCCACAACTGCAGGGCTCTCCAGAGGGTGGTGCGGTCTGTGCAACGTCTCACCGGGGGCAAACTACCTGCCCTCCAGGACACCTACAGCACCCGATGTCACAGAAAGGTCAAAAAGATCATCAATGACAACAACCACCCGAGCCACTGCCTGTTCACCCCGCTATCATCCAGAAGGCGAGGTCAGTACAGGTTTATCAAAGCTTGGACCGAGAGGCTGAAAAACAGATTCTATCACAAGGCCAGCAGACTGTTAAACAGCCACCACTAGCACAGAGAGACTGCTGCCTACATTCAGATTTGAAATCATGGGCCACTTTAATAAATTGAACATTAGTCACTTTATTAATGCCACTTTAATAATGTTTACATATCTTGCATTACTCATCTCATATGTATATACTGCATTCTATACTATCTATTGCATCTTAGCCTATGCCCCTCAACATTGCTCATCCATATATTTATATTTATATATTCTTATTCCATTCCTTTACTTAGATATGTGTGTGTTGGATATTTGTTGGGGAATTGTTAGATATTACTTGTTAGATATTGCTGCACTGTCGGAACTAGAAGCACAAGCAACCCTACTCCTTGGCCAGAGCGTCCAGTGTGCGCTCTGAACTCTCCAAGAGCGAAACGCTCTGAATTTACGAACGGACAATCTGACAACACTCTAAATTTATGAACGCCTAGAGCGCACTCTGGCACTCCAGATTTAATGGATGAGCTCACCCTTCAGTAGAATGTCTCTGCGACAACTGTTGATAGACGTAGCTGGTAAATTCGCTCTGGCTATCTACTCCAATATCAGAGCACTATCATCTGAGTGTGCCAGAGTGCAGAATAACTGACGAATTTACAATTGTGCATAAAATGTAACCAGCTGCAGTCACCAACGCTCTGGATAACAACCAGCTCTGCTAGGGCAAGTAACGGTCAGTGAGCTGTTCTCTCATTTGTGTCTGGAAGTTGCTAGCAAATTAGCCAGTAAGCTTGGGTGCTTGACTGGTGTTGTTAGTACAGAATGCTTGGATTATCCCTTAAAGAGAAGGGTGGGGCTAAAGCTTAAGAGGGTGTGAACGATGCTGGGTGTAAACAAAGACGAGCTCTCCAGTACATACCAAAACATTCAAAGGCCATTTTCTCAAAAGTGAGGTTACAAGTTTATCAACTTTCAAAGCAGAACTACTTTCCCATTGTTCCTCAAATGCAGTGTATGATATACCATTTTGAAGCTCTGTGTTTCTGCTTTTATCCAATGCTTTCATTCAAATTTTGCTACATAAGACCGAATCAAGGCGGTCGGTCAGAAATAGTATCACCATAATCAAGAACAGGTAGAAAAGCTGAACGCACAATCTGCTTCCTGCTGAATAGAAAGAGACAAGATCTGTTTCTGTAAAAATAAAATAAAAAGCCCACATTAAATCTTAGTTTCTTAACAATCTTAGTCACATGTTTTTTAAACAAAAAATCACTGTCAATCCAAATACCAAGTACGCAGGGACTTTTTTGATTATAGAACCATCTGATGAGTAAAGATGTAATCCATCTGAGACAATCTTCAGAGAACTTGAAAACAACATGTATTTAGTTTTGCCCATATTAAGTATGAGTTTTAAATCAGTAAGGGCTTCCTGCTCAACTGCAAAATGGGACAGTAGTCTTGTCACAGCCAGGTCAGCAGTCGGGGCAATTGCATACATAATAGTATCATCTGCATATAGATTACATTTTATTTTTAATGGATTGACCAATAGCATTTATATGAATAGTGAAAAGAACAGGTCCTCGTATCGACCCCTGCGGAACACCTTAAAATACTTCAAGAAATGTGGAAGTATTTCAGTCACGATGACCTTTGTTCTGTTACTAAGATAATCATGAAACCATGAAGAGGTGTCAGAACTCAGGCCTATCGAGGACAACTTATTCAATTTTCAATTTTTCAATTCAATTTTATTTTTATATAGCCCTTCGTACATCAGCTAATATCTCGAAGTGCTGTACAGACACCCAGCCTAAAACCCCAAACAGCTAGTAATGCAGGTGTAGAAGCATGTTTTATTCAATAAAACAACATGATGCAACAGAATCAAGAGCTTTTAAAAGGTCCACAAACAAAGCAGCACATTTGATTTTAGTGTGTAAAGCATTGACAAGATCATTAACAACTAAAGTGGTTGCTGTAATAGTGCTATGCTCAGGCCTAAACGCTAGTTGGATTACATTCAGAATACATTTCTCATACAAAAAACAGCAAAGTTGTGCATTCGGAAATTATTCAGACCACCTGAATATTCCACATTTTGTTACGTTACAGCCTTAATCTAAAATCTTTTTTCCCCTCATCAATCTACACACAATACCCCATAATGACAAAGCAAAAACAGGTTTTTAGAAATGTTGGCAAATGTATTACAAATAAAAAAACAAAATATTACATTTACATATGTATTCAGACCCTGTCCTATGAGACTCGAAATTTAGCTTAGGTGCATCCTGTTTCCATTGATCATCCTTGATAGGAATCCTTCCGGTGGTAAACTAAATAGATTGGACATGATCTGGAAAGCACACACCTGTCTATATCAGGTCCCACAGCTGACACTGCATGTCAAAGCAAAAACCAATCCATGAGGTTGAAGGAGTTGTCCGTAGAGCTCCGATTGTGTCGAGGCACAGATCTGGGGAAGTGTACCAAAACATTTCTGCAGCATTGAAGGTCCCCAAGAACACAATGGGAGAAGTTTGGAACCACCAAGAATCATCCTAAAGCTGGCTGCCCGGCCAAACTGAGCAATAGGGGGAGAAGGGCATTGGTCAGGGAGGTGACAAAGAACCCGATTGTCACTCTGACAGAACTCCAGAGTTCCTCTGTGGATATGGGAAAACCTTTCAGAAGGACAACCATCTCTGCAGCACCGCCAATCAGGCCTTTATGGTAGAGTGATCAGACACAAGCCACTCCTCAGTAAAAGGCCAATGAAAGCCTGCTTGGAGTTTTCCCAAAGACACCTAAAGGACTCTCAGACCATGAGAAACAAAATTCTCTGGTCTGATGAAACCAAGATTGAACTCTTTGGCCTGAATGCCAAGCATCACGTCTGGAAGAAACCTGGCACCATCCCTACGGTGAAGTGTGGTGGTGGCAGCATCATGCTGCAGGGATGTTTTTCAGCGGCAGGGACTGGGGGACTAGTCAGGATTGAGGAAAAGATTAACGGAGCAAAGTACAGAGAGATCCTCGATGAAATCCTGCTCCAGAGCGCTCAGGACCTCAGACTGGGGGTGAAGGTTCACCTTCCAACAGGACAACAACCCTAAACACATAGCCAAAACAACGCAGGAGTGGCTTCGTAACAAGTCTCTGAATGTCCTTGAGTGGCCCAGCCAGAGCCCAGACTTGTACCCGATCGAACATCTCCGGAGAGACCTGAAAATAGCTGTGCAGCGTCGCTCCCCATCCAACCTGACAGAGCTTGAGAGGATCTGCGGAGAAAAATGGGAGAATCTCCCCAAATACAGGTGTGCCAAGCTTGTAGCGTCATACCCAAGAAGACTCAAGGCTGTAATCGCTGCCAAAGGTGGTTCAACAAAGTACTGAATAAAGGGTCTGAAAACTGTAAATGTGATATTTCATTTTTTTATTTTAAATAAATATTTTGACATATTCACAGATCATGGTTTTGTTTGTGAAACATTTCAATGTTTTTATGGTTTTATTTGTGAGTTATGGTGAATGTACACACGGATCCTGGGACATACAGACAAAATATTAAGACTATTCTGCCCCCAAACGACTGTCTTTCATGGCCCTGCGAACATTAACAGGAAACAAGAGAAAAATCTGCTGTTATGTTTCCTATTTATTCTTCCTGACAAGTGTCAGTCAAAGCTTCCCTCTATGGTTGGATGAGATTTATTCTCTCCGTTCCTGTGTGTTACTGTTTCCTGGTGAGCACCTTCAAAGTGACAGAGTGCCACTGTGGATGTCATTGTGTAAATGAGCCTAAGGGAAAAAACAGCATCACTTCAGTGAGGTATTTTTTCACCTCCGGAGCCACCATGTGGCCACATGTGATAGGACAGGACATGGAACCAGAACAAACGGCACAGCGTATAATACTATAAGTAACGGAACAGTGAAACTAAGTGAAAAAAAAACAAATGCATTGCAGATGACAATGAAAATACTATTTGCTGTAGGCCAGACCAATTATTCTTCTCCCTTAAAATTCCTTGCTGTATAACATGCAGCATTACAGCAAACAAGTCCTAAACTTCCCCCAATTAGTAGAAAAGCTCTAACGAATTGCTGCAGTGTAGGAACTGAGCCTTCTGGCTGTTGTTGTTGGGGAAAGAAAACCAACGTGCGAATTCAGAGGGGAGAGAAGACCCCAGCTGACCTTCACAACAGACTGGGACTGCAATTAGCACTGTGCTCGCCCTGCCGCCAAAAACACGGCCTCGCCAGCGCCTGCATCAGTCACCGGCACTGGATGCTGGTGGCATTTCTATGCCAGCTAAAGGTTACCTTGGATCCCAGGCAAAAACTTGAGGAAGAGAGAAAAAATGGCAAGGGATAATTAAGGAAATAGTCCTAATTAAGTGAGAAACAGTGACCCTGGGGGAGGTGTAGGGTGCTAGGAGGGAGCTGGGCCCGGGCATGCCGCGGGAGGCTATGACTCAGCATTACTGTCCCCATGGCGACCTCCTGGCATTCTGAAATATTGATGGGGTTGTGTTGGTCACTTTTGTGGCCACGAGGGGAACCATGGTAATGAATTATGCAAATCACAGCGCCTTAGCTTGTGGGTGTCAATTAGTGTTGGGTGGCGGACATGTTTTAGCCCTGGCCAGGGTCTCTCTCTGAGGGGAGTGATAATGGTAATAGGGTGGGTGGGGTCAGTTCTGGGAGGAGAACATATTACTGGGCCAGTTTAAGTTATGCATATTAATATACTTATTACTGGGCCAGTTTTCACACTCTCCTACTAAGGCTGGCATCACTACATGTCTATACATGTATGTCCTACAGTAGCGCTAAACCATCTATGAGTCAAGCAAAGGGAAATGGTGTAGGAATTATAGCCTCACCGTCTATCTACCCTGAATGGATCTCAGATCACAAACTCACTCATTTCTGATAGTTGGCAGACGACAGTTAAAATGCTATTTGCTGTGGGCTGTGTTATCCAATGAAGTGGTGTTAGTACGCAAGCCTCAAAAACAGGTCCTAGGTCCCAGTGTGCTGTCATGGGGACAAATGAAGTGTCACTGAGGAGGCATGCTTAATGACAGACTCATAGCACACATGTGGCATCAGTGAAAACCTAATTAACCTCATGTGGGGTTTAGGGCGAGAGCAGGGCCTACTGTACCTGTCTGTCCCCGATGGTTACGGCTGCCAGCAGACACCTGGCGACCACAGAACATCACCACGGCAACAAGGAGGGCCACCTGCAAAGGCCAAGCTGACCTCCCCCACAGCTTCATCCTGAGAGATAGACAGGGAGAAAGAACGGCAGGGAGAGAGAGGGGGGGTAAAAAAAAGTATTTGAAAGGAAAAGGAGGAGACAATGAAATAGAACCAGTCTTACCTTCTTGTCCTGTCTGTCCTTCTCCTTTCTGGTCAGTCTTGATCTGAGCAGGATGCTCTATGGGACGAGGGTCAATGTCATGACTGCACACACGTCCTCCTTCTCTTCCTCTTCCCCCTGCACCTCCTCTTCCTCCTCTCACACAGCGCCGGCCCCTGGGGAAACAGAGGGGGGCGGTCAGAGGGAGAGTCCCTAAGGTGGCCCCTAGTGGCCCTTGTGTGTGTGTGTCCCCTAGCCTTGTCTAAAGACCCTGCTGGAGAGGAGATGTGAGGGCCAGGGTTCTGTCACAGGCTAACCTACCCCCAGGCTCTACGTGATCCCCTCTACATCACACATAGCTTCAGAGAGAAGAATCCAGCAGAGAGGCAGGCAGCGAGCTCAAACACACCACACAAACACACACACTCTCACACACAGAGAGAAATACACCACACACAGAGAGAGAGAGAGAGAGCATCACGCCACATACAAAATCTGAATATCACAGACACATTAACTAATGTACACATAAGAAGCAGACAAAAGCACAGAGAATTCCATACACATTCACCAAAGAAGAATATAGACACTTGCATTCATACAGTACACACCAAAAACACATCATCATTAATAGATGCAGGAACAGATTCAAACAGTCAGATCAAACAAGCCAAAACAAACACAGGCACACAAAAACCCAGACTGTTGGTTGGGTACATTCAGATGGTACTGGAGGACAGTAGGAGACTACCTCCAAATACAGCTGAGTGACAGCCTCCTACATGCCAGTATCTGTACACACCATGTTTGTTTTACTATCCTTGTGGGGAAATAACAGTTGATTTTATTTTCCATAACCCCTAACCCTATACCTAACCCTAAATTAACATAACCCTTAACTTAACCCTAACCTTAAGTTTTACCCCTAACCCTAAGCCTAACCATAACCCTAAACTTAACCCTAACTCTTAACCCTAAACCTAATTCTAACCCTAACCCTAAACCTAACCCATAAGCCTAAAATAGCCTTCATCCTTGTCTGAATTTCCCTTGTTTTACTATCCTTTGGGGGACTTCTGGAATATTGTGTACGCTATGTTAAGTAGACGAGTATTCACTCCCTGAAACGATCACCTCTCCTGTGAGCCATTGAGTGTGATGCTTCTGCCCCCTGGTGGTAAAATGTGAGACCTTCTCTGAGGTAGAATAAAATCAGACAGTAAAACACTCTTCTGCTAGTGCAAGTAGTTAGAGATAAGACCAGAGACAAACCACTGATAACACAAGTCACCGAAGAGAGACAAGAAGTGACAAAGTGTGAGAGAGAGGGGCAAGGACAGAAAACTGGGAGAAAAACTGCGATAAGGGGAGAAAATATGGATTGAGGTTGAGGGGAGAGAGGGGGAGAGAGGGAGAGAGAGAGAGAGATAGGGAGAGAGAGAAAGAGAGAGAGAGAACAAGAGAGAGGACAGAAATTCGAATCAAATCACATTTTATTTGTCACATGCTTCGTAAACAACATGTGTAGACTAACAATGAAAATGCTTCAATTAGGTAAGCAGGGATGGAAAAAGAAAAGCAGATGGGAGGGAGGTGTCGACCGAAACAATAGAAGTACAAAGAAAGCCAGGGGAAGGGAAAGGAAAGAGGAGAAGAGGGAGGGAAGAGAAGAGAATAAGAGCACACAGATGAATGAAAGAGTGAGGTTAGAGCGCGAGAGAGAGGGGATGAGCGGTGAAGAGATCAGTCCAGGAATGACAGGGTTGTATAACTGTGGCTCTGACTGTGTACATGTAAATGTAACATCATATATTTAGGGAATACGTGTTGTGGAAAGTATATTTTCTACGTAAACTTGGAAACGTGTGTGTCCTTGTATGTGTGTACACAGAGGCTGTAGCTGCATGAGCATTATGTGTGTATCTCCATGTACAGGACAGTGTTTGTGCGTGTAGGTATGATTGTAGTGGTGTGGGAATCGTGAGAGTGTGTGTGTGTGTGTGTGTGATGTGTGTGTGTGTGGTGTGTGTGGTGTGTGGTGTGTGTGGTGGTGTGTGTGTGTGTGTGTGTGTGTGTGTGTGGTGTGTGTGTGCGCGCGCTTAGTGTACATGTAGTGTGCGAGAGGTGATTATGCATGCTGCACCACAGCACAGTAGCACATTTTCCGGACATTTCTTATTCTCTTTCTGGCAGGTCATGGTCTGCATATTTTATCAGCTTTTGTTCTCTGACAACGTTCATTAAAAAGAGCACAATGTTGTCTGTGTGTGTGTGTGTGTGTGTGTGGTGTTGTGTGTGTGTGTTGGGTGTGTGTGTGTGTGTGTGTGTGTGTGTGTGTGTGGTGTGTGTGTGTGTGTTGCGCGTTTGGGCATTGTCCCTTTCTCCAATGTACCTCATTCTCCTCAGACTACGGGACAATGAGTACTGTCCAGTCAACTGACATCACCCTGCTGTCTCTTACAGCACTCAACGTTCATCTCTCAACAAAACACATTGACACACACACAACACACACACACACCACACACAACACACACCACACACACACACACACCCACACCACACACACACACACACAACACACACACCACAACACACACACACACACACACAACACACACACAGCACACACACACACCAACACACTAGATGTCCTGGGGCAGATGAGGCAGATGTAGCAGGTCTCAGTTACATGCATCAGCCTGTTGGAGGAATGTTATGTTTGGCAGTGCATGGTGAATAGTCTTAAGGCAACAGAGGAACACACAGGAACAACACACATTTCATATGTAAACACAGAGCAGAGTTCATGATTATCTGAAGAGGGATCAGCCCTTTCTCTCGCTTTCTTTATCTCTCTCTCTCTCCCTCTGTCTCTGTCTCTTTATCTCTCTCTTTTCTCTCTCAAACTCTCAGTCTCTCTCCGGGCTGAAGGAGAGATTTTGTTGATTTGCATTGGCTTATGCAGTAATAACACAGGAGTGACACGAGGGCCTCATTGACATGCGGTGAGATAAATCCTACCTCTGTCAGAAATGTTTCTATGTGCCCTGCATCCAAAGGCCATCGTCTGTCAGCACTCCCTGAACACAAAAAACAACACACACACAACACACCACACCACACCACACACACACACACACACACCCCACAACACACCACACACAACACCACACACACACAGCACCACACACACACGATGGCACATGGCACACACACACACACAGTGGTGTAGGATGAGCTTTAGGGTGCCCCCAACCAAAAGCTTTAGCCCCCCCCCCCAGAGAGCATATGAACAAGTCATAAGACATGGCAAAATGTTTTGCAAAATGTTCGCTCTGCTGCATGGCAAAGAATTGTAGAATTGTGCTACGCAAATGTACACATACACAGCACACATCACACACAAGCAACACTTGAATGACAAATACCGCACCCAGAACAAGATATTGCACTTAGAACAAGATATTGCACTTAGAACAAGATATTGCACCTAGAACAAGATATTGCACCTAGAAGAAATCTGTGTGTCACAATCTCCCTGTCATGATAGTGGATGTGAACGTGGAGAAAGTGAGTGGTGAGGAGTGTGTGTCGACCTACTAAGGGTGACATACACCCTCCAGGTACTGGACACATAGATCCTATCCTGGGGATGTTTGGCTTTGCATTGGTACAGAGCCCTGTTCTCCCAATGGATGGAGAGAGGAGAGTGTATTGAACATGAACACTGTACATGGGCAATATCCCTCTCCTCCCATATTCATTCTGAACAGGATTGTAAAGCAGCAGCTGGGGGAATTGGAAAGGTTGTTGTTTCTCTACAAATAAAGCTTCAAATGTCACCTGTTCATTGTTGTTAAAAAATAATATCAATCAACAACGTTCATGATAATATAATATTCAACGTATTCTTCTACATCAGCTCTAAGACTACATTGTCCCGAGACACATCAGTGCTGGTTTTACGAGTCTGGACACGAACAAACACACAAAACCATATCTGTGTAAAACAACTGGGTGTTCCTACGGCCATAAAGATATGGAAAATAAGCTGAAGAGAGACAGAGCCCGATACAAGCTTCTTAAAAGCGTTTCAGATTTCCGCAGATGTGCACAATATAAAATATCTGGCAGGGCACAGCAGCCAGCGTCCTAGTCCTGTACATTTATCTGGCTCTGAGACAAGCCCATTACAACACGCTGTTCTTTTCCATTTCCTCCGGATAGCACATAGAGCCCAACACAGCCACCGTTCCGGACAACAGGCATTTATGACCCATGACCTCCTCCTCTCTCCTCTCGCCTTTCCTCATTCTTTCTCTCTCTCTCGCTCACAATCTATCTTTCCTCATTCTTTCTCTCTCTCTCGCTCACAATCTATCTTTCCTCACTCTGTCCCTTTCTCCTTGCTCTTTTGTTTTCCTATTTTTCTCTCGCTCTCTCACTCTCTCTGCTCTTCTCCTCTCCTCTCTCTCCCTCTCTCACTCTCTCTGCTCCTCTCTCTCTCCCTCTCTCACTCCTTTCTCTCTCTGCTCCTCTCTCTCTCTCTCCTCTCCTCTCCTCTCTCGCTCTCTCTGCTCCTCTCCTCTCTTCTCCTCTCTCTCGCTCTCACTGCTCCTCTCCTCTCCTCTCTCTCCCTCTTCGCTCTCTCTGCTCCCCTCCTCCTCTTTCCCTGCTCTTCCCTCTCCTCTCTCTGTCCCTGTCTATCTACTCTTCCACTCACTTCTCTATCTTTCCCTCCATCTCTCCTCTCCTCCTCCTTTCTCTGTCTCTCTATCTCTCTCATTCCTCTCTCTTCCTTTCTCCTCTCTGGTGTGCTGAGAATTTCTGCCTCTCCCACTGTTTTACCGTCTGCTTCAAACTCAATATATCTCCACTGCTATTCCTAATCATGGTGGA
>NC_036851.1:17525978-17528968 GCF_002910315.2 Salvelinus sp. IW2-2015 | reverse complement strand
GAGAGAGAGTGTGAGTGAGTGAGTGAGTTGAGTGAGTGAGTGAGTGAGTGAGTGAGTGAGTGAGTGAGTGAGTGAGTGAGTGAGTGAGTGAGTGAGTGAGTGAGTGAGTGAGTGAGTGAGTGAGTGAGTGAGTGAGTGAGTGAGTGATGAGTGAGTGACAACGCCACACCAGAAATTAGTAAATAAGATTGGTATACTGCATTTGTGTTCATAATTGTTAGACTTTGCCTGTGCAGTGCAAATGCGCAGATCTGGCCAACGTTCTTTTCACATATGAAACATACAGCCAACGTCTTTTCACATATGAAACATACAGCCAACGTTTTTTTCACATATGAACATACAGCCAACGTTCTTTCACATATGAACATACAGCCAACGTTCTTTTCACATATGAAACATACAGCCAACGTTCTTTTCACATATGAAACATACAGCCAACGTTTTTTTCACATATGAAACATACAGCCTATGTAGCAGAGGTGGTTCAGTGAACTAACATAACGACAACCGCTGCCTGAGACCTGAAGACTTAACTTAGCTCCCAATACTAATAGTAATGCCAATGCCTTAGCTCAATGGCCTACTGGGATCCTAAACAGTCTTTCTATGCTACTGGGGTCCTCTACTCTGCTCATTTAAATGGAGTAAAAACTTCCCTCAGTCAGATGGCTTGGTCTGTGCTGTGTGTGGGCTACCAGAGAGGTCAAAAGGGCACCGCTGGCAGGCATTCCTCACACTCACAAGCTTAATTTTAGGATCACCCCCTGGCTGTGTAGAAATGTCTCAGAACAAGATGAGAATAGTCATTTAACCAGAGACAGTACCTGCGTGGCCCCTCTCAGGTTTTGACTGCAGGGCTCAGAGATGCAAGTGGCAGGTAAGGTACCATTACAGTACAATTGATCGGCCTGCAACTTAAGTCCAATCCAGACCTAGTTGCACGACCAGAGGACTCACCCCCCCAGATCCGTGACTCGACCAGATGTTGTGTCTTTTATTTTTTTCTTATGGTTTTCTCTTTTTTTTCACCCTCCTCGCTTTTCCTGCACTAAGATGAAAAAAGCAGACAGTGACCAGAGCCCTTTACGTTGTTCATGTGTCCAAGCAGGTTACCGGCAGCTTCCAGGAGCCTGGACCCCCTGCCAACAGACACGCCACACACAAACACACACACAGCACACAACACACATCATAAGAGAGGTCGGTGTTACAACATCCTTCAGTGCATCTTTTCCCTGTTGGGCATGACAGTGTCCATTCAGAGCCAACAATCCTCATCAAAAGGCGAGAGCTCGTAAGGAGGGGTCTTCTCCAGTTGAGGGGAAGATGGATCCTCCTACTTCCAGCTTTATGAAAACATGACACTAACAGGCTAATAAACCATCCGTATACCGGAGCCAACCTGCCGGCAAAGCCCCAACCACAGCCCAGCCCCAGCCCCAGCTTAGCCCAGCCCCAGCCCCAGCTCACCCCAGCCCCAGCTCAGCCAGCCCCAGCCCACCCCAGCCCCGGCCCGCAGCCCCAGCTCAGCCCCAGCCCCAGCTCAGCCCAGACATACCCAGCACCACTACTGTGTGCTTTACGAGGGAGTCATTTTAAACCCAGACAGCTAGTGTGGCCTGACATAAATCAGAGCAGCTCCTACAGTGCTCCAACAGACAGAGTCACGGCCCACGCCATAAATCCAGCACTCTCTAATAAAGCAATAAAAGACCATTAAAAGTCAGCGTCCCTTAGGACACAGATATGGATGGGAGACAAACAGTGGGTCCAGACACCTAACTCGCATCCTTACAGTATGTTGCCACTTTAGATGCATCCACTATACTGTAGACAGCTGGGAGACTGTATAAACGTCTAATACCTGTGTCTGTCTTTGCTACTGTAGTAAGCATTTTGCTGTTAGTCAACGCCTGTTGTTCACGAAGCATGTGACAAATAACATTCGATTTGCAACTCTTTCATTTCATGCCAAAGGCAGTGATTGTACTTTCTTGTAAGCACTGTGATTCAACAATGTAGTGAAAGAACAGTATTTATGTCCTCACTGTGCTGCTTTCTGACTACTCTGTCTGTCTTCACCGAGACACTTCCTTGGTTCTTTCCCTCCTCCATTCTTTCTTTCCTTCTTACATCCTTCCTCCTCTCCCTACCACCCTTTCCTCCTTACTTGTATTCCTCAATTCTTTGTCTCTCTCTCTATTTGTTCTCCCTCTCCTCTCTCTATCTTGGACTTTCCCTCTCTCTCTCTCCTTTTCTATATATTTATCTATCTCTTTACTCTCTCGTTTTGTCCATCTTTCATCTCATCTCTTCTATTTGTTTTCACCCCAAGGAAGTGAAGGATCAAAAGGACTAGAGGTTCTGAGAGAGGCGGTGAACTACACTATACAGCGAGCAGGGGTAGTTAAAGAAGGTGTGATGAAAGATATAGAGAGAATGTTCAACAATTAGTCACTGAATCCCTGATCGCTGTTCCAACACCTCGGAGAGAGAGAGAGAGAGTCAGTCTTCCGCGGCATATCGAGCAACTTCAGAGCAAACAAAGCCAAAAGAAGCCCTGACAGGCAAATAGCCCGAGAACCACAGCAATTCATTGTGCTTTGTGTCCAAATTTTGATTAATGGAAAATAAACAAAGTTGATGTGGAGCTAGGTTTGATTTTCTATGCGTGGCGCCACAGCCCCTCTGAAGTTGAGCTAATCCTGGGTCTTTAGCGGTGAGGAATGCACTGGGCTCATTGACTCCTCCACCCAGCTGGCTATGTGCTGTATGCCTATAGACCAGACCAATCAATGGGCCTTGTCTCATGGAGAGAGGGGCGCTGAGTCCTCGGCCCTAAGCCCTCACACACACGGCCAACATCCTGATTATTTCAGGCCCCTCTGCTGCTAATGACCAGGCTGGTACAGGCTAGCACGTAATTATATTAATGACCAGGCTGGTACCGGCTAGCACGTAATTATATTAATGACCAGGCTGGTACC
>NC_036851.1:17498607-17524493 GCF_002910315.2 Salvelinus sp. IW2-2015 | reverse complement strand
CAACGTAATGATATTAAATGACCAGGCTGGTCAGACCGCTAGCACAGGAATTATATTAAATGACCAGGCTGGTGACCGGCTAGCACGTAATTATATAATGACCAAGGCTGGTACCGGCGTAGCACCGTAATTATATAATGACCAGGCTGGTACCGCAGCACGTAATATATATAATAACCAGCTGGTACCGGCTAGCACGTAATTATATTAATGACCAGGCTGGTACCGGCTAGCACGTAATTATATTAATGACCAGGCTGGTACCGGCTAGCACGTAATTATATTAATGACCAGCTGGTACAGGCTAGCACGTAATTATAATTAATGACCAGGCTGCGGAACACTAGCACGTAATTTATTAATGACCAGGCTGGTAGGCTAGCACGTAATTCTATTAATGACCAGGCTGGTACCGGCTAGCACGAATTATATTAATGACCAGGCTGGTACAGGCTAGCACGTAATTCTATTAATGACCAGGCTGGTACTCGCTAGCACGTAATTATATTAATGACCAGGCTGGTACAGGCTAGCACGTAATTATATTAATGACCAGGCTGGTACAGGCTAGCACGTAATTATATTAATTGACCAGCTGGTACCGGCTAGCACGTAATTATATTTAATGACCAGGCTGGTACAGGCTAGCACGTAATTATATTAATAGACCAGGCTGGTACAGGCTAGCACGTAATTATAATTAATGACCAGGCTGGTACGGCTAGCACGTAATATATTAATGACCAGGCTGGACCGGCTAGAACGTAATTATATTAATGACCAGGCTGGTACTGGCTAGCACGTAATTATATTAATGACCAGGCTGGTACCGGCTAGCACGTAATTATATTAATGACCAGGCTGGTACAGGCTAGCACGTAATTATATTAATGACCAGGCTGGTACCGGCTAGCACGTAATTATATTAATGACCAGGCTGGTACCGGCTAGCACGTAATTATATTAATGACCAGACTGGTACCGGCTAGCACGTAATTATATTAATGACCAGACTGGTACCGGCTAGCACGTAATTATATTAATGACCAGCTGGTACGGCTAGCACGTAATTATATTAATGACCAGGCTGGTACAGGCTAGCACGTAATTATATTAATGACCAGGCTTGGTACCGGCTAGCACGTAATTATTTAATGACCAGGCTGGTACCGGCTAGCACGTAATTAATTAATGACCAGGCTGGTACCGGCTAGCACGTAATTATATTAATGACCAGGCTGTACCGGCTAGCGCGTAATTATATTAATGACCAGGCTGGTACCGGCTAGCACGTAATTATATTAATGACCAGGCTGGGACAGGCTAGCACTGAATTATATTAATGACCAGGCTGTACCGGCTAGCACGTAATTATATTAATGACCAGGCTGTACAGGCTAGCACGTAATTATATTAATGACCAGGCTGTACCGCTAGCACGTAATTATATTAATGACCAGGCTGGTACCGGCTAGCACGTAATTATATTAATGACCAGGCTGGTACCGGCTAGCACGTAATTATATAATGACCAAATGTTGCCACGCATGCAATGAGCGGGCCAGGGAGAACAGAGGCCGGAGAGAGGGGTGGAGAGTTGGGGGGGGGGAGAAAGTTATGGAGAGGGAAGAGAAAAGAGGGGGGGTTGGAGAGAGAAAGAGAGCGAGACTGATCAATGTTCATTTTACAAAGTCACTGAGACGTGTCAGTGGTGTCAATAAGTGAATTAATTTGTCTGTGGGTCTGACACCATATTGCTCTGTTCCCCTCGAGACGAGAGGCCTCTAACCCACACACTCATACACATGCACAATGTGAATGCTAACACCACACACACACACACGCACACACATCCAGAGCAACAAACACATAAACACACACACACACACAGAAACAAAAACACCACACACAAACACAAACACATGAAATGACATCTCATCCTCTAACATCCCCGAGCAGGACGTTGTCCACTGATCCTGTGAGTGACATCAGTCCTCCTCAGAGACAATCTCCTGACCGGTGGCAGCCTGGAGCTCTTCATTACAAAGCCATCACTTCAAACACACTGCCGCAATACTCAGAGAGATCTCTCTAGAGAGAGAGACACACGCACACAAAAACGAATCTCCTTCTCAAGCACTCACACACACGCACGCACGCACACGCACGCACACACACACACACACACACACACACACACACACAACACACACACACACAACACACACACACAACACACACACCACACAAACACCACACACACACACACACCACACCACCACAACACCACACACCACACACAACAACACAGACACCCACACACCAGGACACACACACACACAGACACACACACACAGTACCAACCTTCCTCACTAATGTACACACAATAGACAACACTCATCACATTCTCTCACAGGCACACATACTCACCAACAGAGGAAGAACAAACCACCCTCCATCTTTCCCTTTCAGTCTTTAGTCCCACAGGTCTAAATCCCCCCAACAGCCTGTAGTGCTGCTCTGGGTGCTGCTCTGGGTGCTGTTGTGGCTCTAGCAGTGGAGTTAGCCCTCATCAGTGGCCCCGTGGTAAGTCTACACTGGGAGCCTTTAATAATCACCCACACACACAATGTCGCTCACACGTACCCGCACATCTGCCAGCTGCCACAGCGGCAGATTGCATCCTGGGTGATATATACTGCACCATGGGTAGAAGCTGTGACTGTTCAATTACAATCATTACCGTTGCTTACAGGGGATCTGTCACCATCACAATTCATGTTATCAGTGCACGAGGAACATTTGATTTTTTTTACTTTGAGTCCAATAAAGTACCATACGATTAAAATGGTGCTCTTTTCTGAGGGATATGTGAAATTACAGAGAAAGACTTTCATACACTTTGCTGATAAGAAACGAAAGTCTGTACAAATGTGAGATTCGTGGGAAAAAATGTTGAGGGAAGTGGGTTGATTCTGTGATCAGCCAACATCTGGACTGAATAGATTTAGGAAGTTGTTATTTTCTTTCAACCTCAAAACTCACACTTGCAGAAATACATTACCTGCACAAACAAACACCTACCTTCGTGCTTTCTCTTTCTAAATCTAAGCCAGCCATGTTAGATTGGCCTGAGCCAAACAGCCCTGCCGGAGACAACAGCACCTGCAACTCCATTATGTAGTGTGAGGGTGGACATCACAGAACCCTGGGAAGCAGTGGAACACATGCAGAAGAAACGAAGGAGAACCAGCTCAACGGACCACAGTGCAATAACTCTCTCCTCCCTCTGCTCTGCCTCTGTCCTCCAGGGCTCGCCTTCCTCATTCACACACTTCTTTTCTAGGCTGTTGCACACCACACATTTTCATCTCCCTAACTGTATTACTGCAGCCTCCTGGGGCACAGAGACTTCACACACTCAGCGAGAGAGAGGGGGGGATAAGAGGAGAGAGAATAGCAGAGAGCAAGAGGGTGAGGAAAAGTGAGGGAGAGAGAAATACAGAAAGAGAGATGGGGAAGGAGATAAGGGAAGAGAGAGTACCAGAGAGAGAGAAATACAGAAAGAGAGGGGGGAGGCAGATAAGGGAAGAGAGAGAGAGAGCGCGAGAGAGAGAGAGAGAGAGGGGGGGGGGATAAGGGGAGAGATTAGCAGAGAGGGATAGGGGGAAGATAAGGGGAGAGAGTAGCAGAGAGAGAGAGGAGAGAACACAGGGGATTCAATCTTTCTTCAACGGGATTCCTTAACTAATCACTCTCTTTAAAGAGGCTCCCTTTGATTCACCAAAGCAAAAGGGCTAAAGGGATTTCTAATTCACACATCACACTGTTGGACACGACACGGTCGCCCTGTTGCACAGCTCACAAGGCTTCTTCTGAATGCTGTGCCCTTTGACCTTTACCTTACCATGGCTCCTCTTCATGGCAGGGGTTGTGTCCTCCGCCTCCTGCTGCTCATGGCACAGGCACAAAGACTTCCTCTAATGTTAATCTGCCCTGCCCTACCTTCCTCCAGAGGTGACACTGCTCTCTGGCTGCACCCTCCATCTCAGCCTGGCTCTGATGGAAGGTTTTGTGCAGCTCCTGATCTGCATTAGGCTGTGCTTGACTCTGATCCCTCTCTGGAGTCTATCCAGTACAGTATGGTACGGTTCGGGCAGAAGAGGAAAGGATGAATGGCCATCAGGACCAATCTCACTTACAAATGTGAGGCCTCCCTCTCTCACTCTCTCTTTCTGCCTTCCTGCTTGGAGGATCTCTCCTCTCCTCCTCTCTGGATTGCACTCTATCAATCACAGGGGCTCACAGTGAATCTGCTAATGCCAGTGTAGAGCTGATCTCAGATCTGTCACACTGCTACCCATGATTCCTGCGTTATTTATCTAGCGGATCACCCAGGAGTGGATGGCCTGTCTCCCTCCCTGCCCGCTCAGCCTTGTACTCATCACAAATGCACACAATACACTCCTCCTTATTCACAATCACTCAGCCAGGTAAATCCCCTGCTGGGAAAGGATGGGGGTGTCATGCCATGTAGGGGCCTCACAGAATAGGCCTTATCCCTCTCTGGTGGGGGTCCTGAGAGGGCGGTGATGAGTCTGGATGTGGGAGGTGGTTTGGGGAGGGGGTTTGAAAGATGGAATTAGGCTGAAAGAGATAGAGGGGAAGCCACACACTGTAAGCAGAATGGAGACATTCTGGTAAGAATCCTCAGCGTATCGCATCCCTCGAGATAAATTATGCCCATACACAAGGTGTTTGTGTGTGTGTGTGTGTGTGTGTGTGTGTGTGTGTGTGTGTGTGTGTGTGTGTGTGTGTGTGTGTGTGTGTGTGTGTGTGTGTGTGTGTGGTGTGGGTGTGGTGTGGGTGTGTGTGTGTGCATGCATGCGTGCGTGCGTGTGTGTGTGTGTGTGTGTGTGTTGATGACGGTTCAGTGAAAGAAGAGGCCAGGTTTGCTAGAGTAATCTCCTTGAGATCACTAAGAGATTAAGAGAGTACTGCAACATTAAGAGAGTGCTGCAGGCAGGGAGGGAGACAGGCCATCCACTGTCAATGAGAATTAAGTCCCCAAACCTTTCCCCTCTCTGGGGCCTCGCCATCTCCCCCTCCTGCTCTGCACTAATGACACGGTCTCTGCAGAGTGCCACTACCGCAACAGAGAAACAATGGGGAAATAATTACAAACTCTCTAATTACTGTACTAATTGCAGAGCAGAAGAGAGAGAAGAGTAGGAGGAGGTGGTGGGGGAGTAGGACGGTGGGATGACTAAAATTACAACATAATAGGGGTTGGCTCTCATTACTGCTCCTATTAACATGCACCAAGTCATTTACCTCTTTGTGTGCGTGTGCGTTGGTGCGTGTGCGTGTGCGCGTGGTGGCGTGTGTGCGTGTGTGTGTGTGGTGTGTGTGTGTGTGTGTGTGTGTTGTGTGTGTGTTTTGGTGTGGTAGTGTCGGTGTTGTGTGTGTGTGTGTGTGTGTGTGTGTGTGTGTGTGTGTGTGTGTGTGTGTGTGTGTGTGTGTGTGTGTGTGTGTGTGTGCATGCTCCCTGCCCGCTCGCGTCTCTGCTCCCTCTCTATTCCCACCTGATCAGGATCCAAGCGTAGTCCGGTGAAAAAGAGCCAGATCAGCGGATCAGCCTTGCGTACCACTCAATAGGTGCTAAGCAGCACAGATCCCCGACCGATCGCTTATTTAACCTTGCAGTGAACACTGCATCAATCTCACCTCAATCTCTGCCCTCACTGCGAACACATTCACATTCATTTGGATTTTTCTGAAGTTCCCTCGGTTTAATTTAAGACCGTCTATTGCAATTCGGTGCAACGTTTTAGATTCAGCAATCTAAAGAAAACAGGAATCCAAAGTGACTTTTATGGTCAGAGTGTGAGGATAATTTGTTTAATTCCGGTATTTTTCACTAAAGCGTCCTCTCACAGAGTGGTCATTTGACAAATTGGCCACACTGTAGAAAACCAGAACATCAAAGTTATTTTCCCCTTACCGATCACCACCCCTCCTCTGAGCTGCATGACAAATGGTAGCCTGCCTAGTGCCTGCCTACCTCTTCTAAAAGCAAAGTCTTCTCCTGACCCTGGTCCTATTTCATTAGCCTGTCATTGACCGTGTGCGTCCGAGTCCATGGAACAGTCACGGAACAAACAAGAAAGCAGGTAATCTATTCAAATCAATGCAAAGAATTAAGAATGAAAAATAACATCTTACCTAAATCTATAAAACCGATGGCATAATGAAATTGTTTAGGAATCAGGGATAGCACGCTTGCTGTGTGTTGCTTTTTCTTCACTCCACTGAATCCGGTTTCCGACTACAAGGCAATCCTTCGAGCTCCCTGTCCATCCAGCGGAGCCGGCCACACTCTGGCAGCGGGGTGGGCTAAAGCCGGGGTGCCACCGCACCGGAACCGGGTGAGCTGTCTGAGTTTGGTTATCGACTGGATCCACCCTCTAGTTATTATACTGCGTCCCATAATAGATGGAACCAAAAGAGGACAGTGACATAGACATGGGAAGGTTACTCATTCATGGCATAAAAAAAGTCACCAAAAGTGAATAAATCCAAACACGAGAACACAGACTCATGTTTTGTAAACGTTCCACACAAGTTAATTGTGTTATTGGCAATGGTCCCCCGCCAGTGCCCGTAAGACGGGTCCGCTAGCGGCTGGAGATGCGAGAGTGATGGTGATGGTAGAATGATAGTTGCGCTCCCCGTGCGCGCTCCTCCCGAGCTGATATCGATTTGACATGAGAATTGTGAGGCTGTCTTCCCCGTTCTGAACACTTTCGCTGCGCCCGCCCCATTTGCCATGTCTCAAGTATACGTTCACTGATGTCATAGTTTACAAGTAGCCAAGTGAGGGATGTGCTGAAATGACGGCATCGGCAAGTCCAAGGAGAAAATCAAGAGGCAAGAGATGATGACGAGATGAATGCGATCCAAAAGTCTTGGCAGCTGCTCAACTGACCGATTGAATCGATTACACTTAGCATCACATAATCATCACATAATAGGCCGGCTCGCTTCCACACCTCGATCATCATATAACAACCCGTGGATAAATATCAACAGCCTAGGCCTACTTGATTCTGTGCCCACGCGCGTAGGTGTGTAAATGTCAACCCCCAAGGTGATTAAACAACAAAATTGAATCACCTCCGTCTCGCAGATATGCTCCAAGATATATGCCTATGCTATCAATTATTTGATCCCTAGAATACTCGATGAAGGCTTTGCGATTGATTGCGTAGCGCTGTATTTATAGTCATTAGGCTTTGGCCAGGTCGATGTCCGCTAACGACCCAAATAGAGGAGGATCGGCTGCAGGATTTGATATGCTGCAGATGTTTTCCACGTCAGGGATTCGAGGGCATATCATATATGGAGGGCCTTGTCTTTCTGTTCACTGTGTCTACACAGCTTGCTTTACATTGATCGAATAGGCGAAACATAGGCCTACAGTTAGCCTATGTTGCAATACTGAAGCTTTGATGGAGAGAGCATGAAATAAAATACATTTTGAGTGTGCTCAGATAAACACGTGTCTAGGCCCGGCCGGTGCAATTCAGCTAGTACAATCAATCTCTCGTGGCGATTACTTTCCATCATCGAGTAGTCTACACTTCCCCTGTCCAGACATTTATCTAATAAAATATGTACCAAAAACAACCTCGTGAAGCTCGGGGCTGGACGTTTTACTTTTTTAGGAGGGGGGGCTGAAGGTAGCCGGCGGCTAGAATGTGAGCTGTAAGGTTGCGGTTGAAGTGTAGTCTTCACATATCACCTAATCTCATGGTCACTTATTGTCTCATTGTCACTTATTATCTCGGTCTGATGAGGTTATAGGCTAACCTGGACTAAAACTACTCCTACATTTATGAATCTACCTGTCTGCATGAAATATACATTTTCAATATGCCTAAGAAGATATAGCATGTGCTACTTTGAATCAAATCAAAGTTTATTTGTCACGTGCGCCGAATAGGTGTAGACCTTACAGTGAAATGCTTACTTACAGGCTCTAACCAATAGTGCAAAAAAGGTGAACAATAGGTAAGTAAAGAAATAAAACAACAGTAAAAAGACAGGCTATATACAGTAGTGAGGCTATAAAAGTAGCGAGGCTACATACAGACACTGGTTAGTCAGGCTGATTGAGGTAGTATGCACATGTAGATATGGTTAAAGTGACTATGCATATATGATGAACAGAGAGTAGCAGTAGCGTAAAAGAGGGGTTGGCGGGTGGGTGGTGGGACACAATGCAGATAGCCCGGTTAGTCAATGTGCGGGAGCACTGGTTGGTCGGCCCAATTGAGGTAGTATGTACATGACCATGGGAAGCGCTGAAATACCAAACACTACAGGCTTCAAATTGTTGATTGATGTCCGCTAATGTTGCAGTTTCCCCCACTGACTCAACAGAGGGATGGCTCTACTTCTTCCAATAGAGGTAGCCTACATAAATGAACACAATGTAGGACCGCGGAAAAAGAACAGAGGCGCTCGATAGGACTTCAGCACCATGGACAGCTCCCTCGTGAAGTCTCCAAACCCGCTGTTGTCTGCGTTGGCTCAGTTGTCAAATCAGATCACCCACCAAAATGTTATTTGATTCAACGTGATCCGCAGTTGGATGATGTCAAGATATTTTGACATAAATATGTGAAAATCCAGCTGATGTGATTTGAGGAATATGAACCCAGCGTTCAGCGATGTGGATGTGGGGCCTTTTAGCAGAAGAGTGAAAACGGCTAATGGGTTCATTTCAAACTCCTGACCATTCCGTTAATATTATTTCAACAAAAGCACTTATCTCATCTTCCACAAACGGCCAGTTTGTATTGGAACAAACCAAATTGAGAGAAAAAAACACTGCTGGGCATCAAGTTTTGAGGTTAAATGTGAAATGAAATTTAAGCCATGGTACGGTAGACAAACAGGTATTTTCAGCCAGAGCAGTGATTTCAAAAGAGACCAAGCCAAGGTTATCATAAAGACATATGTTTTATATTTATAATATCTTTCAACTTCATATATCCCATTTGGCATGAAAAGAGTTGATGGAAGAAATACTGCTGAATGGGTAGGAGTGGAGTAAAGGGCATCTCGGGTTCCAGAGACCCAGGTTAATAGGATCCCCTCTGGGACTATTTCCCCCCAGAATCGTTGCCTCAGAGAGAAAAACATGGAAATATCTGGTCATAACTTGAAGAATATTTTTTCCCACTCAATCAATATTTCCACATTTATCCCCTGAAAGAGAATGTTTTCCTGCTTTGTTGGACGCCTGTAGAAGTGGTGAGGTAAGATGAGCTCACTGTAATTGATTTATCTCTGCTTAGTGGTGAGACATATTTTTTTATAGGATATATTTGATGGATATTGTGCAAAAAGACCAGGGGAAATGGACGAGAGAGGAGATAGATGATGAAAACTAAATCAAATCTATGGCCAGGGTAGGAAAGACATGAGCATAGTATGATAAAGAAGTGAGCTAACAAACTAGACTAGATAGGCCTAGACAAGTTAGTTATATGGCAAAACAAGGGATGCAATGCTTATTGATTTAATGATCTCTGTGGGTAATGTTTGAACTGCAGTGAGAACCAACGGTGGCATTAGGCCTATATACAATACATGACCAAAAGTATGTGGACACCTGCTCGACGAACATCTCATTCCAAAATAATGGGCATTAATATACAGTTGGTCCCTCCTTTGCTGCTATAACAGCCACTACTCTTCTGGGAAGGCTTTCCACTAGATGTTGGAACATTGCTGTGGGACTTGCTTCCATTCAACCACAAGAGCATTAATGAGGTCGGGCACTGATGTTGATGAATAGGCCTGGCTCACAGTCAGCGTTACAATTCATCTCAAATGTGTTCGATGGGGTTGAGGTCAGGGCTCTGTGCAGGCCAGTCAAGTTCTTTCACTCCGATCTCCACGAACCACTTCTGTATGGACCTCGATTTGTAGATGGGGGCATTGTCATAAGGGCCTTCCCCAAAATGATGCCACAAAGTTGGAAGCACAGAATCTTCTATAATGTCATTGTATGCTATAGTGTTAAGATTTCCCTTCACTGGAACTAAAGGGACTAGCCTGAACCATGAAAAACAGCTCCAGACCCTTATTCCTCCTCCATCAAACTTTACACTTTGCACTATGCATTCGGGCAGGTAGCATTCTCCTGGCATCCGCCAAACCCAGATTCGTCCGTCGGACAGCCAGATGGTGAAGTATGATTCATCCACAGGAGGCTGGTGGCACTTTAATTGAAGAGGACGGGCTCATAGTAATAGCTGGCATCAAATACATCAAACACATGGTTTGATACCATTCCATTGGCTCCGTTCCAGCCATTATTATGAGCCGTTCTCCCCTCAGCAGCCTCCTCTGGATTCATCACTCCATGGAAAGTGTTTCCACTGCTCCAGAGTCCAATGGCGATGAGTTTTACACCACTCCACCCGACGCTTGGCATTACGCATGGTGATCTTAGGCTTGTGAGCTGCAGCTCAGTCATGGAAACCCATTTCATGAAGCTCCAGACGAACAGTTATTGTGCTGACGTTGCTTCCAGAGGCAGTTTGGAACTCTGTAGTGAGTGTTGCAACAGAGAACAGACTATTTTTTCGCATTATGCGGTTCAGCACTCGGTGGTCCCGTTCTGTGAGCTTGTGTGGCCTACCACTTCGCGGCTGAGCCGTTGTTGCTCCTAGATGTTTCCAATTCACAATAACAGCACTTCCAGTTGACTGGGGCAACTCTAACTGACCTGTTGGAAAGGTGGCATCCTACGACGGTGCCACGTTGAAAGTCACTGAGCTCTTCAGTAAGGCCATTCTACTGCCAGTGTTTGTCTATGGAGATTGCACATATTTGTGTACATATAGTGTATTTCCCTTGCATTGGCAGTGAAACCTAAATCCTCAAAAGCCCAACTGGTAAAACTGCAGTGCAATAATTCTCCCTAATCTAGTCTGAATCACTGGATGAGATGTTCCGTAATGACTTTACGCACATCACACTTCCCCATGATTAAGCCATAGGCTCTCTTTGAATGAGCACTCCCTCTCCTTGCATATTTCAAGCTCATTTCTCCCCCCATATGGCACATATTAAGAGCAACAGAGGAGGCGGTAATTCAACACCTCCAGGGTAGACACACATCATTACTTCTAACACGAAATAAGGCCACCCAAGCAGCCCTGTTTAGAAAGCACCATGTGGGACACCTGAAGAAAAGATCCAAAAGTCGCTGTCATAAGCGCTAATGGCTAAAGCTCATAGATAACGATTGGGGACATAACTGCACCGAAAGACCATAACTCACCCAGCACATGCTTCCATCCTAATTACACACAGGAGGCGCGCACACACACTACTCACTGAATGGACCACCGCGGGTTTCCAAGGGTCTCTCTCTCACACACACACCTGTCTCTTATACACATCTAGATGTGTATAAGAGACAGCACACACACACACACACACACACACACTCCCACACACACACACACACACACACACACACACACACACACACACACACACACACACACACACACACACACACACACACACACACACACACACACACACACACACACAACTGACATTTTGATTTTCTGAGTTAATTGACAATGTTCATATACTAATAAAATAAAGACAACACTTCTATAATTCTATTTCACCTCATAGCCTGTCTAATTTAGATTTTGGCACAAATGAAAATGTGGCACTAACTCACCCATGGATTGATGTTCCATCATTCTCTCAGCATGCACGTGCAGTTAGAAGCCTGCTAGCGGCAGGCGGACAAGCAATACCCACCGTCATCGAAGGCAGATGAAGCACGAGCTTGAGTGAGAAGCTAACTGAAGCTGGTTAGCTTGAGAAAACCCGGAGTAGATCTAACTTGCTTCCTAGGATACCCCTCTGCTCTCTGCTGCCATGAAGGTTATTGAGGGCATACATCTTGGTTTCCCCACTTTTGATCCGCTGCATAGAGATTCTTATTTTATTTGAGGTCACTGGCCGTAACCTGAGCCGACCCATAAATAGTGTTTATCCCAGACAGTCTGTCAATAATGGGAAAGTTCAGCCACAACATCTGTCAAGAGCAGCTCAGATAGGCCTGCCTACATGATATTTTCTGTGTTAGTGTTTTGAACGGGGAAACTGCTGACAACCCTTTAGAACATCAGCTACGTAGCCTGATTCATATTTAAGAGCTAGCCTATCTATCATTCATCATCTGATCAATCACCTGAATAAAACCTGACCCAGATTACACAGGAGTTCAACAGACTATATAAAGAAAGCAGTCTCAGACCAATCAATGCAGTTCCACACATCGTGCAATCCTCTGCTGTGTAATCCTGGAATAAACTCATCTGTTGACTAATGTGTGGTGTTCTGCTGCCATCTAGCGGTGAACCGGTGTCACCGATAGCACAGGCATGGTGGTTTGAGGTCAGACAGATTTATGTTTTTTACAAAAAGATCTGAAACAGTGCCCTTTTGTGGGGAGACATTCCTCCCCAGTCCCCAGCTAACTAAAATAATGAAACCCACAGAAAATAACTGTTTGAGATCAGCAAATATTTTGGAAAACTTCAGAGCGTTTCTGTTCATGGTCACCATCAAAGATTGACTAAAATTATGATTAATAAAATCACTGATGCTTAGCACCAACGGGTACATTTGGACCCCAAGTGTCAAAAACATAATTTATAAACTCTTTTTTTGATCCTTCCGAAACTGTAAGACTTTGTCAAGCAACTAGTTACTGACAAAAAAAAAACATAATTTACTATGATTTCTGTCTTAATATGGAATAAATAAAAAATAATCTATCTGGAAAATGTTATTCAAGTGTGTACTTTGTCATAAAAGCATCACATTTAGGACAGAAGTCGATGCATGTACCCTGAAAAGATATACATATGCCTGAACCAAAAAAATGTAATACATATTAAGCTTCCAGTCAATGCCTCTATACCAAGGTGAGAATCTCATCTTTCAGATTAAATTGGAACTGAGTTGACAGCCCATAGCTTTCCAAAAATCGGATCATACCGTCCATATCGGCTGCCATTTTAGGTCGTACCGGTATGTCATACTGGCTCAATCTGTAGTTTCTCAGCCCTTGAGTATCACAGAAACACAACACATTTTTCAGTTGCTATGGGTGAAATTTATCCAAATAACGGTTAAAAACATGAGACACACAAAAACATATATTTTTGACTGTAAATGTGTTAAAAATGTCAAATATATGTTTGTTTTGCAGAATTAAAACTATTTACTTGTGTTACAAAAGGTTTATATTTTATTATTTTACTGCTCGACAGGTGTTCCTTTGCAATCATTACCAATTTGGTCATCAAAAAAATATGTTGCCACTTTTAGGGTTAAATTGCACACGAAAAGAGATGTGTCAGTTCTTTTGAAAATATTTATTTCAAAATGTTTCCATGGCCTTGAAATATAAAATGACTTTACAAGTCTTTGCAAAACATCGACCAAAAGGTCTGACTCCCTTTCTCATAAATAAAACATTGAGCTTTAGATTAATTCGATAGTTTGTGTGCGATAGGGACTACAAAATACCTGCAAAGACCATTCTGAAGTGTTGTTCAAACTGGTGCATACACAACATGCTGAAAGTTACATCCCTGCCTGTCACACACAACTTTATCAGAAAATGCAGAAAATAGCACATTGTTGAGAAATGAAACAAATGTTCTTTCTGGCAACCACACCAGTGGCAGCATGTAATACAAATTTGGCAATTGTTGTAAGGAGTATATACTTTTCTCTAGCAAGGACAATGGTAGCAGGCACTCATAAGGTTTGCCAAGGCCATTTGATTGGTCTTTAGTATCTCTATTGAGATGTACCCTGGGCTGTGTTGGCAGGTAATAAATAGCTGAAAAGCGATGTTGTAAACTTAAATTTAACCTTGATAATATACAACGTCTTAAGTGTTCAAATGTACTTTTAGATTTCTAAGATGGCTGTGTTTGAGTCCAGGGGTTTGACTTCACCCGACTGTCCTGTTCCTTCTGCTGCTGGGGGCCTACAGTTCATCACGGCTGGGCCGGGGCTTCCACTCGGGGTGGTCCAGGACGTAGCCTGCTGCTTTCAGCACCAGACGCATGAACTCCTCCACATCAAAGGAGTAGTTGGTGAATTTAGGATGCTCCCCCAGGGTGGGATGGTGACCCTGTGTGTGAAGTGTGTGTGGGGGTGAAAGAAAGAGTCGTTATGAACACCGCACTGCAGGTCTGTGATTTGTGAGTGTCTGTGCGAGGCAACGCAAGTGTATAAAGACAAAATGACAGATGAGTCTGGTGGTACATGCTGCAGCTACAGGTGAGGATTGGTAAGGTGTCTCTGGGGACCTGGGGCAGTGAGTTAGGTGGAGGTGGCAGGAGCGGTACTGGAGTGTCCCACCTTATCCTCTGGGAGCACTTTGTCCCTTTTTTGCCAAGTCGCATATCGGATCCCCCGCAGCCGAGCCAGATCTCGATAGCAGCTCTCATCCTGACAGTTATATCTGTGGAGAACAGATGCAGACACTTTATCTCCTGCTCTCACTCTCTTCTCTCAGTATGCCTCCCAGCCCTGCATGGCCCGGCCTGATGAATGCCTGTTTAATTAGGCCGTTTTTCACTGCTGCACCTCATGGCTAAGGGCTAACAGAGCACAGCATGCTGCCAGACCCATCACACAGATAGTACTATATCCAGCACAGACGGCACAGGGAGCGCTCTGCCCTGTTGGCCCGTACTACACCATTCACAGAGCATGGAGGGACGGACAGACAGACAAGGATCCAATGGAACAGACAGATACACAGACTCAGAAAAACCCAAAGACATAAAGCTGTTTTAGACACACACAGACAGACTGAACAGTGTCACTCACAGTTCAAAGATGACGGCCCAATCAGGGAGGAAGAGCAGGTGAGTAAGTCCCGCCCCATGAATCCCGATGAAGATGTCAGAGTTGTGGGTAATACTGAGTTGTTCCAGGAACGGGACGTCCCTACAGACAAGACAGACAGTTATGAAATTTAACTTACTACTTAACTCATAATACCCCTACTGACTTCACTCCAACATAGTATACCACTCAATATTTACCCCACTCTAATAGCGGTGTGTCAGACAATAAAATACACCTGTTACTCAATTCCCTTTGTGCTGCTGCCTTATGTCCTCCAGCAGTACCATATAATTTATCCACCAATAATGCATCTAAAGAATACAAACTGTTCACACTCACTTGTATTTGTAATCCACCACTTTGACCTGGAGTAAAGGCACTGTCTTCAGGGCATTTGTGAGCTGTATGAACACAGTGAGATGCATTCTCTGATCAATGAGAGGAGCAAACGCAGACACCGGCCGCATAAATCACAGGCATTTTACTCCGCCAGTTTAAATAAGATTTTAAATGGCCAGTTAAAAGCTGGAGGAGGCAGTAAATCAATTGAGGGAGGGAGAAGTGGGCAGTGCTGCCTCAGACTGGACTCACCTCCTGCTGGTTTAATATCTTACGATAGTCTGTGCTGCGTGCTAACAACGTGACACGAATCCTCCCCTCCTGAAACCAGGAGCATAAGGATCAGGAGTAGTGAGATTATATAAATAGGACATCTATATTGGATATGGTGCATTAACAGAAATCGCAAAAGATGAACTCCAGCATTTCACGTAATACATTTTTTCTCAAACGTGTAAAAGCATTCTTGGAACAACTTTGTCGATTCTCAAAACAGTCTAAAAGAACCAGAACTCTGTGGCCTTTTGCAAAACAGTAAATGCACTTTCAAAATGTGGTTGCCTTCTCAAAACATTAATACAGTATATCCATCAAAATTATATCATACCATCAAAATGGCAAATACATTCATAAAAATAAAAAAGATTGAGTCCAAGCACACAAAACAGAAAGTTTGTCTGTCTTTTTAAAGTCCCAGTAGATCAATACATGTTTTTAGCAGTCACTAAATCATGATGATCAAAATTGGAATTACAACTATCCAAAGGTGTACAATTATGGGCAATTACACTCCTTTTATGCATGTTTCACTAAACAATTTAATATACATCAAATCAAATATTATTCCTGATAAAAAGTAAAATAAAAAAGAAGCAATAAGGATTCATTCTTCAGTATCATCACAATCAAATTCCATGTATTCAATACAAAGGTTGATTGCTCATTGTTTTGCAGACTTTTCATTGGCGCACAGAAACACAATATAAATGAGGAAAGGTGAATACAACGGAAGAACACAACTGATATGAATGTAAATGCCTCAAACCACATCAAAGCTCTATAATGGAAGGTCACATCTTTACATGTCATAAAATAAAAAAATATCTAAACTTATTCCCCATTGCCTAGATCTTTCCCTATATTGTGCATGGTCTGACACTGATGGGGTGGTTTAGACGTTAGTGCACAAGTATTTACTGATTACTGGAAACAGTGAACACAATTTCACACATTTCTCTTCCAATTAAAACAATGTGGTAAAATTCGCTTAACAGTGAATGTTGTATTCAATGATGACATCTGTATTTAAAGTTTAGCAAAAGTGTGTCTAAGATATGCAACTCAGGTACAAAGGCAAGAAAATGATCTGAAGTTCTGTAAATGTATTTGAACATAGCTGCTATAGGTACTTTTCAACTCAGATCCCCAAAATGCTTGAATGTGATTAAGAAAAACTGTAAACCCATCCATAGCTTTTCAAGGAACTTAATCTCAATTCGATGTACTTGTAGAAAACTCCCACTACCAATAAGGGGCAGGCTCCCATCCAGAGGTGAAGTGGGAGTTTTCTACAGTATTTTTTATTACACATTACATAGAGCTACAGCACAGAGGGTTAATATAACAAGTGAGAGAGCAAATGTCCTATACAGCATCACCATCTAGTGGCTAAAAGTCCTACAAAACTCAATTTCAGTCTCACTGGCATTGTACCATCTGAGTTGAAAATAGCCTGAGGAAGACACAACTCCTAATGTTAAAAAAAGAGAAACTGTGAAAGTGATCAGTCACAAACCACACAGACTGTCAGGAGAAACCCAGAGGGAACACACCACCACATAATGCCAAATACATGCAGTTACCCAACTATAAAAGCATATTAGATGGATGACATGAAACAGCAGTGTGTGCATAAGGAGAGCTGATATTGTGATGAGTAGAACACAATGGTAGAGAGGAGCAGTCTGCTGTCTCCCTGAACCATTAATCAGAGGGATGAAAGGAGGAGCTGAGAGGAGCTGAGAGGGGGTCAGGGCCGGGCACACCTCTTATTCAGCTGGGAGACGGTATCGCAAGCACTGCCATCTCACAGGAAGGCTGTTAGCATATTCTTAGCATCAGCTGTGAATACACAATGAGCTGCATCCTCGCAACCGTCTTCAGTGGTCGTAAAGATACAGTCAAATGCACTCAGTCTGGGGTCGTAAAGACCAGTAAAGCCTGTATCGGTGAGCTACAGACCAGTGAAGAAAAGATGTGTGTGCATGTGTGTGTGTGTGCATGTGTGATCAGTATTCCTTACCTTGGGCCCATCCTGTGGAATGTTGAGTCGATATAGAACATACTGGGAGAAGGCCCTGAACATCCCTTCACTGTGGCAGTCAGATATCTGCCATTAACACACCAAGACAAATCCATTAGCTCCATCTGTCTGTCCCACGCGCACATACACACACACACACACACACACACACACACACACACACACACACACACACATCACAACACACACCCACCCCACCCACCACACACACACACACACACCACACACACACACGTCCTCGGACACACGCACGGATGCACAGTGTGAATTGTATTTTGATAGAAATCTGACAAATCCAAACACATTCCATACCCACACAGAAAGACACTACATTTAAAGCCATGCCTAGCACAGGTCTATGATTCCCTCCGACAGGCCAGAGCACAGCAGTCATAAATATAAACACATGAATATAAACATGACATAAGCAGCAGGAGCAATCCAAGGCATCAGATATGAGGCTAACCTATCAATAATTCACACCTCAAGGCTGACCCCCCTAGACCTACGTATTTAAATGATACCATCTTTACACAAATCTCCTTGAAATTATCATTTAAATAACTTAAGAGCTGGAGATGATGAGTACATAGCATAAATATTTGACCCAAATGGCATGTTATGAGTTATGACCAAACTGGATAACAGATGATAAAGGAAAATGTCATGATGAGGCGAGAAGCATGAAAGAAAAAAACACGGACATAAAGCCTGTGTGATCAAAATAAGAGAAGGCACGGAGGAAGGCATGGAGTCAGAAAGGCAGGGACAACCCAAGCAGCTCAAATGGATTCAGATTTCCTCATAGGCGGCGCAATCCTATCTCTATATTTTCATTACACATAAAGAGATACAGACAGAATACGAACCAGAGGTGTGTTATAGAACAGCCCATATCTCATCCTGGGGAGCAGGGAGAACACCACATCTTTGAAGCACACCTGTTTCAAGGTAATGGATACGTTATACAACCATGAACGACCACACCCACACTCTCTCTTACCCTTTTAGTGTCAAAAGTTTTCAGATGGATGATGTCATAGTCAGAGAAAGCCTTCCAGGTCTCACTGAACAGATCCCCATATCCATAAGAACTCTGACAAGGAAGAAAAATACATCAGAAAGTTTACTTTGAAATTCAGTTGCTTCATCGGACTGGCTAAACTTAATGTCAGATTTCATGGAGTAATATGAAACACTGTTTTGAATTATGGTGTATGTTTCATTAGAACTGTACTTGCCCAGCAGTCAGCCACCTGATTAAAGGTACAATGCAGACGATTTTATCTGAATATCAAATAATTTCTGGGTAACAAGTACCTTACTGTGGTTTTAAATTAAAATTGTCAAAAAGAAACAAAAATAGCTTCTTAACAAAGAGAAAATTATCATGCAGAATTATCATGGAATTTTGCTAAGACTTTCTGTGAGTGGTCTGAGTGGGGAGGAGAAAACTGAAATGTAGCTGTTATTGGAATGCGCGACCAAGAGGGATAGAGAACAGTTGCTTCACAAGGTACACTACATGACCAAAAGTATGTGGACACCTGATAATCAAACATCTCATTCCAAAATCATGGGCATTAATATGCAGTTGGTCCCTCCTTTGCTGCTATAACAGCCTCCACTCTTCTGGGAAGGCTTTCCACTAGATGTTGGAACATTGCTGTGGGACTTGCTTCCATTCAGCCACACGAGCATTAGTGAGGTCGGCACTGATGTTGGGTGATTAGGCCTGGCTCACAGTCAGCGTTTCAATTCATCCTAAAGTTGTTTGATGGGGTTGAGGTCAGGGCTCTGCGCAGGCCAGTCAAGTTCTTCCACACTGATCTTGACAAACCACTTCTGTATGGACCTTGCTTTGTACACGGGGGCATTGTCATGCTGAAACAGGAAAGGGCCTTCCTCAAACTGATGCCACAAAGTTGGAGGCACAGTATCGTCTAGAATGTCACTGTGTGCTGTAGCGTTAAGATTTCCCTTCACTGGAACTAATGGGCCTTGCCCAAACCATGAAAAACAGCCCCAGACCATTATTCCTCCTCCACCAAACTTTACAGTTGACACTATTCACTCGGCAGGTAGCGTTTTCCTGGCATCCGCTAAACCCAGATTCATTCATCAGACTGCCAGGTGGTGAAGAGTGATTCATCACTTCAGAGAACGCGTTTCCAATGCTCCAGAGTCCAATGGCACCGAGCTTTACACCACTCCAGCCGACGCTTGGCATTGCGCATTGTGATCTTAGGCTTGTGTGTGGCTGATTGGCCATGGAAACCTATTTCAAAAAGCTCCCATCGTAACAGTTATGGGGCTGACGTTGCTTCCAGAGGCAGTTTGGAACTCGGTAGTGAGTGTTGCAACTGAAGACATGCGATTTTTATACGCTACGCACTTCAGCACTCTGCAGTTCTGTTCTGTTCTGTGAGCTTGTGTGGCCTACCACTTCGCGGCTGAGCCGTTGTTGCTCCTAGACGTTTCCACTTCACAATTATAGCACTTCCAGTTGACCGGGGCAGCTCTAGCAGGGCAGACATTTCACGAAATGACCTGTTGGAAAAGTGGCATCCTATGATGGTGCCACGTTGAAAGTCATTGAGCTCTTCAGTAAGGCCATTCTACTACCAATGTTTGTCTATGGAGAGTGCATGGCTGTGTGCGCTATTTTACACACCGGTCAGCAACGGGTGTGGCTGAAATAGCCAAATCCACAAATTTGAAGCATGTCCACATACATTTGTATATAAGTAAGCATTTCACTGTTGTATTCGGCGCATGTGACAGATACAATTTGATTTGATATATAGTGAAAAGACATGATCTAAGTGACTGATATTTGGTATTCAGCAGTCATAAAAGTATGCCTTATTTACTTTGAAGAACTACTAAAATAGTTATTTTGTCAGACAGCATAGGCAGCAGCTCTCTAGGCGAGATGATGACTTTGAATGAAATAAAGTAATCAAATAAAACAAATGTAATATACACAACTGAACTATTTTATTGAAGTAAAGTGATGTTAATAAATGATGGTTAATAAGTGATGAGCAGTAATGGGCAGTGACACCATCACGGGACTTAATATTATTGTTTTATTCTGTGTTGTAACAGCATTCAACCCACATAATGCATAGTGCATTTAATGTTTAAAACCAAAAAAAATCGAAACCGAAATCGACCTTGCTCTATTATCAAACTGAAACCGAACCGACCTTGCTTTATTATCAAACTGAAACCGGAACAGACATTGCTTTATTATCAAACTGAAACTGAAACGACTTCGCTTTATTATCAAACTGAAACCGAACCGACCTTGCTTTATTATCGAACTGAAACCGAACTGACATTGCTTTATTATCAAACTGAAACCGAACCGACCCTGCTATTTATCAAATGAAACCGAACAGACATGCTTTATTATCAAACTGAAACTGAAACGACTCGCTTTATTATCAAACTGAAACCGAACCGACCTTGCTTATTATCGAACTGAAACCGAACTGACATTGCTTTATTATCAAACTGAAACCGAACCGACCCTGCTTTATTATCAAACTGAAACTGAACCGACCTTGCTTTATTATCGAACTGAAATCGAACCGACCTTGCTTATTATCAAACTGAAACCGAACCGACCCTGCTTTATTATCAAACTGAAACCGAACCGACCTTGCTTTATTATCTAACTGAAACCGAACCGACCTTGCTTTATTATCAAACTGAAACCGAACCGACCTTGCTTTATTATCAAACTGAAACCGAACCGAACTTGCTTTATTATCAAACTGAAACCGAACCAACCCTGCTTTATTATCAAACTGAAACTGAAACGACTTCGCTTTTATTATCGAACTGAAACCAACTGACATTGCTTTATTATCAAACTGAAACCGAACCGACCCTGCTTTATTATCAACTGAAACTGAACCGACCTTGCTTTATTATCGAATTGAAATCGATCCGACCTTGCTTTATTATCAAACTGAAACCGAAACCGACCCTGCTTTATTATCAAACTGAAACCGAACCGACCTGCTTTATTATCTAACTGAAACCGAAACCGACCTTGCTTTATTATCAAACTGAACCGAACCGACCTTGCTTTATTATCAAACTGAAACCGAACCGACCTTGCTTTATTATCAAACTGAAACCGAACCGACCTTGCTTTATTATCAAACTGAAACCGAACCGACCTTGCTTTATTATCAAACTGAAACCGAACCGACCTTGCTTTATTATCAAACTGAAACCGAACCAACCCTGCTTTATTATCAAACTGAAACTGAAACGACTTCGCTTTATTATCAAACTGAAACCGAACCGACCTTGCTTTATTATCGAACTGAAACCGAACTGACATTGCTTTATTATCAAACTGAAACCGAACCGACCCTGCCTTATTATCAAACTGAAACTGAACCGACCTTGCTTTATTATCGAACTGAAATCGAACCGACCTTGCTTTATATCAAACTGAAACCGAACCGACCCCTGCTTTATTATCAAACTGAAACCGAACCGAACCTGCTTTATTATCTAACTGAAACCGAACCGACCTTGCTTTATTATCAAACTGAAACCGAACCGACCTTGCTTTATTATCAAACTGAAACCGAACCGACCCTGCTTTATTATCAAACTGAAACCGAACCGACCTTGCTTTATTATCAAACTGAAACCGAACCAACCCTGCTTTATTATCAAACTGAAACTAAACGACTTCGCTTATTATCAAACTGAAACCGAACCGACCCTGCTTTATTATCAAACTGAAACTGAACCGACCTTGCTTTATTATCGAACTGAAACGAACCGACCTTGCTTATTATCAAACTGAAACCGAACCGACCCTGCTTTATTATCAAACTGAAACCGAACCGACCTTGCTTTATTATCAAACTGAAACCAACCGACCCTTGCTTTATTATCAAACTGAAACTGAAACGACTTTGCTTTATTAATCAAACTTGAACCGAACCGACCTTGCTTTATTATCAAACTGAAACCGAACCGACCCTGCTTTATTATCAAACTGAAACCGAACCGACCTTACTCACTATTGTCAGATGAAAGGCCATTCCTTTCCATCTCGCTGTCATTTTCTCTCCCTCCCTCTCTCCTTATCCTTCGCCTCCACAGACAGAGGGGGGAACAATAGACAGGATAAGGTTTCCCATAAATCATTCTGTTTTACACCCACTGCTTCACCTTAATCTCCTCCACAAGCAAGTGGTCAAATGTGAAACACAGCACATCGATACACAACACTCTGGTAAACAACCATTCTCTTGCTTCTTTTTGTACAAACACCTTCGGACAAAACATTCAGCTTGCGAGGTGACAGCAACATGGTGGAATCTCTAATTTGCTTATTGGAGGGCCCAGCTAAGCCATCACCATATTTCTTGCACTTATTCAGTCGTCTCAGATCAGTGAAATGGAGATGGGCTGCAGAATATTGTACTTACTGTGTCCCACATGAGGATTTTGATGTCTCTGCTGAAGGAGTTGTTGATGTGCTGGGAGATGTACAGGTTGACAAAGTCACAGAAATGATGGTACATGTTAACCCCTGCCAAAAACACACATTCAGGTTGATCCATCACATCTCAGTCAGTACCTCTGTTAAGGCTGTGTCACGCGAAGCAATTTGGATGCAATTTCTGTTGCAGATGCAAGTTACAAGTGACATCATCTCCAGCAGGTTGCTGATACAATTCAAACGCAATTGAAATTGCATGCAACATCCAATCCTGTCATACATCACATCGTGGTTTCATAAATTATTTGTTTATTCAAATGTTTGGTAATTGTAACAGCATCGACATAGACAAGATGCTGGCTGTACAATTTACCTAGCTAGCAAAATGTTGCCTATTTTCCAAACAAGTTTTACCAAGATAGCTAGATAGCTAACCAAGGTAGCGACAAGCTAAGCTAGCTAGATAGTGCAGTTCATGTTGGACAATTTCAGTTGAAACTGGACAGAGAAAGGTCTGGGTTTAGTTTTTAAATGTTTATTGACTGGCAGACCATATGTAACTGATGTGAAATGGCTTGCTAGATAGCGGTGGTGCGCGCTAGCAGCCTTTCAGTCGGTGGCGTCACTTGCTCTGAAACCTTGAAGTAGTGGTTCCCCTTGCTCTGCAAGGGCCGTGGCCTTTGTGGAGCGATGGGTAACGATGCTTCGTGGGCGACCGTTGTTGATGTGTGTATGCAAACTGAAACCGAACCGACCCTTGCTTTATTATCAAACTGAAACCGAACCGACCTTGCTTTATTATCAAACTGAAACCGAACCAACCCCTGCTTTATTATCAAACTGAAACTGAAACGACTTCGCTTTATTATCAAACTGAAACCGAACCGACCTTGCTTTATTATCGAACTGAAACCGAACTGACATTGCTTTATTATCAAACTGAAACCGAACCGACCCTGCTTTATTATCAAACTGAAACTGAACCGACCTTGCTTTATTATCGAACTGAAATCGAACCGACCTTGCTTTATTATCAAACTGAAACCGAACCGACCCTGCTTATTATCAAACTGAAACCGAACCGACCTTGCTTTATTATCTAACTGAAACCGAACCGACCTTGCTTTATTATCAAACTGAAACCGAACCGACCTTGCTTTATTATCAAACTGAAACCGAACCGACCCTGCTTTATTATCAAACTGAAACCGAACCGACCTTGCTTTATTATCAAACTGAAACCGAACCAACCCTGCTTTATTATCAAACTGAAACTGAAACGACTTCGCTTTATTATCAAACTGAAACCGAACCGACCCTGCTTTATTATCAAACTGAAACTGAACCGACCTTGCTTTATTATCGAACTGAAATCGAACCGACCTTGCTTTATTATCAAACTGAAACCGAACCGACCCTGCTTTATTATCAAACTGAAACCGAACCGACCTTGCTTTATTATCTAACTGAAACCAAACCGACCTTGCTTTATTATCAAACTGAAACTGAAACGACTTCGCTTTATTATCAAACTGAAACCGAACCGACCTTGCTTTATTATCGAACTGAAACCGAACCGACCTTGCTTTATTATCAAACTGAAACCGAACCGACCCTGCTTTATTATCAAACTGAAACCGAACCGACCTTACTCACTATTGTCAGATGAAAGGCCATTCCTTTCCATCTCGCTGTCATTTTTCTCCCTCCCTCTCTCCTTATCCTTCGCCTCCACAGACAGAGGGGGAACAATAGACAGGATAAGGTTTCCCATAAATCATTCTGTTTTACACCCACTGCTTCACCTTAATCTCCTCCACAAGCAAGTGGTCAAATGTGAAACACAGCACTCGATACACACACACTCTGGTAAACAACCATTCTCTTGCTTCTTTTTGTACAAACACCTTCGACAAAACATTCAGCTTGCGAGGTGACAGCAACATGGTGGAATCTCTAATTTGCTTATTGGAGGCCCAGCTAAGCCATCACCATATTTCTTGCACTTATTCAGTCGTCTCAGATCAGTGAAATGGAGATGGGCTGCAGAATATTGTACTTACTGTGTCCCACATGAGGATTTTGATGTCTCTGCTGAAGGAGTTGTTGATGTGCTGGGAGATGTACAGGTTGACAAAGTCACAGAAATGATGGTACATGTTAACCCCTGCCAAAAACACACATTCAGGTTGATCCATCACATCTCAGTCAGTACTCTGTTAAGGCTGTGTCACGCGAAGCAATTTGGATGCAATTTCTGTTGCAGATGCAAGTTACAAGTGACATCATCTCCAGCAGGTTGCTGATACAATTCAAACGCAATTGAAATTGCATGCAACATCCAATCCTGTCATACATCACATCGTGGTTTCATAAATTATTTGTTTATTCAAATGTTTGGTAATTGTAACAGCATCGACATAGACAAGATGCTGGCTGTACAATTTACCTAGCTAGCAAAATGTTGCCTATTTTCAAACAAGTTTTACCAAGATAGCTAGATAGCTAACCAAGGTAGCGACAAGCTAAGCTAGCTAGATAGTGCAGTTCATGTTGGACAATTTCAGTTGAAACTGGACAGAGAAAGGTCTGGGTTTAGTTTTAAATGTTTATTGACTGGCAGACCATATGTAACTGATGTGAAATGGCTTGCTAGATAGCGGTGGTGCGCGCTAGCAGCCTTTCAGTCGGTGGCGTCACTTGCTCTGAAACCTTGAAGTAGTGGTTCCCTTTGCTCTGCAAGGGCCGTGGCCT
>NC_036851.1:17323963-17496301 GCF_002910315.2 Salvelinus sp. IW2-2015 | reverse complement strand
CAATGATTGTGCCTAGAGGTCCCTGTTCCGCGCGGGTCGGGCGAGGGGTTTTGAGAGACGGACGGTAGTAAATTTTTTATAATTTAGCGTATCAGCTAACTGACATTGATGCCATCATGCGTCGATTCTCGTGGTAATTCTTGGATGGCTTGGCCCGCAAACTAGCGCTTGTCTGTTTGTTGTTACCATGGTAACTACTGTAGAAATCTTATAACACTCTGCTAGCTATACTTCAATGTGGAGTTAACACTATTTTTCTACAAGCAAATACTATATAGAAAGGATGAGTATAAACTGGCCTTATAATCCAACTCTGGGCTCTTATGCTTTCTCTGAAAAGTGGGCAATGATCTCCGTCTGTGGAAGTCATCCACTCCGAACGCATAGGCTCCGCTTCTTGATATCCTCTAATTCATGCCCATGCTTATGCAGAGGCAATAGTAACAGGATGTGATGCAGAAAGAGTTTGTGTCTGTAATAATTTCATTGTTATCTTACCATGCTTACCCTGGCCTGAATCTTATTTAACCTTGCCACTAAGGCACATAGAGATAATGCCAGACACATAGCCCCAAAGAGTCCTCACCTAAAAACCTGTCGGTTTTTATATCAAAGACCATCGCATTGTTCAACTACTCGTTTGGCTGATTGAGTTAAGGGACCATTGCCAGCTCGTTGCATTATTTTTCCACAGAACGCAATGAGGTCACCCTTCAGTTCGATTTATCCCCTTACTTATTAATACACGTGCAAATAGATAGCTATAGAGCCGCTTAGCAGATTATACAATCATTTTTGCACCAGGCTGTTGAGACAGTCCGATGTCCATGCACAACAATGTGTCTCACGTTAGATTCCCAAAACCGTATAGCTAAGGAAACAACTTGTGCTTTTTACATTATTTTGATAACTGCAAGTCCCCCTTCCTCCTACCTAACTGTGCCTCTTAACCTGCTATTCTAAAAGCTATACAACCACCTACGGCATAAGGATTCGATACAGACCTAAAAGGCAGAGGACCATTATGAAGCTGCGCGGAAAAAGAGAGGACGGTAAGTCGAAGGATAGGGGTGAATGATAACATGCGCAGGGCATCTAGCTTGATAGGACACAGTGAACTTTGACATAAACATTACGCGTAAGACGTGGATAGCTCCAGTGCGCGGCTGAAGCAGCTTTCAGGTCGGGTGGTGAAGCGTCCTAACTTGGCTCTGAAACCTGTCGAATACTGATGGTATAGATCACAAGAGCAACGGATAGTTTGTAGAACCTCTGAAGTATTCCCATGCAGTGGTTGCATATTTCTGGTTTCCAATAGTTATTTGTTCCCCCGCAGTAGTGCTGGTCCTTTCCAGATTGAAAGCTTCCCCCTGTAAAGCCCGATCTGAGTGCTCTCTTCTTACAACTGCAAAGAAGACAGGCGCGCCGACGGCCTTTGTTACGTTGTTGCGCACTGATTGCAATGCTGTTGAATTTATTCGACGGCTTAGTGAACTTGTATGAGGTTTGCGTGGTAATTCAAGGAAATTGGATATATGCTATGCAGATAAGACGGAATTGGCTTATGCAGTTAGCAGATTGTGACAGCAGCAACTACTGTGTACAACATGAAGCTGCTGGGTTAATGTTCAAATTCCTGATTTATTATTCACTGCGTAGGGACGGACACATGGAGCAAGCTTGAGGCAAGGAAAGGAAGGTACGAGTGATCACAGACCGCTTGACCAAGGACTAATCGAGGAGTCGGGTGGTTCAGCAGAAGTCGTGGCCTTTGTGGAGCGATGGGTAACGATGCTTCGTGGGCGACCGTTGTTGATGTGTGCAGAGGGTCCCTGGTTCGCGCCCGGGTCGGGGCGAGGGGACGGACGTAAATTTATACTGTTACATTGATGCTGTTGACCCGGATCACTGGTTGCTGCGGAAAAGGAGGAGGTCGAAAGGGGGGTGAATGTAACCGATGTGAAATGGCTTGCTAGGTAGCGGTGGTGCGCGCTAGCAGCCTTTCAGTCGGTGACGTCACTTGCTCTGAAACCTTGAAGTAGTGGTTGCCCCTTGCTCTGCAAGGGCCGCGGCCTTTGTGGAGCGATGGGTAACGATGCTTCGTGGGCGACCGTTGTTGATGTGTGCAGAGGGTCCCTGGTTCGCGAGGGGACAGACATAAAGTTATACTGTTACACATATACATGACTAGCCATGATATCTAGAATTTTTTATGCATTTCCCATTTGGCATGTCTCTTTTGTCGCAGTTTGCAGCAGCACTGACAGCTGTGTTGACATCACAACTCGGTCGAAGTTCCGAACGGCACAATATGACAAGTCATGTCAACTTTTTTCTGCTCAATGATTGGACATTGTTTAGAGTCAGCTGCATGAAATAGGATGATTATATCTCTTGTGATGCAATGCAACTAAGTTGCAGGCTATTGTTTGGGGGGTGACACACGGAGCAATCCAGATGCAACATTGTTGCAACAACATCAATTGTGTCCAGATTGCTTCGTGTGACCTCGGCTTTCCTGTGTCACTACCATAGAAATAGAATGCATAGATAGGCCATCTCCATTCTTGTCATTAATGACATAACAGCTGGACTGGCAGCCATTTTGAGTGTACCCATTCCTAAGTCGAAAAAATACAGGTTATGACAACGTAATAATTTTATGCATTAACGTTAAAATAAGCACATTCATTGGACCAGTGCCATTGCTAATACTACAGGATTAGTATTGAAAACATGACATGCGGTAATAAAGTGGCTATAGATAATCTGAAAGACATTTAAATAGAATGACATTAAAACAGTTAGGCTATGTGTTTGCAGACTAGTTAGCTGAAATTCACTACGATTGTGTGTATTTTCCACTTTCATGGCAAACTTTCTGTACTGCTAACATTCGTGACGTAATGTTTTACGTAATTCGTGACGTAATGTGGGCTCCGTGACGTAACCAAAGTCTGCCTGTTTCCAGAACAGCTCCTGGGCTGCCTCCAATGAGCTGGCCCTAGGGAGGACGAAGAGCTCTGTTAGGTCAAACCAGTGGCAGAAATAAATTATGCACATCCACATGTATGACAAGAGCTTGACACAATATGCTAATGAATAAAATAAAACAATATTCTTGTTAGTGAATGCAGAGAGGGGGATGGTATTGTACCATCCGGGGTCAACCCTGGTGCAGACAGGATAGCCAAAGCAGTTCTCTGGGCCACAGTTCTTCTCATACCCCCAGCAGGCCGACACATCCAGCAGAGCATCCTGTTATAAAACATTAAAGAGTTGGGAAGGGGGAGGCAAAAACTAAAAGACGTGCTAAACACTTGGATGGAACTTAAAAGACCCCACTAAAAACAGCCTACTTGTACCACCATGATACACAAAACATCAGTACGTGGTCACTGTCAAACACTGTAAGCTTTCAATTGTTTTAGGCTTAAGCTCTAAACGTACTTTCTGTCCACAAGACTATGGCTGCTTAGACAAGAGACTTAAAATTAGCTAATCCCCCTCCACACTGTGTATGATGATAACAAACATGGTAGTCATAGGGCCCTATTACTGACAATAAAAAAGCGCGGTGATCCTTCTATGTAATCATTCTATCCTGACACACTGACTCCAGACCTGCTCTATTATTTGTTGATAGAGGTTATGGGGAGGGCCAGTGGGGTAAGTAACTGATCTTGACACAGGTATTGGTGGTCAGCTAGTGAGCCCTCAGAAAAAAATTGTTTTTGAACATGCCTGAACCAAGGCGCATTTGGTGGCAGCAAGCCTCGTAGACAACGCTAAAGAAGACACCCAGGTTAACACAATATATATATATACAGTGGGGAGAACAAATATTGGATACACTGACGATTTTGCAGGTTTTCCTACTTACAAAGCATGTAGAGGTCTGTAATTTTTATCATAGGTACACTTCAACTGTGAGAGACGGAATCTAAAACAAAAATCCAGATAATCACATTTTTAAGTAATTAATTTGCATTTTATTGCATGACATAAGTATTTGATACATCAGAAAAGCAGAACTTAATATTTGGTACAGAAACCTTTGTTTGCAATTACAGAGATCATACGTTTCCTGTAGTTCTTTTACCAGGTTTGCACACACTGCAGCAGGGATTTTGGCCCACTCCTCCATACAGACCTTCTCCAGATCCTTCAGGTTTCGGGGCTGTTCTGGGCAATACGGACTTTCAGCTCCCTCCAAAGATTTTCTATTGGTTCAGGTCTGGAGACTGGCTAGGCCACTCCAGGACCTTGAGATGCTTCTTACGGAGCCACTTCTTAGTTGCCCTGGCTGTGTGTTTTGGGGCGTTGTCATGCTGGAAGACCCAGCCTCAACCCATCTTCAATGCTCTTACTGAGGGAAGGAGGTTGTTGGCCAAGATCTCGCGATACATGGCCCCATCCATCCTCCCCTCAATACGTGCAGTCATCCTGTCCCCTTTGCAGAAAAGCATCCCCAAAGAATGATGTTTCCACCTCCATGCTTCACGGTTGGGATGGTGTTCTTGGGGTTGTACTGATCCTTCTTCTTCCTCCAAACACGGCGAGTGGAGTTTAGACCAAAAAGCTCTATTTTTGTCTCATCAGACCACATGACCTTCTCCCATTCCTCCTCTGGATCATCCAGATGGTCATTGGCAAACTTCAGACGGGCCTGGACATGCGCTGGCTTGAGCAGGGGGACCTTGCGTGCGCTGCAGGATTTTAATCCATGACAGCGTAGTGTGTTACTAATGGTTTTCTTTGAGACTGTGGTCCCAGCTCTCTTCAGGTCATTGACCAGGTCCTGCTGTGTAGTTCTGGGCTGATCTCTCACCTTCCTCATGATCATTGATGCCCCACGAGGTGAGATCTTGCATGGAGCCCCAGACCGTGGGTGATTGACCGTCATCTTGAACTTCTTCCATCTTCTAATAATTGCGCCAACAGTTGTTGCCTTCTCACCAAGCTGTTTGCCTATTGTCCTGTAGCCCATCCCAGCCTTGTGCAGGTCTACAATTTTATCCCTGATGTCCTTACACAGCTCTCTGGTCTTGGCCATTGTGGAGAGGTTGGAGTCTGTTTGATTGAGTGTGTGGACAGGTGTCTTTTATACAGGTAACGAGTTCAAACAGGTGCAGTTAATACAGGTAATGAGTGGAGAACAGGAGGGCTTCTTAAAGAAAAACTAACAGGTCTGTGAGAGCCGGAATTCTTACTGGTTGGTAGGTGATCAAATACTTATGTCATGCAATAAAATGCAAATTAATACTTAAAAATCATACAATGTGATTTTCTGGATTTTTGTTTTAGATCCGTCTCTCACAGTTGAAGTGTACCTATGATAAGAATTACAGACCTCTACATGCTTTGTAAGTAGGAAAACCTGCAAAATCGGCATGTGTTTCAAATACTTGTTCTCCCCAATGTGTGTATATATATATATATAGACACTACAGCCAGAGTGTCAGGGTTGTGTGCGGAGAATGTATGGAGTCAAACGCAGGACACAGGTCTGAGCGAAACCACAGAGTTTTTACTCAAAATATATGCACAATTCCACAAATGGAAAAGAAACAGATACGGACACATATCAAATACAACACCTAACGCACAAACAATCACGGACAAACATAATGAAAGACAGAGGGTTAAATAGGGAACATGATGGGGGGAATTGAAACCAGGTGTGAAAATACAGACAAAACAAAACGAAACTGAAAAATGGATCGATGGTGACTAGAAAGCCGGTGACGTCGACCGCCGACGTCACCGGGCGATCCGGGTGGAGACGGTGAAACTCTTGTAACATGGATGGATCTAGAATGTCCTCCACCGGTACCCAGCATCTCTCCTCCGGACCGTACCCCTCCCACTCCACGAGGTACTGAAGGCCCCTCGCCCGACGTCTAGAATCCATGATGGCTCTTACGGTATACGCCGGGACCCCCTCGATGTCAAGAGGGGCGGAGGGACCTCCCGCACTTCAGACTGCTGGAGCGGACCAGCCACCACCGGCCTGAGGAGAGACACAGGAACGAGGGATTAATACGGTAATCAGGGGGAGTTGTAACCTATAACAAACCTCGTTCAGTCTCCTCAGGACTTTAAATGGCCCCACAAACCGCGGACCCAGCTTCCGGCAGGGCAGGTGAAGGGGCAGTTTCGGGTCGAGAGCCAGACCCGGTCCCCCGGTGCATACACCGGGGCTCCTACTGCGGTGGCGGTCGGCACTCGCCTTTTGTCTCCTGATAGCCCGTTGTAACCGCACATGGGCAGCGTTCCAAGTCTCTTCTGAGTGCCGAAACCATTCATCCACCGCAGGAGCCTCAATCTGCTCTGATGCCATGGTGCCAGGACCGGCTGGTAACCTAGCACACACTGAAACGGTGATAGGTTGGTAGAGGAGTGGCGGAGGGAGTTTGGGCCATCTCCGCCCAGGGGATGTAAGCTGCCCACTCCCCCGGCCGGTCCTGGCAATAGGACCTCAGAAACCTACCCACATCCTGGTTTACTCTTTCCACCTGCCCGTTACTCTCGGGGTGGAAACCTGAGGTAAGGCTGACCGAGATCCCCAGGCGTTCCATAAACGCCCTCCAGACTCTAGATGTAAATTGGGGACCCCGATCAGAAACTATATCCTCAGGCACCCCGTAGTGCCGGAATACATGGGTGAACAAGCCTCCGCAGTTTGTAGAGCCGTAGGGAGACCGGGCAAAGGAAGGAGACGGCAGGACTTAGAAAACCGATCCACAACGACCAGGATCGTGGTGTTACCCCGCGACGGGGGAAGATCCGTCACGAAATCCACCGATAGGTGTGACCATGGTCGCTGTGGAACGGGAAGGGGTAGTAATTTCCCTCTGGGCAGATGTCTAGGTGCCTTGCACTGTGCACATACCGAACAGGAGGAAACATAAACCCGCACGTCCTTAGCTAAAGTGGGCCACCAGTACTTCCCAGAAAGGCAGCGCACCGTTCGACCGATACCAGGATGACCAGAGGAGGGTGACGTATGAGCCCAACAGATCAAACGATCGCGGACATCAAACGGAACGTACATACGCCCAGCTGGACAGTCAGGTGGAATGGGCTCTGAACGTGACGCCCGTTCGATGTCCGCGTCCACCTCCCATACCACCGGTGCCACCAGGCGAGAGGCTGGAATGATGGGAGTGGGATCTGAGGACCTCTCCTCTGTATCATACAGCCGGGACAGTGCGTCTGCCTTAACGTTCTGGGAACCTGGTTTGTAGGAAAGGGTGAAATCAAAACGGGTGAAAAACAGGCCCACCTGTGCCTGGCGAGGGTTCATTTCCTCGCCGCCCGGATGTACTCCAGATTGCGGTGGTCAGTCCAAATGAGAAAAGGGTGTCTTGCCCCCTCAAGCCAATGTCTCCACGCTTTCAGAGCCATGACAACAGCCAGCAACTCCCGGTCCCCCACATCATAGTTTCGCTCCGCCGGGCTGAGCTTCTTCGAAAAGAATGCACAGGGGCGGAGTTTTAGTGGCGTACCCGAGCGCTGAGACAGCACAGCCCCTATCCCCGCCTCGGACGCGTCACCTCAACTATGAATGCTAAGGAAGGATCAGGATGCGCCAGCACGGGAGCTGAGGTAAACAGAGCCTTCAGTGACCAAACGCCCTGTCCGCTCCAGCTGTCCACTGCAGTCGCACCGGTCCTCCCTTCAGCAGTGAGGTAATGGGAGCCGCTACCTGACCAAAACCCCGGATAAATCTCCGGTAGTAGTTGGCAAACCCTAAAAACCGCTGCACTTCCTTTACCGTGGTTGGAGTCGGCCAATTACGCACGGCTGAAATGCGGTCATTCTCCATCTCTACCCCTGACGCAGAAAAGCGGTACCCTAGGAAGGAGATGGACTGTTGGAAGAACAGACATTTCTCAGCCTTGACGTACAGGTCATGCTCCAACAGTCGACCAAGCACCCTGCGCACTAGGGACACATGCTCGGCGCGTGTAGCGGAGTATATCAGAATGTCATCGATATACACCACTACACCCTGCCCGTGCAGGTCCCTGAAGATCTCATCCACAAAGGATTGGAAGACTGATGGAGCATTCATTAACCCGTACGGCATGACTCGGTACTCATAATGCCCAGAAGTGTGGCTAAATGCTGTCTTCCACTCATCTCCCCCCTTGATACGCACCAGGTTGTAAGCGCTCCTGAGGTCCAATTTGTGAAGAAGCGCGCCCCGTGTAATGACTCGGTCATACTCGCTATAAGTGGTAGCGGGTAACTGTATTTTACCGTGATCTTATTTAATCCGCGATAATCAATACACGGGCGCAAACCTCCATCCTTCTTCTTCACAAAAAAGAAACTCGAGGAGACAGGTGAGATGGAAGGCCGAATGTATCCCTCTCCCAGAGATTCGGTGACATATGTCTCCATAGCCACCGTCTCCTCCTGTGACAGTGGATACACGTGACTCCTGGGAAGTTTAGCGTCTACCAAGAGATCATCACACAATCCCCGGTCGATGGGGTGGTAATTGAGTCGCCTTCTTCTTACAGAAGGCGAGTGCCAAATCGGCATATTCGGGAGGAATGTGCATGGTGGAAACTTGGTTTGGACTTTCCACCGTAGTGGCACCTAAGGAAACACCTACACACCTCCCTGAACACTGACAGGACCATCCCTTGAGAGCCTCTGTTGCCACGAAATAATCGGATCATGAGAGGCCAACCAGGAAGACCCAACACAACAGGAAACGCAGGAGAATCGATCAGGAAGAGACAAATTCTCTCCTCGTGATCCTCCCGCGTTCTCATAGCGATGGCACTGTGACCTCCCCAACCAGCCCCGACCCCAAAGGACGACTATCTAAGGCATGTACAGGGAAGGGAACATCAACCGGAACAATAGGGATCCCTAAGCTATGAGCCAAAGAGCGGTCAATAAAATTCCAGCTGCGCCTGAATCTACTAGCGCCTTATGCTGGGAATGTGGGGAAAACCCAGGAAATTCTATAGATAACCACATGAGTGCAACAGAAGGCTCTGGGTGAGTTATGTGCCTACTCACCTGAGACGACCCACCAGTGCTCCGCCTGCTACCTCGACTCCCAGAGAAACACCCCAGCACCGGACAGCAGTGTGCCCTCTGCTCCACAGTTGGTACATGGAGTGGTTCCCCCTCCGGTCTCCCTCCTAGCAGCCCCTCCCAACTCCATAGGAGTTGGATCCAAGGAGCTGGGTAATGGAATGGGCGGACCCCGATCTAGACGCCCGCGGGAGGCCAACAGGTTATCCAGCCGGAAGATAAATCCACCAGCTGGTCCAGGTTGAGAGTGGTGTCCCTGCAGGCTAGCTTTCTACGAACGTCCTCTCGTAGACTACACCTGTAGTGGTCGATCAGGGCCCGCTCATTCCATCCCGCACCAGCGGCCAGAGTACGAAGTCCAAAGCGAAATCTTGAGCGCTCCTCATCCCCTGCCTGAGATGGAACAATCGCTCTCCCGCCGCTCTCCCTTCAGGTGGATGGTCAAAGACTGCCCGGAAGCGGCGAGAGAAGTCATCATAATCATCCAGGGTAGATCCCTCTCTTCCCCAGATGGCGTTGGCCCACTCCAGGGCTTTACCAGTCAGACAGGAGATGAGAGCGCCTACCCTCTCGTGTCCCGACGGGGACGGATGAACAGATGCCAGGTATAGCTCCAGCTGTAGGAGGAAACCCTGACACCCGGCTGCTGTTCCGTCATACGCTCCCGGGAGCGAGAGCCGAATTCCACTGGTTCCGACCGGTGGAGGGATGGATGGTGGTGTAGGTAGAGGTGCGGGTGTTGGTGCTGGGTTCTGATTTACCGGGAGACCTCCTCTCTCCCATCTGTCCATAGTCTGCAGCAGGCGATCCATGGCTGTCCCTAAACTATGCAACATAGTCGCGTGCTGTTGAACCTGCTCCTCTACTGGGAGAGAAGGGCTGGCTGCGCCTGCTGACTCCATTTGAATCTGGTCCGTGATTCTGTCAGGGTTGTGTGCGGAGAATGTATGGAGTCAAACGCAGGACACAGGTCTGAGCGAAACCACAGAGTTTTTACTCAAAATATATGCACAATTCCACAAATGGAAAAGAAACAGATACGGACACGTATCAAATACAACACCTAACGCACAAACAATCACGGACAAACATAAATGAAGACAGAGGGTTAAATAGGGAACATGGATGGGGAATTGAAACCAGGTGTGTAAAATACAGACAAAACAAAACGAAACTGAAAAATGGATCGATGGTGACTAGAAAGCCGGTGACGTCGACCGCCGAACACCACCCGAACAAGGAGAAGGGCCGACTTCGGCGGAAGTCGTGACACAGAGTCTTCAGGACAGCCTTAGGAGGCTAAACATCACAGCCACATGCCCGTTCATGGCTTTGAGCAAGAAGTTGACTCTCAGGAGTTAAATGGACTTGAGATGGGGAGAGTCATTGTGGGATTTTTTTTTTAATAATAAAAATGAAGTAATCTGAGTATGTGCTTCATATTATCACATAGGTAGGAGACCTATATATTCTCATGCGTGTTCTGCTGTAGCCTACATTGATTTATTTTATTTGAAGTTATATTCCGATATTGTGATATTTGTTCTACTGCTACATTGATGTCTTGAAAATTATATGGAATTCGGGTCTTGTAAACCCCACAGCTGAGTACAGTATGTGTGCATATGGTGGGTGTTCTGCAGTGTCGTCTAAAAATGTTGCTGTACATTGATGTCTAGAAAATTAGGCTATAAGAAATGTAGACCTGTGTAAACACCGCAGCTATACTCAAGTATGTGGACATACTGAAGTGACGTGTAAAATGCTTTGAATTAATTAGCACCTTGGAGAGTGCTGTCCGTTTCACCACCATTGTAGGCTACTTGGCTGCTACGTTGTTTGACACATTTTCCCCCTCAATCTGATGCTTTTGAGCCCGTGGGGAAACACCACGAGGCTTCAAAAATATGCTGAAGTTGTTAGAATATGTACATTCAGAGTCTTTAATAATAACACCAATAGGCTAAATGTCGGATCACATAATTACGGCATGTTTTTGGTGTAAAGTGTTGCTCCCTTAAATTAAAGCCGTCTAGACTTTTCTCAGGGAGTGTCGCAGGCCGGCTACTGTATCAAATGAATAAATTGTTGCTTCCACAACACAATCGCTATATTGATTGCTACAATGGAACACACGCTATGAACCATACACAAACAGTGACTGACATATTATCCGATTTTCACAAGTTGTTCACCAATATATAATTATCTGTAGTTTACGGGGTTCTATCACTGCTCCAGAGCTCCTTACCAAGTTGCAGGGAATATTATTACATGACCATTACAAAACGCCCCTAATAAAACGTCTGGATTAGTAGTTTCGCATTGCTCGATAAATCATCCCCGCTACCCTGATATCATCAATGTGGAACTTTTTGGTACCACCGCTATGGCTGGTACACAGCTAAATGCATTCCGAGTGAAAAGTGATAGAACCTGCAAACTTCCAAAATCAACTTCTAGTGAATAAAATAAAGTTTGTGGTCGATCAGAAGACTAAACTACACATTTATTAAACCTGGCGCTTACCTTCTGCAAGCTAAAATGTAGAAACTCCAGGTCGCCATACCACCGTAAATCTTACACCCGCACGCAGTGTACTATCAGTCACAAGGTGGAGATGTAGGATGTAGTTCCGACTTGCAGAAGTGCTGTATCTACAGTTGGATTTGCATACAATTCTGGGGGGGAAAAACGTATATCAAGAATAAATCATCACCCATCCCAATACATTTTATTTATTTATTAATGTTAAACGCCAAATAGGTATTTAAGCATCTTGTAAATAAACAGTTATTACGTTCATGTCTATGCCACATGTGATCTGTGAGAAATCATGTAGAGTGACTACATACATACCACTGCAATAACATGTTAAGATACTGATTTGTTACCCACATTCTCATAATTTTCCTCTTAAATAGTTCGATTTGGATCATTTAAACAATAAAATAATCACAGATCCTCAAATCCCTTTTTTATTTAAAGACAGCGATGGAATGTACAAAAACATGGACTATTCTGTAATCAGAAATAAAAGCATTAAGTCTTCTTTTCCCATCCTTTACAGTGAACGTACTTCTACAAAAATCTGTTTTTTGTATCTGTGTCTATTGCATGGAAGTTAAATAGATAGATCAGCCCATTTCTGTTTTTTGAGCAGTTCATCAATCTGGGTTTTGAACATGTTCTTGACGTCCTCCAGGTCGAGTCTCAGCTCCTCTGCCTCCTCAGCCTTCTCTCCATACATCTGGAGGATGGGGTTGTGTCTCTGCTCCAGCTCCTACAACACAGTCAGTCACACAACACAGGCTCAGAGGACAACACTAGATCTATAGTCTCAATAGAGCTAACTCTAGTGGACTTTTCCTTATCTGTGACTAGATGGTTATAAAGCTCTGTCCAGCAACTCATCTTGTGAGATGTTAGTTTTCACATAACCTCTTGTATTTAAGCTAAATAATCACAACAGGGATTTACCCTACTATAATTAAACTGTCTTAGTGGTACTTCTATGAATGAATCCTCTCCTCACCTGAAGTTGCACTTCTCCTTCACACTGTCCTCCATCTCCTCATTCTGATTGGTCAATCTGACCATCTCCTCTGCCATGGAAGAGCGAGTCCTCTCCAGACTAGAGATCTCCAGCTGAGGGGGCAGGCAAGAGAGCGAAAGAGAGAATGAATGAAAGAAGAAAGAAAGAGGTAAGAAAGATCCTGGCAAGCAGTTTTTCAACAACCTTCAGAAAGTATATTTGTAAATCAGACACTTCATCGAAAACTAGAAGGCATTTGAAGAAATGCATGTAGGACACTCTTCCAGTGGTAGGCCTCAAAGCAATGTTGAAGCAGTGTCAGGCAGGCAGTTGGTACCTGTAGCTGCGCTCTCTCCCTCTCTGAGTTTAAGCTGGGACTGCAGGTTCTCTATGATGCTGGAGCCTTCACTGAGCCGAGCTGCCTCATACAAGTTGACCCCACTCAAAGACATGGACATGGTCATCGTCCCCAACGACTGATCCAGAGAGTCCTCCTGATGAAATACAAAACAGGTCTCTCTTGTTAACCATCCAACCTCAAGCGAGCCAAATATGCAAACTAGCTCAGATTTGTCCCTTTGCCATAAGTTCCCTATTCATTTAACTGAGGTAACCATCCCTTATACTGGGCAAAAAATGGGAGGTTGGCTGGGTGTGAAAGGGTAAATGGTGTGCCTGTGGCGAGTACCTGGGAGGAGGAGGAGTGCAGGCCTGTGTGGTCTGCTGCACTGATGGAGCTGGAACGGGACAGGGAGGGGGTAGATGAGGCTGGGGGCTCACCCACAGACTGAACCAATGACTTCCACTCCTAATGACAGAAACAGCATGTAATTTTCCCTCCACACAGACTGATTTAAGAACAGAGACACAAGGTTGGTCATTGATATAAAACATAAATCGCTAAATATATCTACCTTTTCCTTGAGGGTCTCTTGTGCTAGGTAGCGTTTTTTCCTCTCTTGCTCCACCTTCATTTTTTCCATCTCCAGCTGATTGTTCAGCAGTAGCTGGTGGGAGGAACAGAGGAGGTTAAATCAAATCAACTGTATTTATGAAGCCCTTTTTACATCAGCAGATGTCACAAAGTGGTATACAGAAACTCAGTTTAAAACCCCAAACAGCAAGCAAGGCAGATGTAGAAGCACGGTGGATAGGAAAAACTCCCTAGAAAGGAAGGAAACCTAGGAAGAAACCAGGCTCTGAGGATGTGTGAGGAGTGTTGTTACATTACTGCAGGGTAAGTTGGGCAGGGGAAGAAACATACCTTGTCCTTCTTGGCCTGTGTTCGAGTGTGCTCTCCCCTCAGATTCTCCAGCTCCACATGCCCCCTACACCATAAGGATTACAGGAAATGGCCCGTTAATGGAAAGGCTCCAAAGCTTTGTAATGAATAGCCATTAGGTCCACCTCAATGTACAGTGCCTTCAGAAAGTATTCATACCCCTTGACTTATTCCACATTTTGTTGTGTAACATCATAAATTCAACATTTATTAAATACATCTCACCCATCTACACATAATACCCCATTATAACAAAGTGAAAACATGTTTTTAGAAATGTTAGAAAATGTATTGAAGATTAAATACAGAAACATCTCATTTACATAAGCATTCACATCCCTGAGTCAATACATGTTAGAATACGATTACAGCTGTGAGTCTTTCTGGGTAAGTCTCTAAGAGCTTTCCACACCTGTATTGTACAATATTTGCCCATTATTCTTTTCAAAATTCTTCAAGCTCTGTCAAGTTGGTTGTTGATCACTGCTAGACAACCATTTTCAAATCTTATCGCAGATTTTCAAGCAGATTTAAGTCAAAACTGTAACTCAGCCAATCAGCATTCACAGTCTTATTTGTAAGCAACTCCAGTGTAGATTTGGATTTGTGTTTTCGGTTATTGTTGAAAGGTGAATTCATCCCCCAGTGTCTGGTAGAAAGCAGACTTGCCTGTGCTTAGCTCCATTTCGTTTATTTTTTATCGTGAAAAACTCCACAGTCCTTAACGATTACAAACATACCCATAACATCATGCAGACACCATTATGCTTGAAAATATGGAGAGCGGTACTCAGTAATGGGTTGTATTGGATTTGCTCCAAACATATCACTTGGTATTCAGGAGAAAAAAAAGTTCATTGCTTTGCCACATTTTTTTGCCCTGTGCCAAACAGGATGCATGTTTTGGAATATTTTTATTCTGTACAGGCTTCCTTCTTTTCACTCTGTCAATTAGATTCGTTTTGTGGAGTAACTACAATGTTATTGATCCATCCTCAGTTATCTCCTGTCACAGCCATTCAATGGTGGAAAAAGTACCCAATTGTCATACTTGAGTAAAAGTAAAAGATACCTTAAATATAAAATGACTCAAGTAAAAGTGAGTCATCCAATAAAATACAAGTTGAGTAAAAGTCTAAAAGTATTTCGTTTTAAATATACTTAAGTATCAAAGTAAATGTAATTGCTAAAATATACTTAAGTATCAAAAGCACAAGTATAAATCAAGTCAGATGGCAAAATTTTATTTTTTTACATTTTATTTACGGATAGCTATGGGCACACTCCAACACTCAGACATCATTTACAAATGAAGCATTTGTGTTAAGTGAGTCCGCCAGATAAGAGGCAGTAGGGATGAACAGGGATGTTCGAATGTGTGAATTTGACCATTTTCCTGCATTCAAAATGTAACAAGTACTTCTGGGTGTCAGGGAAAATGTATGCAGTAAAATGTATATCATTTTCTTCAGGAATGTAGTGAAGTAAAAGTAGAAGTTGTAAAAAATATAAATAGTAAAGTACAGATACCCCAAAAAACTACTAAAGTATACTTTCAAGTATTTTTACTTAAGTACTTTAGACCACTGCAACTGTTTTAAAGTCACCATTGGCCTCATAGTGAAATCCCTGAGCGGTTTCCTTCCTCTCCGGTAACTAAGTTAGGAAGGACGCCTGTATCTTTGTAGTGACTGGGTGTATTGATACACCCAACCACAGTTTAATTAATAACTTCACCATACTCGAAGGGATTTTCAATGTCTGCTTTTGGTATTTTGACCCATCTACCAAAAGGTGCCCTTCTTTGCAAAGCATTGGAAAACCTCCCTGGTCTTTGTGGTTGAATCGGTGTTTGAAATTCACTGCTCAACTGAGTGACCTTACAGATAATTGTATGTGTGGGGTACAGAGATGTGGTAGTCATTCGAAAATCATGTTAAACACTATTATTGAACACAGTGAGTCAATGCGCCTTATTTTGTGACTTGTTAAGAACATTTTTACTCCTGAACATATTTAGGCTTTGCATAACAAAGGGGTAGAATACTTACTGACTCAAGACATTTCAGCTTTTCAATTAAGTGTAAAACAATTCCCATAACATAATTCCTATTTGACATTATAGGGTATTGTCTGTAGGCAAGTCATTTTTTGGTATTTTTTTATCCATTTTAAATCCAGGCTATAACACAACAAAATGTGGAAAAAGTCATGGGGTGGGAATACTTTCTGAAAGCACTAAGTGAAGGCAACTTACTACTGTGTCTCACCGAGCCTGTGTTAAAAGCCTTCCAGTACCTGCTGCTGTCATCCTCCAGTTTCTCCAGCCTGGTCTTTTCTGTGTCCAGCTGACCGTGGAGACGCCCTTTCTCCTGGCGAAGCAGGGAATTCTGGGACTCCAGTGAGACCAGCTGGGCCTTAATGGCCAGAAGCTCCTCAGTTGCTGTGCACTCCTTTTCCACAGCAACAGCCAGCTGGGCCTGTGCCTCCGCTGTTGAGTTAAAGGGTGGGAGGTTAAAGGAATTAAACCTTTATCTAAAAATAGGAGTAATCTGTGGTCCTAACAAGATGTAGAAAGCTCTTGTTACAAACTAAAGTAAATTGTGACTTCAGAGGTTCTGTTCTCACCTAGTCGATCTGAAATGTTCTTCTCTAGTTTCTCCCATGATGCCATCTGGCCAACCAGCGAGGCCTGCAGGTTCTCGATCTGTCTGAGCAAGGGCTGTGTTGCTGAGGTAACACTTTGACTCAGCTCCTGGGTCCTGGTCTCCGCCCCCTGCAGTCTCTAAAGACCATCGGTAAACACATCAGTGTGTAACCTTTGACCCCTAACACACAAGCATGGCTGCGCCTTACAGTCAACTCCAAAGAAGTAATGAGGAAAACAGGCCTGTGTGAGTGTCTCCTACCTGCTGCAGGTCACTGATCTCCTCCCTCAGGTAGTCTTATTTCCTGGCCTGCTGCTGTTCAGCCCTCTGCAGAGCCAGCTGCAGATCAGCCACCTGGTTGACCAAAGCATCCTGCTGCATGTGGGCCTCCACCAGGGTCAGAGCCAGCTCCTTCTTTACCCATCATAATGTTGTGTCTTTGTGGGATTTCTAAATGACAAGCACATCTGAAGCAGGAGTTGGAAAAGTAGAGTTATTATTATTTGTGTGAAGTATGTATTCTTACTTGTAGGAGTTGTCGAGGGCAGCCTGCAGGCTCTTATTGTTTTCCTGGAGCTCCTCTGAGTCATTCTGGAGTTTGGTCATGTCCTTCTCCTGGCGCTCCACCACTATGTTCAGCTTGTTAATGTTGTCCCTGTGCTGCTTCTTCACCTCCTCCTCCTCATCAAAAAGCTGGAGACACACACACACAGCCAGGCATGGTTAGATACTCATGGGCTTTCAGGATCAGGACACACTTCTGATGCCCGCAAAGTATTACGACTTCTCTATAAAATGCTAAAATGTTAAATATATTTCCCCTGACCTGCTGTAGGTGTTCGAGCTCTTCCTCCTGCTCTTTAAGCATCTTGTTCTGTTTGGTGATTTTAGTCTCACTCTCCTTCACACGCAGCTTCTTGATGATGTTGGAGTGCTGCAGCTGCTGCTTGGACAGCTTCTCACCCTCCTCAAGCAGTCCGTGGATCTGCTTCTCCTTCTTTCTGAGGATCTCCATAGTCTCGTTGGAGTTCAGTCTGGTGGACAGCTCTTCCCTCATCCCCTTAATCTCCTATGGAGGAAACATAATAGTAAAAAGACTTGAGACGATGCTTGAAGAAGGCTTTTTTTGCATTGTGACTATCATTGTCACTAATGTTCAGTTATATGACAATGATCTTAAATTAGTTCTTAGGCAGTGTGTTAGTTCTTAGCTTGTTTTTCCTTCTTGGCAATGTCTCTCTCCTTGCATGCTAGCTGAGCTTTTCTCTCTGTGTCTGTGATGCGCTGTGTGAACTCCTCCTTCAGAGACTGAACACTGGAACTCTCCTCCTTAAGACCAATCACCTCACTGCGACACACACAGAGACCCCGCAGTCTCACAAAGGACCATCCTTATCCAAACACACATTCCCATAGACAAAACCAAGAGGATCAAAATTCGGCAAAATGTTTTTGTTTCTATAGGCTATTCTAATAGACCATGCAACTGAACAAAAATATAAAACACAAAATGCAACTATTTCAAAGATTTTACAGAGTTACAGTTCATATAAGGAAATCAGTCAATGGAAATAAAATAACTAGGCCCTAATCTATAGGTTTCACATGACTGGGGATACAGATATGCATCTGTTGGTCACAGATATCTTTAAAAAAAAAGGTAGGGGCATGGATCAGAAAAACAGTATCTGGTCTGTCAACTACTTACCTCATGCAGGGCCATGGAACACATCTCCTTCGCATAGAGTTGATCAGACTGTTACTGTTGTTCCACTCTTCTTCAATGGCTGTGCAAAGTTGTTGGATGTTGGTGGGACCTGGAACACGCTGTCGTACACGTCGATCCAGAGCATCCCAAAACATGCTCAATGGGTGACATGTCTGGTGAGTATGCAGGCCATGCAAGAACTGGGACATTTTCAGCTTCCAAGAATTGTGTACAGATCCAAGCGACATGGGGCCATGCAATATCATGCTGAAACATGAGGTGATGGCGGCGGATGAATGGCACGACAATGGGCCTCAGGATCTCATCACGGTGCATTCAAATTGCCCTCCACCATGCAGCACTCTGTTTACAACGTTGACATCAGCAGACTGCTTGCCCACACAACACCATACACGCAATCTGTCCGGTACAGTTGAAACCGGGAATCATCCGTGAAGAGCATACTTCTCCAACATGCCAGTGGCCATGTTGGAGAAGTATGTGAGCATTTGCCCACAGAAGTCGGTTACAACACCGAACTACAGTCAGGCCAAGACGACAAGCACGCAGATGAGCTTTCCTGAGATCGTTTATGACAATTTGTGCTGAAATTCTTTGTTTGTGCAAACCCACAGTTTCATCAGCTGCTCGGGTGGCTAGTCTCAGATGATCCCAGAGGTGAAGAAGCCGGATGTGGATGTCCTCGGCTGGCATGGTTACACGTGGTCTGCGGTTGTGTGGCCGGTTGGATGTACTGATAAATTCTCCAAAACAACATTGGAGGCGGCTTATGGTAGAGAAATTAACATTAAATTATCTGGCAACAGCTCTGGTGGACATTGCTGCAGTCAGCATGCCAATTGCACACTCCCTTGAAAACTGTTTCAACTGTTCTGCCTGCGGTTATGGAACCCTGACCTGTCCACCGGACGTGCTACCTGTCCCAGACCTGCTGTTTTCAACTCTTAATGATCGGCTATGAAAAGCCAACTGACATTTATTCCTGATTATTATTTGACCATGCTGGTCATTTATGAACATTTTGAACATCTTGGCCATGTTCTGTTATAATCTCCACCCGGCACAGCCAGAAGAGGACTGGCCACCCCTCATAGCCTGGTTCCTCTCTAGGTTTCTTCCTAGGTTTTGGCCTTTCTAGGGAGTTTTTCCCAGCCACCGTGCTTCTACACCTGCATTGCTTGCTYTTTGGGGTTTTAGGCTGGGTTTCTGTACAGCACTTCGAGATATTAGCTGATGTACGAAGGGCTATATAAAATAAACTTGATTTGATTTGATCCCTCAAAATTTGAGACATCTGTGGCATTGTTTTGTGTGACAAAACTGCTAAATTTAGTGGCATTTTATTGTCCACTACACAGGGTGCACCTGTGTTATGATCATGCTGTTTTAATCAGCTTCTTGATATGCCACACCTGTCAGGTGGATGGATTATCATGACAAAGAAGAAATGCTCACTAACAGGGATATAAACAGATTTGTGCCCAAAATTTGTGCTTATGGAGAATTTCTGTGATCTTTTATTTTAGATGATGAAACATGGGACCAACACTTTCTTTACATGTTGTGTTTATATTTTTGTTCAGTATATTTCCATTGGTGAGTTTAGAGAATGCTCCTTTCTGCTCTTACATGGCATTTTCAAACCTGGATTTTACCCAATGTCAAGATCTTTATACGCACTCTTTAAGGTTGTCACACTCTTCCTCTAGCCTTGCCTTGTCTTTGCTGATTGACAGCAGCTGTAACTCCCTCTTCTCAAGGCAGCTTGACAGCTCATCAATTACCTACAAAAAAGTCCACATAGGAATTTCACAGGGAATGCACTCAGTGAATGCATAAAACTGATAGTGTACCTTGTTTCTAAACTTGCTTTCAAAGGACAACTTAACTTTCAGTTTCCACCAAGAATGTTTTTCAAATAGAGGAGCACACTGCTTAACACATGATGGTTTGGGGAATGTTTCTTGTCGACAGGGTCAATCCATGTCATTTCAGCAAGCCATGACACCCATCTCAGAATGTTCCGAAATCATGTCTGTAGTTAGAAACAGCTAAGATTAGCATTCCTGCAACATTATTTTGTTGAAATATCATTTTATCTCTGAGAAATTAAGCTAATTGTCCACTTTAATTGAAAGGATAAGGATTCATATAATAATATTCAATAAATATAGTCCCTAACATTTCATTTGGACCAAACGTTTTCCTAACAATGAGTAAGACATGGGGAATCCAAAGAAAAGGTCCAAAGCCACCCACTGATCCCTCACACCAATCCCACCTCAACAATGAGTATAGAGTATCAGTTTTCTATGTCTGACAAGTAGTATGGAGCCACGGCTGAGTATTGTTTCTTCATCCTATGTAATGTATTCTCAGTGAATATGGTGATGTTTTTCCCCCCTGTTCAGATAAATTAGTCTTTGAAGTTGTTAGGTTTATGTCCCATCCTACATCCTGATATTATTATTATGTTCCAGATGATGTTAAAGGGATAGGCCTTGTTCACCCAAATTACAAAATCACATATTGGTTTCCTTACCCTGTAAGCAGTTAAATGGACAAGGTACGACAGCAATCCATTCATTCAGACGCCTGGGATCTCATCGTCAGAGTTGACTTCACTGACACTGCGGCTGTCCAAAGACTGCATGCTGAACGAATCGATGCGCTCAAAGGCATCGGAGGAGGATCCGCAGCTCTTGGTCAGCTTGGCGTAGTCCTCCAGGCGGGAGAAGTCCCGACAGGCAGATGCTGAGAGCAGCCCTGCATCAGGTGGAGGCCTGCCTTGGCCTCTGCAGTCTCTTGCCTGTAACTGGCCAAGCTCTCACTCTGCACACTTTCATGGTCCAAAACCTCTATGTCACTAGTGGTGGAGGTGCCTGAGGAGAATGTGCTGACAGGAGGGGAGGGGGTGTTGCTCTGTCTGTCCTCTGATTTCGGGGAGGGTGCTTCGCTCTGCCTGTCCTCCACTTTTGGGTCTTTGGCCTCCAATAGGATTTCCTTAGGGGGTGTGGTAGGGAAAGAGTCAAAGGGGACTCCAGTTTAGTGTTGCTGGTGTAACAGTTTAACGTTAGACCGTCCCCTCGCCCCGGGCGCGAACCAGGGACCCTCTGCACACATCAACAACAGTCACCCACGAAGCATCGTTACCCATCGCTCCACAAAGGCCATGGCCCTTGCAGAGCAAGGGGAACCACTACTTCAAGGTCTCAAAGCGAGTGACGTCACCGATTGAAACGCTATTAGCGCGCACCACKTCTAACTAGCTAGCCATTTCACATCAGTTACACTCACCCCTCTTTCGACCTCCTCCTTTTCCGCAGCAACCAGTGATCCGGGTCAACAGCATCAATGTAACAGTTTTAACTTTAATCCGTCCCCTCGCGAGAACCAGGGACCCTCTGCACACATCAACAACAGTCACCCACGAAGCATCGTTACCCATCGCTCCACAAAAGCCGTGGCCCTTGCAGAGCAAGGGGAACCACTACTTCAAGGTCTCAAAGCGAGTGACGTCACCGATTGAAACGCTATTAGCGCGCACCACCTCTAACTAGCTAGCCATTTCACATCGGTTACACTGGGGGGGTTCAGAAATGTCAACAACATCATCATCAGGTTAGGAGTCTGAGGGAGTAAATGGTCGTTCTGTTTGTGCATCCTCAGGAACAGCAGTTGTATCCTCTACAGTTGATTCTACCCAGCTCTCACTGATTAGTGGACTGTCAGTGTCATTATGAGCATCACCCTGAGCCAAGACTGGAGGGTCTGGTGTCTGAACGAGGACGATTTCTGAGGAAGACCATTGACTTTTGGACTCAGTCAGGACAGCCTGGTTCTCATCAGCTTCCTGGTCTTCCAGTCTGTTGGTCTCCATCCCTGGCTTGTGAGGGTCCACATCGTCCTTAAACATAGTCTCCCTGTTCTCCTCATCCTTCTCCTGTAGCTGCCTGTGGAACTTGGTGGGTGGCTCAGATACAATATGGGTATTCATGACACCCTGCAGTTCTCCTGGGGGCAGAAAAGCATTTCTGTTTCATCCACAACCGTGCGGTCGTGATGGCCTCAGATGACAGAGCGAGAGTTGTTGCACACTCCTCTGGAGGAGATTCCACATTGTGTCAACCCCCATCCACCGCTCAATGGCGTCTTCCCTGGTAGATCTAACGGGAAAACAGGTTGTAGCCCTTGTTGGTTAATGGCCAGAAGATAAGGGCATATAACAGTCAGACACCAAAGCATATTTAATATTTATTTTATTGTGTAAATTAGACACCGGCTCATCATGGTTTCCTTATCACGATGACTAGCTAGTGTTTCACTTTCCTTGGCAATCACATCAATTCAGAAATAATGCTCAAACGCAAATGGTTGTGTAATATTAAATCACAAAACAACCAATGACAGGAGTACACAGATATGCTATAACATTAGCTAACGTTACTTCACCTACCGCCATAAGGCATTACCACTGTGTCGCCCCGTTCGTCTTCTTTAATGTCAAGAACTCGGTCGATGGATTTCTGAACTATTGGCAAAGCTTGTTTGGCAAAGCTTGACAGCTGGGTAGAGCTGAACCAACTCATGATAGTTGTCTCTTGCTAGCAAGTGCTAACGTTAGTGAACAGACTCTCTAGCTAGCCAGCCAACTTAGCTAGGAGTATGAACATCCACATGGGGTTTACTAACAAGACAGAGTTAACTTGTCAGCTTGAAATAATATGCCCATTCCACGCAATGAGCCATATGTTTTAACAACAATATCTGTCGAAGCAAATGGGCGAGTTGGTTAGCTGGTTAGTTGGCTAGATAACCATTAATCAGGCAAACCCTTCCTCGACCTCGATACAAGTCAAATAATACTACAGAAATATAAAGTTAGCTAGCTAGTACATCCATACAGTGGAATGAAAATCCCTGCCTCAACCGGGACATGACTCTTTAAACGTTATTATTATTCTGTTTCGTTAATCGCTTTTCCCTTTCATTGTTGATATGTTTTGGTATTTTTGAAATATGGCGAAATTCTGGGAATTTCTTCATATGGGCGTTCCTTGATATCAGGAAACGCACATTAGTGCCTGCCATTGGTCAGTCCATTGATCGGTTCCTGCCATAGAGACGATATTAGATTGTGTCAGAGGGTGCAGCCGATTGCACCGGAAGAGGGAGGCCCAACTCAGCGGAAACTCAGTCTCCATCCAGCAGGTGTCGTTTTTTCGCCTACCAAGCAATTACTTTTTGTATGGAGGTCAATGAGAGTGTCGAACCTGGTAAACAACTAAATGAATAGCTTATTTGCAAGGTGAGGTTTATTTAATCAAATAGAAGCTTCCTAATGCTTAAGTTGTTACGAGTGTAACAAGTAGGTCATGTGACATCCGGCAACTTTGAGAAAAACACTTCATATCAGAGTTGTCTGGATATGGCTATGTGCATGCATAGAATGAGGCTAAAGTGCATAGAAACTCTCTCCAAATAATACACTCAGTTTACGTCAACAACCCGCATCGAATATTCAAATAAGGATTACAATAATGAGATGTAGCCACATCCAAAGAAAGCAAATGCAAGAGCTAAACAGCCTGCCATGTCACTTTGTTTACAATGGTTGCTTTCCAAACACTTAAAGACGCACCCTCTCGCCTCAGGACTTCTGATGACGTTCATGACGTCTGTCGAGTTGAGGCTTGCAGGGCGAGGGAAGAAATAATTAATTTTGAACGGACCGCTCTTGTCCGGAAATGTGTCACTCGTTCATCCCACGGTTGTGTTTTCAGTCATCATGGAATTAATTATTAATTATTATTATTAATTATTGAAAAAGTTCAAATTTGAAAAAGTTGGGTTGCAGGTAGCCTCGTGGTTAGAGCGTTGGGCAGGTAACCTAAAGGTTGCTGATTCGAAGCTGATGAGGTGAATAATATTTAAATGTGCACTGGAGCAAGGCACTTAACCATAATTGCTCCTGTAAGTTGCTTTGGATAAGAGTCTGCTAAATGACTCACATGTAAAATATTACCACTGACTAAAATTAGACTGTGTTTGAATTTCTGGCTATAAGCCTCACAATCTCAAAACATGATCTCTACTGTATAAATATGTTGTATATAAACATTTATGACTAGTTAAAACAGAGATTTGTGGTGACGCTGGGAGCAGTGAAATGCATCTGGCATGGTACATTATTAGCTCTAATGCACATAGCTCTCCAGTGTCATCAGAAACAAACACGTAATAATACATTTTATTTTAAGCGCTGTTCAAGACGAACAAAGTCTACCAAAGTCACTTAACACCCAAAGTAGCCAAATGTATTGCTTCAGTCAAATCACGTCAAACTGTATTACAGTCTTTCAGTTCCCACAGACATGTCAGTTTCATAGTGCTTGGATCAGTATCCCATCCTCACAGAGAGAGGAAGAGAGACAAAATAGACTACCATTGCACCAGACACAGTCTGGTGTCTCTTAACTTAATCTAGTCAAAGTGCAACAACTGCTACAATAGCATCTGGGTCAGAGGAATGTAATACATGCAAGCAGTCATAAACCTTAAAAACAGAGAGCCATACTTGGTTTAACCCAGACCCCCATTCACTCCCCAAGCCAGGGGTGGTCAATCCTGGTCCTGGAGAGCCGTAGGGTGTGCATGCTTAGTAAGTTACATATCAGCATTAGTGCACCTGATACAGCTTATTAAAGTCTTGATGAGAGGTTGATATGTTGAATCAGGTGTGTTTAGTGCTAGGCTGGAACAAAAGCCTGCCCAATGCAATTCACCTCCCATTCACAGACAGATCCCACAGTATAAGGATAATAAATATCAACTCTGACAAAAACTGCTATACGGTACATATTGTGAATAAATACCAGTGACATCACAGGGTCAGAGGTGATATACTGGTTTGGAATGACGCAACAGACTGAACTCTGACATAAAGGGTCACGATCTCATCTCACATTTTGACATTTTAGCAGACACTCTTATCCAGAGCGACTTACAGGTACAATTAGGGTTAAGTGTCTTGCTCAAGGGCACATTGGTAGATTTTTCACCTAGTCAGCTCGGGCATTCGAATCAGCGGCCTTTCGGTTACTGGCCCAATGCTCTTAACCGCTAGCATACCTGCCACCCACATGTTATATTACAAACATACTCTGTAATACATACATGTTCATAGGGTATTTCATCTTATACATACAAGTTAAATAATAATTATATATTAATAACAACATATCCATTCAGAATAAAAAATAATACATCATCAAATCTAAAATGAAAGACATGTAAGATTAATTCTCTTTACAGACTATCAAGTAAAACACCTTCACATGTTAAGATACTATGTACCATAGCTTCAGAGGAGAGTAGCTGTCATGTAATACTACCCTTCTGTTTGTGTAATCATCATCACCACCAACACCACCATCATCGTAATACTAAACGCAATTCCAGGAGATTCAAGTACAGGGTTGAAGGGGAATAAAATCTTTCTTTGTGCAAAAAGAGGAATGTCTCCAAACAGAATGTAAGACACACACACACTTAGTACATGATTGACAAGACAGATATATTCACTAGGGCCACCATTAGAAATGTCACCCGAGAGAAGATCTACTCATCACTTTTGACTACTGAAGATGCATACACATACATTACCGTTCAAAAGTTTGGGGTCACTTACAAATGTCCTTGTTTATGTAAGAAAAGCATATTTTTTTGTCCATTTTAAAATAACATCAAATTTATCAGAAATAGAGTGTAGACATTGGTAATGTTGTAAATGACTATTGTAGCTGGAAATTGCTTCTTTTTTTTCTTTCTTTTTTTTAATGGAATATCTACATAGCAAAACACCAGTCCCAAAGTCAACAGTGAAGGGGCAACTCCGGGATGCTGGCCTTCTAGGCGGAGTTCCTCTATCCAATGTCTGTGTTCTTTTGCCCATCTTAATCTTTTCTTTTTATTGGCCAGTCTGAGATATGGCTTTTCCTTTGCACCTTTGCCTAGAAGGCCAGCATCCCGGAGTCGCCTCTTCATTGTTTACGTTGAGACTGGTGTTTTGCGGGTACTATTTAATGAAGCTGGCAGTTGAGGACTTGTGAGGCGTTTGTTTCTCAAACTAGACACTTTAATGTACTTGTCCTCTTGCTCAGTTGTGCACCGGGTCTCCCACTCCTCTTTCTATTCTGGTTAGAGACAGTTTGTGCTGTTCTGTGAAGGGAGTAGTACACAGCGTTGTACGAGATCTTCAGTTTCTTGGCCATTTCTCGCATGGAATAGCCTTAATTTCTCAGAACAAGAATAGACTGATGAGTTTCAGAAGAAAGGTCTTTGTTTCTGGCCAATTTGAGCCTGTAATCGAATCCACAAATGCTGATGCTCCAAATCCTCAACTAGTCTAAAGAAGGCCAGTTTTATTGCTTCTTTAATCAGAACAACAGTTTACAGCTGTGCTAACATAATTGCAAAAGGGTTTTCTAATGATCAATTAGCCTTTTAAAATTATAAACTTGGATTAGCTAACGCAACGTGCCATTGGAACACAGGAGTGATGGTTGCTGATAATGGGCCTCTGTACACCTATGTAGATATTCCATTAAAAATCAGCAGTTTCTAGCCACAATAGTCATTTACAACATTAGCAATGTCTACACTGTATTTCTGATAAATTCAATGTTATTTTAATGGATGAAAAATGTGCTTTTCTTTCAAAAACAAGGACATTTCTAAGTGACCCCAAACATTTGAACAGTAGTGTATATTATTTTTATTTATTTTTTACCAATCACAAGTGGGGCGCCGTCCCTAACGCCTTAATGGGTGGACCGCTGCGGATTCCTGCCTATGGATCCTCAAAATATCTTTCCCTTTTCTATCCCTATGAGCACTAATGCAAATGATGGAAATAGGGTTTGTTGAAAATGAATGAATGTGAATCTAGTCAGTGTGTTTAGGCTTTTAACAGTGATGTAAGTTGTACATTACGGCTTGAACTGTTATCCAGACGGATTGACTGGTCCTCTATGTAGACCAATGCCTGCATCGCAAATTGCACCCTATTCCCTTTATAGTGTACTACTTTTTACCAGGGCCCATGTTACCATTACTGTATTATACCAATGACATTCTGCTGAGCCTGATTTCCCTTAGGAAGTTGGTCAACATCTGTGCCAGTTTCAGTACCATCTGTTCATCTCTGTCACTTTTTTGTTCTGATCCTCAAGTTCAAAATGAAAGTAATTAATTGCTGCTGTATTTTGTAGAGCATTCCTTGGACCCTTGTACATTTTGTATCTGTTTATTCATAGGAACTAATTCATGATGTGTATTGCCAAATATATTCAAAAAGGGAACATTTCAAATCATTGTTTATTCACTGCAGCTAACCTGTAAGTTTGAGGGAGGTGAGAGTGTAACAGGTTTATTCTAGAGGCTATTGTTAGGGCATCTCTCAATGGGGATGTTATAGTAAAGGTATAAAAATGGTAAATCTATAGATTCCCCAGTAAATGTGTGAATTCTCTGTCTCACTGGTAAATCTAAAAGATTTCCTGATTTACCACTGCGACTGGCAATCTATAGATTTACAGTTTTTACACGTTTACCGTAACAGAGTACCAAGCTAGTCATTGTGGTACAACTCCTGGCTATGATGAGTGGCACCATTGTAAGTTAATTATTGAATGACATGTCTCCCATGAAACAATAGTCTGCTTAGATTAGTCTAATGCAAAGCTGAACAGACTGATACGATACAGGTAGCCAATAAACTTTATTGGTGAATAAATAGGTTATTTCTTTACTATACAAGTGACATTTACATCTGTAAAATTCAATCTCTCAACACCAACCACATCTTGACCCCAAAAATGGCTACAAATCTCTCAAACAAATGGAAAAAAAGTGACAGCATTTCAATTGTTAAAATTGCATTAGATTATGTCATCCTCTCAATAAATGAATGTCATATGAAATGCTTTATATTCTTTACAATCAACAAAATCTACATCATTTGATCACATTAAAGGGTGAGGACATGAGAGGGGTCACAAAAATGACAGTCTGAATCCATGCATAAACTTGCTTGTTTGGTCTCATTCTATGGACTTAAATATGGTGTGTTGTTACACTTTCGGTAACACTTTATTTGGATAGTCCCAAGTAGATGTTCATTAACTATCAACAACATTTCAACTATCCATTAACCCTAGCTCTAACCCTATCCTAACCCAAATCTTTACCTTAACCCTTACCCTAACGATTATTCCAAACCTAACCCTAACCTTAGCAAGCAGTTGCTTATCAACATACAGTATAGTTTGTTCAATCTCCTCAGTCTCCTCTGTTTTCTCAGTGGCAGCTGTAAGCTGTGGTCGTGTCAGTGGTGGTCTCGTCTCAAAACTAAGACTGTTCTGCCTAGTTGTTCTGCAGAGTTATTAGAGGAAGGAAAGATAGGAAGGCTCCCACACCACACTCACTTCAGTATCTTACCTAGTTATTTTCCGATGATCTCATTTTACTCTTTGTGGCTTTGGCAACTGTGTTTTATATACCTGTTCGCTCCTCTCCCTGTAGGCTTTAAAGACGCTCCCCACCCCTTGGTTGCAACCATTCTAATTTAGTGTACCTTGCGCGCGCAATCCATGTGGAATTCCTGGTGTCTGGCAGCTTTTGGAACTGCCGATCTACAGTCAAGAACGCCAAGTTCATTTCAGCTTATGGTACACTTCAGTCCATTGACTTTTCGGCCCTGATGGAGACATGGATCACCCCAGAGAACACTGCTACTCCAGCTGCTCTCTCTTCATCTGACTATGTTTTCTCTCATAGTCTCAGAGCATCTGGTCATTGCGATGGTGGCACAGGGCTACTCATTTCTCCTAAGTGGAAATCTTCTATTTTCTCCCTCAATCACCTGTTCTCATTTGAATTCCATGCTGTCACTGTCACTTGTCCACTCAAGCTTAACATTGTTGTCATCTATCCCCTGCAGGTGCCCTTGGAGAGTTCCTCAATGAGCTTGACACCTTAATATGGTGTTTTCCTGGTGATGACTCACCGCTCTTCGTACTTGGCGACTTCAACCTCCCCGACATCTGCCTTCGATTTCTTTCTTTCCAACTCTTTCTTTCCCCTCCTTGCCTCTTTTGACCTCACACTTTCCCAGTCCCCTCTCACTCACAAGGCAGGCAATATGCTTGACCTCATTTTTACTAGAGGCTGTTTGCCTACTAATCTCACTGCAACCCCCCTCCAGGTATCTGATCACTTCTTTGTTTCCTTTTCGGTCTCACTCTTCTCCAAACCTAGCCATTCAGCCCCTACCCAGATGGTCATGGTCTTCGCTCTCTCTCTCTCCTCTATTCTACCATCTCTCCCTTCTGCTAAATCCTTCTCTCTCCTGTCTCCTGATTCTGCCTCTTCGGCCCTACCCTCCTCCCTTTCCGCATCTTATGACTCGCACTGTCCCCTTTCCTCCCAGCCGGCTCAGCCCTCCCCTCCTGCTCCGTGGCTGAGTGACTCATTGTAAGTTTACAGAATAGGGCTGTGGACAGCTAAGCCGGTCAGGAGGAGCTCCTTCATATCCTCACATGGTCTCTCCTATCATTGCTATGCGGATGGCACTTAGATACTTTTCTCCTTCCCCCCTTCTGACACCCACCCTACTTTACTGAGGAAAAATGTACTTGCTATGCCTGTGACATGTGCTTGTCCCTCCTAGCATTTTGAAGATGAATGCACTGTAACTCTGTAACTTGCTCTGGATAAGAGCGTCTGCTAAATGACTAAAATGTAAATAATATGACCAGCCGTAGATCCTCTATATGGGACTATCCAAATAAAGTGTGACTGACCTTTCTTTTACTGTCAGCCTACATGGGATGTGAGCAAGCCAGTCAAAGCCTGGATTGTTTGAGGGATTGGTTTTGTCAGGTAAACTGGGTCAGAATTTACCATGGATTTGGATGGCAAGGTCAAATGTCCAACATTCTTATTTGGTTTTGGTCTCATGATGATCTTCGTCTGTTACGATGGAGTTATATACAGCACAGTTCCCTTTACTTTAAAAAACCTAACCTACAACCAAACATACACTAAGAAGAGGGAATAGCTCAATCAAGACTGAAAGCCTTATTTGGAGAGCACAAGGGTTACTGGACCTGGAATGTTTTGTCTGGGGATACAGAACTATGATTAAACAACTGCACAGCAAAGAAAACATGCCCTAGTAAATGTTTTGTCAAAGAGCAGGTGCAATGTTTGATTCTTTGGCAACTGGGGTCACGACCTGGACCCAGGGTTAGGTGTCAAAGGAGTTCAAGGTTTGTGGAAGAAGTGCTACATGTGGGATCTGCTGCATCTGTTGCATGTTGTCCATGGGGTCCATCTCTGCCATGAAGGCTGGGTTCACTATTCCAGCTACACCAGGAGGGATAGAATTAATGGAATTGATATAAACTGACTGAAAGGTCAGGTGCGATTAGTGTTAGTAACTAAAGGGTTTTAGTGTGGGTTTGGCATGTTTAAATTGGTTGGTTTCATTAGTCTTGAATAGATGTGAAGAAGACTTACCTTCTACTCTATAGGCCCTCATGGGGAATAAATCGCCAGCAGCCTCGCCACCAGAGCCACAGTCTCCTTCAGAAAACTCAAAATCTGGAGGCAGAGCGAAACAGCCAATCAGAAAACAATGAAATTATGTTGTTCATTTATGCAGGGGTAGCCTCTGCGGGGTTGTCAACAACCGTATGTTCTGGTTTTCAGGGGAAATGGAAGCGAGAGCCTGTGATGAGACTAGGGCTGTTGCAGTGACAGTATTACCAACAGACGGGCGGTCATGAGTCATGACTGCAGTAAAATTACACTTGACCGTTGAATAGGGGTAATCTCCTCTTATGCACTCTGGACATGCTTGGTAGTACCCAACTCGTTAGCGACCATCAGGTTGCTAACGGCCTGGCACGCAGGGCTCTAATGTCCATATAACCCATGGGTGTCAAACTCATTCCATGGAGAGCCTAGTGTCTGTTGGTTTTTGTTTTTTCCTTTCAATTAAGACCTAGACAACCAGGTGAAGGGAGTTCCTTACTAATCAGTGACCTTAATTCATCGGCGCTCCATGGAATGAGTTTAACACGTGCTCTAACCGCCCTGACTTCAATGCAAATGCCATTGAAAATCACATCAAACACTTATCAAAATAGTATTGTGCTTTTAAAACACTCACCTCACTGATTGATCAATTTGAAGAAATAAGTTCAACAACAGGTTGAAACTGAGTGAAAAACATGGTCGCTGTGGATGATGTTTCAAATCCTAACAATGAAATCGACAGCGCTTTCTAAGGTGATGATTAATTCAAAACACGCATCCGCATATTAGAGCTTATCCATACGCATAGGCCAATATGAGCCCAGAACGAATTTTATTTTTAAAATAATGATTGTGCCGTTATACAGTACATAGCCTACCGCATATTACACAGGGCAGAAAAACATATTTTTTAAACTTATTAACGATGTCTTTGGTAAATAATTGGTCTAGCCTATTCTCCAAAATTAAACAAATTCTACTAATCGCCTTTGAGTGGGACTGTATTATTATGCATACCACAGAAGGTTGGTGGCCCCTTAATTGGGGAGGACGGGCTTGTGGTAATGGCTGGACCGGTATCAGTGGAATGGTATCAAATACATGGTTTCCATGTGTTTGATACCATTCCATTGGCTCTTGTTTCAGCCATTATTATGAGCCGTCCTCCCCTCAGCAGCCTCCGCTAAATGAACAAGCCTATGGCAAGGCACGTAGTCAGATAACATACAGCAGGCCAACTCCATATTCTGTTCTTCTGAAATACATTTTCATCATAATGTTTCTTTAGACCTACCTAAAATAAATAATGGATTCATTGTGATGGTGTACATTACATTGATTTATTTGCCTTTTTTAAATGTAGATGTTCCAAAGGCGGGCATCAGCAGCAGTCTTTTGTATGAAAATAACCATCTGAAAAACTTTCATGACTGCCACAGCCCTAGACTCGACTTCTGTTTTTGGATGTTAACAAGGTGACACTCCATCTTAACACCTCCACATTTACTGGATTGGATGAACAGTGCAGAAGAGAACCTCCCCCGAAAAGGTTTTATTCTCATCAAGACCAAAATGTGGGGGATCTAGTTTGAGCCATTTCTTTTACGCCTGTTACGTTAGGTTAATGCAGAGGTATCTAAACCCAAATGGCAGAAAGCAAATGTAATCAGCCTAATCTTTACCCCCCCTTAACCTTTTCATGTAATGCAAAAGAGAAGTGAAAAGCAAAGAGCAAGTACCTTTATCCCCATAAGGATGGTTTTTACTTTTATCCGTGGAGTTTCCATTTGGCATCTAAAAATGACATAACATGAAATTACACAACATACACATTACATTGCCTATAAGAGGATGGCTATGAGGTCGGACACGGAGGAATGGGGAAAAAGTGCCTTCACCCCTGACCTTTTGTGGTTTATCTTTCTTTTGATGCTTGGTTTGGATCTTCTTGGCAGGGGCGACACCCATTTTGGCTGACTTGAATGACTCTAGACGGCTTCTCATTGTTCTCTGGAAGATCTCTTGCACCTCATTCTTGTCCTTGTTGACTTCGAGGTGCTTCCGACTGTACCTGTGTCTGTGCTGTTGAGGGAATGAAAGGAAGAGAACAGAGGGAATGAGAGGAAGAGAACAGGGTAACTGACCATCTTAATCTGTGTATGGCTGATTGTGGATTGACAAGATGCAGGAGATGCTTGAGACAGAATCCCCATATATTTACTCCCAAAGATTGGAATTTCCCTTTGAGTACAGTATCAACAAAAAGAAAAGGTAAAAGGATTACAACTGGCCTGTTGGCACACAAACTAATACGATGAAACAAGCAACCAGTGACAGTGGCAAACTAATGATAAGTGATTTGGTGCTAAAATAATTGCTCAACATTGAGGGGTGTTTTAGACACAGATTAAGCCTAATCCTGAGATTCTCCTTTGAGTTTGCTTTTAAGTCCAGGACAAGGCTTAATCGATGTCCGGGAAACCGCCCCTGAGATTTTTGAGTGATCTAATACCTGTTTCCTGCCTCTGTACAAGTGCTGCTGCAGTAGATGGTGTGCATTAAAGTCCTCTGACTCCCTCATTTCCAGGTCCTGCTCATGCATGTCCAGGCAGACAGAGGGCACAATGTCCTGTCTAGAAGGGAAGAAATATAAATGTACACTGTTGTTGTTTAGCTGGCCACTGGAGGGCAGACACTGAAAACGTACCAGACCTACAGTATTTCAAGTGTTACAGTACATTGAGGAGCAAGGAGAAGGATCTCACTCTACAAAAAGTTAGTGTCTACTAACCATGCTTTTGCTACTGTATGCTTTTGTTTCTATTTTGAATCATCATATTTGGTGGTATAATAATAGTAGTTACTATACCAATAGTAGTTACTTAAAACTATTAGAAAGATTAGATGTCATCATGGCATCAGCTAATTGGGATCCAGATAAGATGACAAATCACAAATCCCTCTCTCCTGAATTCTGCAAATTATAAAAAGTATAATAACAAATCTACTCACCTACTTCGGATACCCCCCAAAATATATTTTACTAACAAATTCCAACAATTCTTCAATAATATAAAGTAAACTTGGAAAATCATAGATCAACTGTTGGATAAGAAAAATACATCTACAACTATTCCATCTTTTGTTGGAAATAAGACCTATAGTGATCCTGATGTTATTTAATAACATTTTTGTGAATGTGGGTTCCTCTCTGTCAAAGAACATTTAGAAAACTGATGGTAATCCCTTGGATTACGTTGAAGGGACATTTCCCTTCTCTGCTTCCTGATGTAATGGAGGCGGTGGAGGTAATTGGTAACTTAAAGATATCAGCATCCGGTCATGATGAGATTGGTGCCTCTTTGGTGAAATTAGTGTCTTCCTCGATCACTGAGCCTCTAATGTATATCTTCACCAAATCTATGCAAACTGGTATTGTTCCTAAAGATTTGAAAATTGCCAAAGTTATCTCATATAAATCTGTGGATCCAAGATCTTTTACAAATGTTCGCCCAATATCTGTACTACCATGTTTTTCAAAAATCTTAGAACATTTGGTGTCTAAGAGAATGTTAAAACATTTAAATTAACACTGTATGGTGTTTGTAAAAACTACACAGATATGGCTCTTTTGCAACTTGTAGAAAGTAATATTTACAGCCCTTATTAATGTATTAATATTAAATTATGAATACGCTCTTGGCATATTATTTGATTTATCAAAAGCGTTTGACACGGTTAATCATGAAATATTACTTTGTAAATTGCATTATTATAGTTTTCATGATTATACATATATTTGATTATATAGTTATGTTCATGATAGAGAACAATTTGTTCATGCAAACGACTGGGCATCTACCAGGGCCACGATATCCTGTGGTGTCTCACAGGGTTCGATAATTGGACCTTTTGTTGTTCCTAATCTATGTCAATGACCTTCCTGCTGTGTCTTCTACCGTGCTTCCCATTCTCTTTGCTGATGATACCAATCTGATTTTATCACACAATAATTTTGATTCACTAATTAATGAAGCTAACTCAGGTATGGCCACATTTTATGAATGGTTCCAGATAAACAAATTATCTTTGAATGTAAAAAAAATCCTACTTTATTGTATTCACTAGTAAGAATAAGAAATAGTATTTTTTTTTTTTAAAGCGCCATAATCTCAACTAGTTGGAATGAAATAGAACAAGTCACATCCACTAGATTCCTCAGAGTTCTAATTGATGAAAAGTTATCCTGGAAAGATCATATTCAATTTGTCTGTAGCAAAGTGATGAAATCTGTTGGTATCATCAGAAAGATTAGTGGTTTGGTTGATCAGGCTTGCATCCTAACTCTATACTATAGCTTATTTACCCATATCTCATTTATTGTAATATTGTCAGGGCCAGTACATATGCCTCCTACCTACACCAGTTACTCTACACTCAAAATACATTTGCAAGACTAGCCACCTCCTCTAATTACCTGGCTCCAACTGCACCTTTGTTTAAGAAACTCAATATCTTGTCTATTTACGACATGAATGTACGCCAATTATGCACTTTCATCTACAAATACTCATATCTCCTAGACAGTTTACCTAAACCCTTCAATGGATTCTTCCAGGTTCATTCTGAAATCAATCTATATAACACAAGACACTGTGATAACCTTCCTCCTACCTAAATGCCGCCGCTCACATAGTCAATTCTCTATCAGATGCAGAGGTACCATACTCTGGAATTCTTATCGTCATATTGCCAAAACCTCATCATCCCTCAATAACTTCAAGAGAAGACTGGGGGTCAGCCTAATGAACCAAACTACCCAATAATACCCACCTTGTAGCCTAACTCACACATGCACACACTCATAGTCCAACATAGTTTTTACCGTGTACTGAGTATATCATGTACAATTATAATTAATATGCTTTGTTTAACTGATTGAACAAACTTTTTTTTGTACTTATATTTGAGGTGTGGTTTCATTATAAGCCCTTTTGGGCTTCCAACCTCACTACCTGTTTTTTTTTTTTTTATCTGTACTGTTTTGTCTTTCGCATATTTTCTTTGCTGCGAATAAATAAAACCTAAAGGAAGTACTAGCAGGTGTGTTTCTCGTAAATAAGTAATGTTTATGCTAGTCATCCTGCATCTTCCAATGAAACAGTTCCCTGTGATGGTATGCATTTATAGTTGCCATAGAATGAAAAAAGGGTTTCAATTTATATGTCTGCCAACCCAAGTTAATGATGCATGTGTTTTAGACAGCATCCCAAATGACACTCGTACCTATTTAGTGCACTACTTTTGACCAGAACCCTAAAGTCAGGAAAGGTTGCTTACAAGATAGAGGAAAGTGGAACATGATCCGGTCCCATATTATCTGCCATGATGTCAGGCATAATCTCAGAGAAACTGGCACGAAACTTCTTATTGAAATCCACATCGGCCTTGGTCTCCTTCCGAACGAACGCCAATGAGCCTCTGCGTTCTCCCTATGGTGGGAGCATAAGAAGACTTCATGGTCTGCCATCCAATTTCTTTATTTGTTAATGTTACTGTAGATCAGTGATCTTGGTGGTCAATGTATTGTGTTTGTAAATACAGTATTAAGTTGCCATGGCTTTCCCTGACCTTGTGAGTTGCTCTTACCTCCTTTACATAGCTCATGGCATCCTTGAGGTTGAGCTGGTGGAAGATGTTGAATATGTAGTCACGAGATTTCCTGGCAGAGGGCTTCATCAAGAGCCAGCACAACCACCTCTCCTCAAAGTTATGCCACCTTAGAAGGATACGAGAAGATAGGAAAAGGATCAAATTCTGTGCTAACGTTCTGTCTTTCAAGGTATGGTATGTGATATATTAATTCAAACTGTACTTATAATATGATAATAACTTATTGAAGTTGATAATGTGATGTTAGTGTCCAAATACTTGTCTCTCATGTAGTTATGTCCTATTTGTCCAGAAATGTCCTCTATGGCGACAAGCATGTGGTCAAAGGTCTGAACAAATAAAAAAGAATGGTGAGTCATGGATTTATTTTGTCAAGAATATATTTAGGTCAACCAATTTCAACACTGTTAGATTAAATGGTTGATGCCTTGTAAAATAAGGGTTCAGCTATATTGGAGGTGGGTTTTGACTTTTGTGATCTGACCCTGAAGATCTGACACAACAAAAGGTGAAACTTTACTTTGTGGATTTATAAGAGAGATGTATGGTTAGTTATCTGATTCTCGGGTTGATGAACAACAAAGACTTTTAACCAAATATTACCCTATTCTGTATTTTTTCAGCTAGTGTGAGTTCTGTCACGGCTGCTCTCTTCACTTTCAGCCAGGTGACCAGTGGTTTCATGGTTATTCCCTGCAACAAAGAAGAAGAATATATAGTAAACTGGTAATTAACATATACCAGTCTATTCAAGTCAAGACATATTACACTATGGAAGAAAACTATTTACACAACTTATGAAATCGCAATGGACTGAAGTTTTACATTTCAATGAGCCATTTTACCTGCAGCATGACAGTGAAGTACACCACTATGAGGGTGGTGCTGACCATCAAATTCTTCTCTTTGAACTTATTCTCATCCAGCATGGCCACAAGGCCATAGGCAACTGCCCCTCGTAGGCCACCGTAGCTCATCACCACCTGATCAATGAACTCCAAGGGAACCAGTCGGTACTTGTTCAGAATCCAGGTAAGGAGAAAGACCCCTGTGATATAAACACACAAACATACATACACACACAGAGTGTTAGTGCTGGTAATGTGAAGCCTTGAACGAGAATCTTTGAGTAAAATATTGAGCTACACACACAGGGATTGCAAGTTTATAATCAGCCATAAGCTTCAAAACTACAATATTGTTCATCCTATGAAGATTGAGTGAAATAGAATCACCAGTGATCTCACAAAATCATACTAAGATCACAACTGACCTATGAACCTGAACACAAAGATGAAGAGGAGTGTGAGGAGGATGAAGCCTGTGTTCCACACCCATATAGCTGGATCTATGGCCGAGATGCCGAGGAAGACAAAGATGATGGTCTCTGAGCCATTGGCGAACACCTTCATGACGTATCGTACTGTGGTGACCGAACATTCATCCATGTTGGCATTGATATACTTCTGACTGCAGATGCCACAAAACACGATCCTATGGCACAGCAGGCAAAGGGATCGTATTTCATGGTGAGTAGAGGGCCCAGAGATTATGGACCATAATCATCTATAAGGCTCATACTGTACACACAGTGCATTCAGACCACTTGACTTTTTCCACATTTTGTTATATTACAGCCTTATTCTAAAATGGATTAAATCGGTTTTTCCCATCATAAATCTACACACAATATCCCATGATGACAAAGCCAAAATAGGTTTTTAGAAATGTTTGCAGATGTATTTAAAATTTAAAAAAACGGCAGATGCATCAGATGTCCTGGACTCCACAATTCCGCGACCTCAGCCAAATTGAGATGGTTTGGGATGAGTCGGACCGCAGAGTGAAGGAAAAGCAGCTAACAAGTGCTCAGCATATGTGGGAACTCCTTCAAGACTGTTGAAAAAGCATTCTAGGTGAAGCAGGTTGAGAGAATGCCAAGAGTGTGCAAAGCTGTCATCAAGGCAAATGGTGGCTATTTGAAGAATCTCAAATATATTTTGATTTGTTTAACACTTTGGTTACTACATGATTCCATATGTGTTATTTCATAGTTTTAATGTCTTATTCTACAAAGTAGAAAATAGTAAAAAATAAAGAAAAACCATTGAATAAGTAGGTGTTCTAAAACTTTTGAACGGTAGTGTAAGTATTCAGATCATTTCTCAGTACTTTGTTGAAGCACCTTTGACAGCGATTTCAACCTCGAGTCTTCTTGGGTATGACGCTACAAGCTTGGTACACCTGTATTTAGGGAGTTTCTCCCATTCTTCTCTGCAGATCCTCTAAAGCTCTGTCAGGTTGGATGGGGAGCGTAGCTCCACAGCTATTTTCAGGTCTCTCCAGAAATGTTCGATCAAGTTCAAGTCCAGGCTCTCGCTGGGCCACTCAAGGACATTCAGAGTCCTGATGCCACTCCTGTGTTGTCTTGGCTTGGTGCTTAGGGTCGTTGTCCTGTTAGATCATGAACCCGCTCTGGAGCAGGTTTTCATCGAGGATCTCTCTGTACTTTGCTCCATTCATCTTTCCCTCGATTCTGACTAGTCACCCAGTCCCTGCCTCTGAAAAACATCCCCACAGCATGATGCTGCCACACCCATGCTTCATCTTTGGGATGGTGCCAGGTTTCCTCCAGGCGTGACGCTTGTTATTCAGGTTAAAGAGTTCAATCTTGGTTTCATCAGACCAGAGAATCTTGTTTCTCATGGTCTGAGAGTCCTTCAGTTGCCTTTTGGCAAACTCCAAGCGGGCTGTCATGTGCCTTTTACTGAGGAGTGGCTTCCGTCTGGCCACTCCACCATAAAGGCCTGATTGGTGGAGTGCTGCAGAGATGGTTGTCTTTATGGAAGTTTCTCCCATCTCCACAGAGGAACTCTGGAGCTCTGTCAGAGTGACCATCGGGTTCTTTGTCACCTCCCTGACCAAGGCCCTTCTCCCCCGATTGCTCAGTTTGGCTGGGTGGCCAGCTCTAGGAAGAGTCTTGATGCTTTGAGAATTTAAGAATGATGGAGGCCACTGTGTTCTTGGGGACCTTCAATGCTGCAGTAATGTTTTGGTACCCTTCCCCAGATCTGTGCCTCAACACAATCCTGTCTCGGCGCTCTACGGATAATTCCTTCGACACCATGGCTTGGTTTTTGGTCTGTCATGCACTGTCAACTGGGGGACCATATATAGACAGGTGTGTGCCTTTCCAAAGCATGTCCAATCAATTGAATTTACCACAGGTAGACTCCAATCAAGTTCCAGAAACATCTCAAGGATGATCAATGGAAACAGGATGAAACTGAGCTCAATTTCGAGTCTCATGGCAAAGGGTCTGAATACTTATGTAAATAAGGTATTTCTGTTTTTTATTTTTAATGGATGTGCAAAATTTCTACAAACCTGTTTTCCTTTTGTCATTATGGGGTATTGTGTGTCGATTGATAAAAAAATGTTTAATCCATTTTAGAATACGGCTGTAACATAAAAAAGGTAGAAAAAGTAAAGGGGTCTGAATACTTTCTGGATGCACTGTACTAAGTAACTGAAATACGTATCCAAATAGTGTGTGTTTTGAATAGAACATCCCTTTACAGAAAGGGTATTGTTGGCCTAATAAATCAACATAACACTCAGAAGCACTTACGACAGGATAGCGGATAGCGAGAGCATCTCAGCTGTCAGGTAGGAGAGGTAGCCCAGGATGAAGATGAAGCCTGGCTCAATGATCTGGATGTTCTTTGTGCATCTGGTCAGGAGCGAGATCAGCAGAGCAAAGATAATACCAACCAGGGAGCCTCCGAATGCCACCACGAAGAACGAGACTACACATGGTAGAGGGAGAGAATGAGAGTGCGAAAGAGGAAGACGGACATATGGAGAGGCAAACAGTGAACAAAGATATTGATTATTTCATGAATACATAACATTTTAGTTAAACAGATTACAGAATCTACTGCTTGTTGCATTACCCTTTCAGTTAGCTTCAAGATGGCACAAGAAGTTGTCACTATTGATTACACGACAGGGTTGTTAATGGCTTGGCATTTGGCCATTTGAATCCAACGCTGAAAATGTGCATCCCAAATGGCACCCTATTTCCTATATAGTGCACTTAATAGGGAAACAGTAATTTGGGATGCAAAAAGTGTGCAGATCTTACATACTTATGCCTTTAATGATCTCTACAGCATCGATTTCTGCCCCTCCCAGCGACACGAATGCATCAAACACATTGAACAGCACCTGAGGGAACATGGACATAAAGATGACCGGTCACTGAGGAGGTGGGGAGGTTAGGGAACCAAATGCAACCAAATCAATAGAACAGTATGTTATTTAATGCAGTGGTGTTCAAAGTCCGTGTCGTGGAATTGCAGTGGGGTGGGAATTTAAAAAAAATTAATTGCAACTTTATTTTTTATTTTGGAGGGGGGAACTATATATATATAATATAATATATGGGACAATATACAAACGCTATTGAGAAAGATCATTTGAAAAATGTAATTGTATTGAGTAAATGTATGTATTGGTTCTCCTAGAAAGCTGAAAATGCAGTGAATTGAAGGTTATTTGTTAATGTTATTTGAAAATTTAAATTTACTGAATTTAAGTTGTGTAATTAGATTTTGGGTGGGGTTGTGTCGCCAGAAAAAAATTAGCATCCCCAGAAATGATGGCAAAAAAAGGGTGTCCCTGCTGAAAAAGTTTGAATCCCCTGCTTTATTGTGTTACAATCAATGGAATAAATGGTGTAATCTATCCATTGGACAAACATAATTATTCCTGGTCTATTTGTATGTGATTTATGTTACTATGTACAAAGGGACAGCATTCTCTGAGTGAAGCACATGACTGACGCATGCAGTTCAGCCAAGGAGCCCTGCCTTGGAATGCAGTTTGTGTATTGCCTTTGTACTTTACTTAGTGGGTATATGTTTGCAATGAAAAAGGTCACTAAAGCAACAGATTTCAAAAGTTGAGTACATTTTGTGGGCAAAAAAACTATAGTGTAAACATTAAATCAGCGGCCTAAATGGCACCCTATTCTTAGTCTACATATTGAACTTTTTTTGACCAGAGACACACCAATTGGGTGTCATTTGGGACTTGGCCTAATAATGTTGAATGAGGATGAAAATGTGAGACGAACCACTGTGACACCATCGTTGAGGAGGGACTCCCCAAACACCATGATGAACAGGACCTCGTTGACATGGACCTCCTCAAACACGGCAATTACAGCCACGGGGTCCACAGCAGCAATTAGACTCCCAAACAACAGGAACTGAAGGAGACCAATGTCGATATCACCTGCAGAGGCCCAGAGTGAAAGGTGTAATGATCTCAGACCTTAAAACTACCTTACCCGTTAACTTGCTGATTGAGGACCTCACAAATGCCAGTTTCAATCATCAGTTCAAGCTTTGGTCGGGCCAGTTCCAAATGACAGCCTATTCCCTGTAGAGTCACTACTTTTTACCAGGGCCCCCTGGTCAAAAGAAGTGTACTACTGTATAGTGAATGGGGTGCCATTTGGGACAAACATGTTGGCTGCCTTACCCATGGCCCCGCCCAACCAGCACCCCCAGAGGCCGAGACCCACAGTGGCAGCGTTCCAGCAGGTGCCAATCACAGCGTAAACCAGGATGGCGCCCATGTTGCTGAAGAACAGCTTGTTGGGCATGAAGTAGCCCGCGTCCAGGATGACTTGGGGCAGCAGGTAGAAGAAGAAGACGGTGGGTGTCAGGGTGAAGGTCTGCATCTTGCCTGCCCCGTAGATGATGCCGCCCAGGATCCAACCGATGAGGATGAGGAGGGCGCTCTCCGGGATCACACTGGTCAGGCTGTGGTTCAGCTCAACCACTGTTGGGGAACAGAGAGAGACAAGGGACAAAGTCAGAGATACGTAGAGGAAATGAGAGCCAAAGAGTGTCAGCGAGTAGAAAAGATTACAGGGATAATTTTGGTAGATTCAGGTGCAGCCGAGCCAAGTCAAACAGACCTGAACCATAAAATGTCTCAGGTACCAACCCAGTCAATTATTCTTGCTTCATTACTCCAATGATGCCTCAGAGAGAGTTCATGGCGCTTGTGCTCTGCTCACTGTCTGGCAAACCTCTGAAGTCAACATCAACTTTTCAGGGCCGAGTTGCTTGCACTATTTGAGCGTAATTGGGTAATAAGTTCAGTCAACCTTACACGTTCTTGATCCCTGGGGTTGTGTTCATAAAGCGTCTCAAAGTAGGAGTGCTGATTTAGGCTCAATTTAGTTTTGCCTTTAAGATCCCACTGAATATGCATACATGGACTGGGAGGACCTGATCCTAGATCAGAACTCATTCTCTGAGACACTTTATGAATACAGGGTCTGGCCTCCCTACACTTTGTTGATCCTTGGGTAATAACGGGATCAAGATGCCCACAGGATACTAGGGAGTCAGACATTGACATCTGTTCCTTCTTGACAACTTTCTTGGGCTTCACACACAGGAAGGTGCTGAAACTCAAATCCCTAACTAAACGGTAAAGCAAAGAGATTCAAATGTGTGAGGATATGACGTTTGTAAATGATCAACCATTTCGGATGACTGAGAAAATGTTTTGAACCCTGGAGTATGATTAATTGGCAGCGTACCATTATAAATGTGCTCATCACTCACTCACATTCTGGATAAGTGGCATGAGGCAGGGATTTCTCAGAAGTCATAAATGTTTTATCAGATTCTACTAATTCAGATTACTTCTTCTGTATCTGAATGTGGAGATATTCACTGACAATGCACAGCAACATCTGGATTTGTCATCCACCCACAGTGCTGAGGGTTGTATCTTTCCGGTACCTCAGGGTTGTATATTCTGCTGAGGTGTTTCAGGCTACATGTTGCTCTTGACTGCTGAAAGCTCAATTAAAGATTAAGTTTAGATTCTCCTTTACTATTCTGTTTATTTATCCTCGAGGACCTTGGCTGTGAAAAGAAAATATTTAGGAAGTTGCAAAAGCTGTTGGGAGAGTTATAATCCATTTTATGTGTTACTTATACTCAAGTGATGTATACCCAACACCCCGGATCTGGGATAAATTAGTTAAATGTTAAGTAAACAAATAGATAAGCTGTTGTTCAAAGGATTTTTCCTTTGTGACATTTATGGTTATTGGTTAGTTACATGGATTGAACCCATTCCAGACGAACTCTTAGAAAAGTATCTTTGAGTAAATTATTCTTCACTTGTTTGGAGAAACGTTTAACTGAATAAAACATGCATTTTTGTTCACCATTTGCTCTTCTTTGTCAGCTTTTTCTTCCCTTCTAAATGTTCAACTTGTTTGGCACTGTTTTGGACATAAGCACTGTTCCTGTCTGAAGCACAGTGATTGGCCTTGAGAATAAAAAGTACTGTATGTAAGAAGATGCCATATTCACACCTACTCAAAAACCATTGTCAACATTTCTGAACAGTTATCTATGGAATGTCTTAATATATCCCATGAACTTGGGTAAAACGCTAAAAGCACTTAGTCGGGAGAACAGTGTGTTGCCTTGATAACACTGACAAAGGCTACAGTTACCAGACAGTAGTAGCGTTATGTTGGGCCTATTTGTGGCACAAATGCTACACAAAAGACAGATTTTGTTCTCACTGGAGGGATGGTATTGCCTAGTACCTTTGATCAGTCTGGTGTTTAAAATTGACCTCAAATCCTATTCTTCCCCTCTTAGTCCTACGGTCTTACATACACAGTATACAGTGACAAGAAAAAGTATGTGAACCCTTTGGAATTACCTGGATTTCTGCATAAATTGGTCATAAAATTTGATCTGATCTTCATCTATGTCACAAAAATATACAAATACTGTCTGCTTAAACTAATAACAGACAAACAATTATACATTTTCATGTATTTATTGAATACACTGTGTAAACATTCACAGTGTACGGTGGGAAAATATGTGAACCCTTGGATTTAATAACTGGTTGACCCTCCTTTGGCAGCAATAAACTCAATCAAACATTTTCTGTAGTTGTAGATCAGACCTGCACAACGGTCAGGAGGAATTTTGGACCATTCATCTTTACAAAACTGTTTCAGTTCAGCAATATTCTTAGGATGTCTTGTGAACCACTCGAGGTCATGCCGCTGCATTTTAAATCGGGTTGTGGTCAGGACTCTGACTGGGCCACTCCAGAAGGCGTATTTTCTTCTGTTGAAGCCATTCTGTTGTTGATTTACTTCTGTGTTTTGGGTCGTTGTCCTGTTGCGTCACCCCACTTCTGTTGAGCTTCAATTGGCGGACAGATAGCCTGATATTCTCCTGCAAAAGAATAAACATGGGAATTCATTTTTCCGTCGAAGATAGCAAGCAGCAAAGCAGCCCCAAACCATGATGCTCCCTCCACCATATTTTACAGTTGAGATGAGGTTTTTGTTGTTCGTGTGCTGTGTCTTTTTCTCTCCACACAGAGTGTTGTGTGTTCCTTCCAAACAACTCAACTTTAGTTTAATCTGTCCACAGAATATTTTGCCAGTAGCGCTGTGGAACATCCAGGTGCTTTCTGCAAACTTCAGACGTTCAGCAATGTTTTTTTTGGACAGCAGTGGCTTCTTCCGTGGTGTCCTCCCATGAACACCATTCTTATTTTGTGTTTTATGTATCGTAAACTCGTCAACAGAGATGTTAGCATGTTCCAAAGATTTCTTTAGCTGACACTCTAGGATTCTTCTTAACCTCATTGAGAGTTCTGTGTTGTGCTCTTGCAGTCATCTTTGCAGGACGGCCACTCCTAGGGAGAGTAGCAACAGTGCTGAACCTTTTCCATTTATAGACTATTTGTCTTACCGTGAACATCAAGGCTTTTACAGATACTTTTGTAACCCTTTCCAGCTTTATGCAAGTCAACAATTTTTAATCTTAGGTCTTCTGAGATCTCTTTTGTTCAGGGCACGGTTCACATCAGGCAATGCTTCTTGTGAATAGTGAACACAAATTGTGTGAGTTTTTTAATAGGGCAAGGCAGCTTTAACCAACATCTCCAATCTCATCTCATTGATTGGACTCCAGGTTAGCTGACTCCTGACTCCAATGAGCTTTTGGAGAAGTCATTAGCCTAGGGGTTCACATACTTTTTCCAACCTACACTGTGAATCGTTAAATTATTCAATATAGACAAGAAAAATACTATAATTTGTGTGTTATTAGCTTAAGCACACTATGTTTGTCTATTGTTGTGACTAAGATGAAGATCAGATCAAATTGTATGACTAATTTATGCAGAAATCCAGGTAATTCCAAAAGGTTCACATACTTTTCCTTGCCACTGTATGCCAACATTGGTTATTTCTATGAATATTGTACTTTTTAAAGTCAACTGGGACTCTGATTATTCCATAATTTAATACTTGGAAGGTCAGAATCTAAGAACAAATTCTTTAATTCACTTGAATCCAGGCCACAAAGAAAGACGCTAAAACTTTCATCATCCATATGTGTCTTGATCTCTCAAGTGAGGCACAAGACGGATGTTCCTAATTCACAGGAGAGACGTTTGAATTTGTATTTTATTTTGGGGGGCAGAAATGCCTTCTTGAACATGTGAACTTTCATGTGCCGTACTTCTACGTGATCTGTAAATATGAATAAAAATGTTAAATTACGAGCTTAGTTTTTCTCTCACTGAGAAAAATAATTATTTCTGTCTAGCCTTGATTGGCTGTGATAATGTTGGGGCTGGTCATGCCGAGCGATGAGTCCTGATTAATTGGTCTGCCATACCACAGGCTACTGTCTATACAGTGCCTTTGGAAAGTATTCAGACCCCTTTACTTTTTCCACATATTGTTATGTTACATCCTTATTCTAAAATGTATTTAATTATTTCCCCCCCCTCATCAATCTACCCACAATACCCCAAAATGACAAAGCAAAAACAGAGGATTTTGACATTTTTGCTCATAATAATTTTTTTGGGAAAACAAGTATTCAGATCCTTTACTCAGTACCTTGTTGAAGCACATTTGGCACCAATTACAGCCTTGAGTCTTCTTGGGTATGAAGCTACAAGCTTGGCACATCTATATTTGGGGAGTTTCTCCCATTCTTCTCTGCAGATCCTTTCAAGCTCTGTCAGGTTGGATGCAGAGCGTTGCTGCACAGCTATTTTCAAGTCTCTCCAGAGATGTTCGATCGGGTTCAAGTCTGGGCTCTGGCTACCCCACTCAAGGACATTCAGAGACATGTCCCGAAGCCACTCCTGCGTTGTCTTGGCTGTGTGCTTTGGATCTTTGTCCTGTTGGAAGGTGAACCTTCGCCCCAGTCTTCTGTCCTGAGCGCTCTGGAGCAGGTTTTCATCAAGGATCTCTCTGTACTTAACACCGTTAATCTTTTCCTCGGTCCTGACTAGTCTCCCAGTCCCTGCCGCTGAAAAACATCCCCACAGCATGATGCTGCCACCACCATGCTTCACCGTAGGGATGGTGCCAGGTTTCCTCCAGACGTGACGCTTGGCATTCAGGCCAAAGAGTAAAATCTTGGTTTCATCAGACCAGAGAATCTTGTTTCTCATAGTCTGTGAGTCTTCAGGTGCCTTTTGGCAAACTCCAAGCGGGCTGTCATGTGCCTTTTACTGAGGAGTGGCTTCCGTCTTGCCACAAACATAATGGCCTGATTGGTGGAGTGCTGCAGAGATGGTTGTCCTTCTGGAAGGTTCTCCCATCTCCACAGAGGAACTTTAGAGCTCTGTCAGAGTGACCATCGGGTTCATGATCACTTCCCTGACCAAGGCCCTTCTCCGCCGATTGTTCAGTTTGGCCGGGCAGCCACCTCTAGGAAGAGTCTTGGTGTTTCCAAACTTCTTCCATTTAAGAATGATCGAGGCCACATAATTTTTGGGGACCTTCTATGCTGCAGAAATGTTTTGGTACGCTTCCTCAGATCTGTGTCTCAACACAATCTTGTCTCGGAGCTCTACCGACAGGTCCCTCAACCTCTTGGCTTGGTTTTTGCTCTGACATGCACTGTCAACTGTCGGACCTTATATAGAGAGTTCTGTGCCTTTCCAAATCATGTCCAATCAATTGAATTTACCACAGGTGGACTCCAATCAAGTTGTAGAACCATCTCAAGGATGATCAATGGAAACAGGATGCACCTGAGCTCAATTCTGAGTCTCATAGCAAAGGATCTGAATACTTACATGTATGTAAATAAGGTATTTCTGTTTTTTATGTGTAATACATTTGCAAAAATTTCTAAAAACCTATTTTTACTTTGTCTTTATTGGGTATTGTGTGTAGATTGCTGAGTATTTTTTTTTTTTTAATCTATTTTAGAATAAGGCTGTAACGTAACAAAATGTGGAGAAAGTCTGAAGGCAATGTAGGCTTCCCTGATCAAATCAAATTTTATTTGTCACTTGTGCAGTTGTAGACCTTAACGTGAAATGCTTACTTACAAGCCCTAATCCAACAATGCAGTTCAAGAAATAGAGTTAAGAAAATATTTACTCAATAAATGAAAGTAAATTGTTTTATAAAAAGTAACACAATAAAATAACGAGGCCACAGGGGGTACCGGTACGGAGTCAATGTGCGGGGGTACAGGTTTGTCAAGGTAATTTGTACATGTAGGCAGGGGTAAAGTGTGTTTGTGGGGGAGGCAATATAAATAGTCCGGGTGGCCATTTGATTAATTGTTCAGCAGTCTTATGGCTTGGAGGAAGAAGCTGTTAACTTCTTTCGGATCACCTCGACAACATCCAGTGAAATTGCAGAGCGCCAAATTCAAATTAAATTACTATAAATATTTTACTTTCATAAAATCACAAGTGCAATACATCAAAATAAAGCTTAACTTGTTGTTAATCCAGCCACCATGTCAGATTTCAAAAAGGCTTTACGGCGAAAGAAAACCATGCGATTATCTGAGGACAGCGCCCCGCATACCAACACATGAAAAACATATTTCAACCAGGCAGGTGCGACACAAAAGTCAGAAATAGTGATATAAAAAATGCCTTACCTTTGAAGATCTTCTTCTGTTGGCACTCCAAAAGGTCCCAGAAACATCACAAATGGTCCTTTTGTTCGATAGATTCCTTCTTTATATCCCCAAAATGTCCATTTATTTGGCGCGTTTGATTCAGAAATACACCGGTTCCAACTCACCCAACATGACTACAAAGTATCTAATAAATTACCTGTTAACTTGGTCCAAACATTTCAAACAATGTTCCTAATCCAACCTTAGATATCCTAAAACGTAAATAATCAATCAAATTTAAGACGGAATATACTGTGTTCAATAGCGGATAAAAACAACGTGGAGCGAGCTGACAGAAGAGTCCACTTGGCTTGACACTCACAATGAACAGCCCTACTTCTTCATTTCTCAAAAGAAAAACATCAACCAATTTCTAAATACTGTTGACATCTAGTCGATAGGAACTGGAACCAGGTTCCTCATAAATATAGTTTCTCATAGAAATCATATTGAATTTTTTTCCTGGATGGTTTGTCCTCGGTGTTTCGCCTGCCAAATAAGTTCTGTTATACTCACAGACATAATTCTAACAGTTTTAGAAACTTTAGAGTGTTTTCTATCTAAATCTACCAAATTATATGCATATCCTAGCTTCTGGGCCTGAGAATCAGGCAGTTTACTTTGGGCACGCTTTTCATCCGGACGTGAAAATACTGCCCCCTATCCCAATGAAGTTAAGGAGCCTTTTGGACCTAGACTTGTATTGCTTGCCATGCGGTAGCAGAGAGAACAGTCTATGACTTGGGTGACTGAAGTCTTTCACAATTCTTTGGGCCTTCTTCTGACACCTCCTAGTATATAGGTCCTGGATGGCAGGGAGCTTGGCCCCAGTGATGTACCGGTCAGGACGCTCTCGATGGTGCAGCTGTGTAACTTTGAGGATCTGGGGACCCATGCCAAATCTTTTCAGTCTCCTGAGGGGGGAAATAAGTAGTCGTGCTCTCTTCACGACTGTCAGTAGTCTACACTGATTTTTTTTTTTTAAAGATAATAGCAATGGACAACTGCAAACGTGTTGCTACAGCTCTCAACAACATTGCTGCCCTGAATTTAGCAGGCACTATCAACAAAGCTCAGTGGGAGAATGTTCTGATGGACTACTTTCTGGAGGACGACGGGCTGACTTTCCCAGACTCTGAAAAGGAATCAGATGATTAAGAAATCTTTGACTTGGGTGACAACAAATAACAACATTGTCATTGCACCAGACATCGCAGAGTTTTGTGATGACACATCAACAGTGTTGTTGTCACAGAAGAAGTGGACCAAGTTTTGAACTCAGTGTAATGCCCAGTAGAAGTAGAGTATGAGAAGGAGATGGACAAAATGTGGAAGTTTGATTGCAAATGTGGAGAGAGATGAAAAGATTACTCAAAGGCTCTTGTAAAAAACAACTCTCACTGGATTACATCTACAAATAAAGGGCAAACACAGCATCCATGACAGAGACAAAGAAAGATGTAATGATTCTTGGAATATTGAACATTGTTTAATACTGTTTGCTAGCTAGCGAACATTAGCTGGCTGGCTAGCTAGCTAGTCAACATTAAACCTAGCTAGCTAGTTGCTTGGTAGCTAACGCCAGCTAACATTATAAATCATCTCATTTTGTCAGAAATCTGTTTGCATTGCTAGTTATACAGTAGCCTACTGTTAGCTAGATGATTGGTTAGCTTTACCTGCATATTAATTCTGCATTATTTAATGCATGGTGGCTGGCTAAGTGTATGACAAACCGTTTGTATTACTAGACTGTATGGGTTGGGATTATGGTACATAAATATGTTTAGCTAGTTAACTTGCTACATGTCTAAACAAAAGAGTCCACTTAGCCAGATGATAACATGACCCATAAACTTAGCCAGGTGTGTTTGGGTGTGATATGGCCATCTACTGTGTTTCATGAACATGTGAACAAGTCTAGACAATAGAGACCCATCCACTTAGCTACGGTAGATGAGTCTGGGGGGTGGTTTGATTGGATATACATTGTGTTTACGAGAGACAATATGAAGAACAATGTGTTTGGATATAGGCCAAGGACTAGATAAAGTGTATTTTTACCTAGAGAATTTCCTTTTTATAGGCTACTACTGGCTACTACTTTCACCACTTGTTTTCTACACTACCTTAATCACTCGGTTTAGCACACGGCCTCACGTGAAGACTCAAATGGGGGAGATGGTTGGGGCTAAGGCTGAAAAGGGTATGAACGATGCTGAATGGGAATTACTCAAAAAAGAGCTCTCCAGCAAGTGAGACATTTTCAGGTGGATTTTCTGGAATAACAAGTTAATCACATTTCAAATAGGCATAACTTTCCCATATTTCGCCAACTGCAGTGTATGATATACAATTTTGATGCTCTGAACCTGTACTTTTATGAAATGTACAAAAAGTCAATATTGTAAATGGTACATAACACTCAATTGGGAAATGTAGTCACATATCTGTCTGCCAGCATCATTTTGTCTGATACTAACTCCACAGTATATTCTCTGACATAGCAGTTTGTGTCTAACAATATTCTAAATTATGAAATAACTTTCCAAAGTGGAGCCTGAGTACAGTCTGGGTCTCCTGTTGAAGAACTCTTCCTAAAGATTTAAAACACTGAATTAAAACAATAATTCTGCATAATTTTCATTAGTACTGAATTGAAATTAGACACCAATGTCTGATAGATAGGCCATTGGAGCTGATCGCATCCCTTTCTGTATACATACCCATCTTGGATACCCCAGCCACAAGTATCCATAAGGCGATGAGGTAGGGGGCTTCCACATGGTGCCACTTAAAGGTCACGATTTGTATCCCTGAGATGCTGGACCCATGGCCCCCTCCAGCCTGGCTGTGATTTGATCCCACCACCCCTGGCTCCGGGTGCGACCCCTGGGGTGCTCCCACCTCCGTACCCTCAACAACCAGGCGCACTGTGCAAGTAAAAAATGCTGTCCCTAGCAGCCAGAGGCAAGTTCTGCATGCCATTTCACCAAATAAGTAGATCAATAAATAAATCAAATGCAGCAAAACTTGTTCTCAAAGTTCTTTGAGTAGTCCTGAGAGAGTTTCTTTCTCACTCTCTGAAGACTTGATCAGGTCACAGTGGTGTGGGCCAGGCGGGTGCCTGAGGGCGGTGGTGCAGTGAGGGCAGAGGTGTACGCACTCACAGGCTCAGCTGTTTATATGTCTTCTCGGGCGGGGGGGGGGTTTTTGGGGTGGGGGGGTAAGTACCTCCTCTGTAGGGCCACGTCCTGGTTACTCAGTCACGTTGAGCAGTGTCCGCATTGTTTTGGTTCCTCAGTCTACTGTACTCAATCAAGGGCAGAGATTACTATGCCACTCTCAAGGAGGAAACGTCATTCCTAAAGTGTGCTTTCAAGCCGGATACAAAGTTGTTACATTTGATCTGTGGGTATTTTTAGGACCGGTTTTCAGTGTGGAATTTCAGTTCATTATTTGCATGCCTGGTTGTGCATTGTGCTGAGCCAAGGTTAACTTTGATTATGTATTTTTGATTAAGTTGAAATAATTCAACTGTTCTGCAAATTGAGCAGCTTACACCTGCTAAGTAATGTCTGATAGCTTGTCTTAATGATTGACGTGTATATTTCACAATATTTGTTAATGTCTGTGTGGGAGGTGTGAGGATCATCTACTCTTGTGGAAATTAGAATGCACTTTCCTTCAGGCATATTATAAACAGTGGAGATTTGGCAATACATTAATTCAATTCTCCATTTGTTTCAAACATGATACAATGCATTGACTATCATCGAAGTTTAACTGCATCTAGGTGGTGAGGGTAGGCAACAACACATCTGCCACGCTGAACCTCAACACGGGGGCCCCTCAAGGATGAATGCTCAGTCCCCTCCTGTTTTTGGCAACTGATCAGCATCTGACCGCAACGCGCTACAGAGGGCATAGCCGCGGGAAGTAGAGGAGCAGAAGGTGCTGCAGCACCCCCTGAAAAATCTGAATAAAATGTTTTATATATTTTTATTATGTTTTTTCCGCAAATGTAGTGCACTGGGGCTTTACTAGTCCTGTATTAGCAGATCAATATAGTGTCTATAGTGCGGGCAAAATCTTTTGTTTCACTATAGTGCACTGGGCCTTTACCAGTCCTGTATTATAGCCTTCTGTTGTGCACCCCCCCAAAAATGTACAGCGTCGCAATATATCTCAGTTTATTGCATAAATCGTACATGCATTGGATTGCAATGCTGGCTCAGTAAAATAATCCGATCAAAACAGCCCCCGAAGTCTCCGAGTGAAAGGAGTTGTCCATGGTGCTGTCATTCAAGGTCCTTTATTTACCCTGTTCGTAATGAGCATGGGATGGTTGCATTTTGGCTTTTGCTTAGATGGATGAAGCCAGCGGGGAACACATGCGGCATACAGACACCACCGACTACAGACCTACCATAGATCTTACTTGCAGTGGTGTAGTGCTCTTTTTGGGGGTGAGGAATGGAAAAAATGTAAATTATGTCATAATTTACTCAATCAAAGTTTGTACTGACAGATGTAGCCTATTGAATAGCCTATCATTACTGGACTCTCAAACCCTGCCCCTGGAGTGCTACCATCCTGTAAGGTTTCACTCCAACCCCAGTTGTAACTAACCCGATTCATCTTATTAACCAGCTAAGTATTAGAATCAAGTGTGCTAGATTAGGGTTGGAATGAAAACCTACAGGATGGTAGTTCTCCAGGAACAGGGTTGGAGAACCGTGTTATAACATATGTATAAAATGCATCCTCCAATTGCAACGTCTGCCTATTGCCACACATATTGTCTCAAGAAAATGTTATATTTTTAATAACCTCAAACACCAAGTTAGGAATACCTCATTTCAAAACAGGCCATTATCACGTCAATCGTGAAGGATAATTATTCATGTTTTACCGGTGAAACTGCATGTGCATGCCAGTTTTTTGATTGATCTCAATCAATTTCATGGAAATAGACTATGCATTTCGATCTTCTTGAATGACTGTTTGTGAAAGAATCTGAGCAGATGATGTTAACAAACGATTAGCCTTTCTTGTATTTTGTTTCAATCGAAGCATACAGTTGAACTCGGAAGTTTACATACACTTAGGTTGGAGTCACTAAAACTTGTTTTTCAACCACTCCACAAATTTCTTGTTAACAAACTATAGTTTTGGCAAGTCGGTTACGACATCTAATTTTTCCAACAATTGTTTACAGACAGATTATTCCACTGTATCACAATTCCAGTGGGTCAGAAGTTTACATACTGTAACGGCAGCCTTCCTCCTCTTCGTCTGAAGAGGAGGTGTAGCAGGGATCGGACCAACACGCAGCGTAGCCAGTGCTCAACATGTTTAATAAAACGAATAAACAGTGAACACTTACAAATAACAAAATGTGGCAAACCGATACAGCCCTATCTGGTGCAGAGAAAACACAGAGACAGGAAACAATCACCCACAAAATCCCAACACAAAACAAGCCACCTATATATGATTCCCAATCAGAGACAACACAAAACATCTGCCTCTGATTGAGAACCATATTAGGCCAAACATAGAAACAGACAAACTAGACACACAACATAGAATGCCCACCCAGCTCACGTCCTGACCAACACTAAAACAAGCAAAACACACAAGAACTATGGTCAGAACGTGACACATACACTAAGTTGACTGTGCCTTTAAACAGCTTGGAGAATTCCAGAAAATTATGTCTTGGCTTTAGAAGTTTCTGATAGGCTAATTGATATTATTTGAGTCAATTGGAGGTGTACTTGTGGATATATTTCAAGGCCTACCTTCAAAGTCAGTGCCTCTTTGCTTGACATCATGGGAAAATCAAAAGAAATCAACCAAGACTTCAGAAAAAAAATGGTAAACCTCCACAAGTCCGGTTCATCCTTGGGAGCAATTTCCAAATGCCTGAACGTTCCACGTTCATCTGTACAAACCATAGTACGCAAGTATAAACACCATGGGACAACGCAGCCATCATACCGCTCAGGAAGGAGATGCGTTCTGTTTCTTAGAGATGAACGTAGTTTGGTGCGAAAAGTGCAAATCAATCCCAGAACAACAGCAAAGGACCTTGTGAAGATGRTGGAGGAAACAGGTACAAAAGTATCTATATCCATAGTAAAACGAGTCATATATCGACATAACCTTAAAGGCCGCTCTGCAAGGAAAAAGCCACTGCTCCAAAACCGCCATAAAAAAGCCAGACTACGGTTTGCGACTGCACATGGGGACAAATATTGTACTTTTTGGAGAAATGTCCTCTGGTCTGATAAAACAAAGATAGAACTGTTTTGCCATAATGACCATCGTTATGTTTGGAGGAAAAAGGGGGAGGCTTGCAAGCCGAAGAACACATCCAAAAGGTGAAGCACGGGGGTGGCAGCCTCATGTTGTGGTGGTGCTTTGCTGCAGGAGGGACTGGTGCACTTCACAAAATAGATGGCATTATGAGGAAGGAATATTATGTGGATATATTGAAGCAACATCTCACGACATCAGTCAGGAAGTTAAAGCTTGGTCGCAAATGGGTCTTCCAAATGGACAATGACCCCAAGCATACTTCCAAAGTTGTGGCAAAATGGCTTAAGAACAACAAAGTCAAGGTATTGGAGTGGCCATTAAAAAGCCCTGACCTCAATCCTATAGAACATTTGTGGGCAGAACTGAAAAAGCGTGTGTGAGCAAGGAGTCCTACAATCCTGACTCAGTTACACCAGCTCTGTCAGGAGTAATTGGCCAAAATTCACCCAACTTATTGTGGGAAGCTTGTGGAAGGCTACCCGAAACGTTTGACCCAAGATAAACAATTTGAAGGCAATGCTACCAAATACTAATCGAGTGTATGTAAACTTCTGACCCACTGGGAATGTGATGAAAGAAATAAAAGCTGAAAGAAATAATTCTCTACTATTATTCTGACATTTCACATTCTTAAAATAAAGTGTTGATCCTAACTGACCTAAGACGGGGATTTTTTACTAGGATTAAATGTCAGGAATTGTGAAAAACTGAGTCTAAATGTATTTGGCTAAGGTGTATGTAAACTTCCGATTTCAACAGGAATATCCTGCCTGGTGACTCTGTTGAGTTTTGGTGCCTAAGAATTTTGTTTTACTATTCAGCTTCAGCTAATCATCCTAAAATGTCATTAGAAACAAGGTGTTGTTTTTGGTGTATAACATTATAGGCCTAGTATGCTATTATATTCTGTTATGTAAAATAATCATTAATCATTATGTGATCTTGCGAGGCATTGATTCAGCTTTGATCTAACTTTACTAAACGAGCACCATTGTGAGAAGTGAACTTCTTCTATTCCTAATAATAATAATAATAATAAGTGATGAGTAGTACTATTAGATGTAGGCAACAGATATTGATGAGTGTTGTTTTAAACTGTTGGAGCGCCCTTCACGGTTCTAAAAGGACAGCGCTAAATAAACTTTGATTTGTTTAGCTTGAACTTATGGTTACAATATACCCTATTACAGAATAAAATAATACAGAGAGTTGAACTGTCAGTTCATAATAGGTCTTTGCATAGATTTAATAATCAAAATCGATTGACCAAGTAGTTAATCATTACTACGCAGGAAATTGCAGATAAGCCATAAAATAATTTCCTAAATATTTGTCCACTGACTGGATGTTTTCTGTGGAATTATGCCCTGCCCAATTAGTGAAACACACTGCACCCATTGATGTTAGAAAACTAAGCAAACAGTAAACTACCTGGCCTCAGAGGGCTGTTTCATGCCCACTATATTATTATATTATATATACTTTGATATACAACAAAAACATGTTAAGTATGAAACAATGGCATCATGTACAGTGCCTTCAGAAAGTATTCAGACCCCTTGACGTTTTCCACATTTTGTTACATTACAGCCTTATTTAAAAATGTTCTCCTAAAGTGACATACCCAAATCTAACTGCCTGTAGCTCAGGCCCTGAAGTAAGGATATGCATATTCTTGGTACCATTTGAAAGGTAACACTTTGAAGTTTGTGGAAATGTGAAGGGAATGTAGGAGAATATAACACAATAGATCTGGTAAAAGATAATACAAAGAAAGAAAAAAAACGTTATTTTGTATTTTTTTGTACCATAATTTTTGAAATGCAAGAGAAAGGCCATAATGTATTATCCCTGCCCAGGTGCAATTTAGAATTTAGCCACTAGATGGCAGCAGTTTATGTGCAAAGTTTTAGACTGATCCAATGAACCATTGCATTTCTGTTAAAAATGTTGTATCAAGACTGCCCAAATGTGCCACATTTGTTTATTAAGAACTTTTCATGTTCAAAATTGTGCACTCTCCTCAAACAGTAGCAAGCTATTCTTTCACTGTAATAGATACTGTAAATTGGACAGTGCAGTTAGATTAACAAGAATGTAAGCTTTCTGCCAATATCAGATATGTCTATGTCCTGGGAAATGTTCTTGTTACTTACAACCTCATGCTAATCTCATTAGCTTACGTTAGCTCAACCGTCCCGTGGAAGGGACACCGATCCCGAAGAAGTCAATTAAATAAAAATGTCTTAATATGCACACAACACCCCTTTATGAACAAGCAAAAAGGGAAGCCACTCCTCAGTAAAAGGCACATGACAGCCCGCTTGGAGAATGCCAAAAGGCACCTAAAGACTCACAGACCATGAGAAACAAGATTCTCTGGTCTGATGAAACCAAGATTGAACTCTTTGGCCTGAATGCCAAGCACCACGTCTGGAGGAAACCTGGCACCATCCCTATAGTGAAGCATGGTGGTAGCAGCATCATGCTGTGGGGATGTTTATCAGCGGCAGGGACTGGGAGACTAGTCAGGATTGAGGCAAAGATTAACGGAGCATAGTACAGAGAGACCCTCGATGAAAACTTGCTCCAGAGCGCTCAGCCCCTCAGACTGGGGTGAAGGTTCACCTTCCAACAGGACAATGACCCTATGCACACAGCCAAGACAATGCAGGAGTGGCTTTGGGACAAGTCTCTGAATGTCCTTGAGTGGCCCAGCCAGGGGCCGGACTTGAACCCGATCAAATATCTCTGGAGAGACCTGAAAATAGCTGTGCAGCTACGCTACCCATCCAACCTGACAGTGCTTGAGAGGATCTGCAGAGAAGAATGAGGGAAACTCCCCAAATACAGGTATGCCAAGCTTGTAGCGTCATACCCAAAAAGACTCAAGGCTGTAATCGCTGCCAAAGGTGCTTCAACAAAGTACTGAGTAAATGGTCTGAATACTTATGTAAATGTTATATTTACAGTTTTTTATTTAGAATAAATTAGCAAAAATGTCTAAAAACCTGCTTTTGCTTTGTCATTTTGGGGAATTTAATACATTTTAGAATAAGCTGTAACGTAACAAAATGTGGAAAATGTCAAGGGGTCTGAATACTTTCCGAAAGCACTGTATTTGTGATGTAAACACTTTTGCCATTCTCCATAGTTACAATGTTGTTTTGTTCAGGGGCTGGGTCCAGAGGCATCATGAAATCACATAAGATATGTGTTTTATTTCCTTAAACAGCACTTACTATACTATCTGTCACTTATTGGTTGTTTACTGTACTCAATCAATGTAATAAATATGAGGCCTTAATCCAACTGAACTTTTCTTTTTTGATGTGGAATTATTTGTGTTTGCTAATATAATAGTTTGTAAACACATATACTAAGACCTGACTTATTCAGCAGTCGTCAGCATCACAAGTGCTTACGTAGGCCTATTGTACTTAGGCCTAAAAGGCGGACATTTTCACATTGGCATTCTGCTGGAAGTGTTTCGACACTGCAGCCATTAACTTGAGGTTGCATTTGCGTAACATACCCTATGAGTAGGCTAATCTATTTTCACACATAATAAATTATGAGTAAAATGTTATTTTAAACATACAGAGGAGGTGGGTTTATCATGATACATTATGGCAAAAGTTTAACTCCAAGGCTAAGTAGGGTGGAAAAAGATGTCATGCATCAATTCACATTATTAGCCATATTAACTAACTAATGTCCCAATGTATCATTTTAACCAGTGCCCAGACTAAGGCCTCTAGGCCCATGTTCCTCCAAGCATGTATAAGTATGTACTTTTTAACACCTGAATAGAAAGGTCAAGTCTTGGCAAGAGGGGAAGGTTAGACAAAGGGTATTTTCTAGCTGGGAGTTGCAGACAGTATAGTATGCAATTTGGTCAGGTTGTGTTTTGGTTAGACTGGTGACAGAGGTTGAAAGCACAACACAGGGCACATTCAACAGTTAATTAGTACTAAATGTGGGTACTTGATCATGCATGTAGATGTTCACAGGAGGTGATGTGAAGTCTGCAACAGGTCGATATAATTTCGTAAAAGGTTCTGAAGTTCCTACAGCTCATTTTACAGTGCATACTTTATACTGATTGGAGCAGGTATGACTGCCAATTCCCAACACCCAAAGAGCACAGCACACAAACAAGACATGTTCATTGTCCATTGTCCACAATAACATCAATAAATGTACTGAGAATGCTTGCGGGGAAAAGGCTCGAACAAAGCAAACATTGTAAATCTCTGAGGAAGAAAAATGCCACACCTTTTTCCATTCTGGAGAAAACACACCATTCTTTACATCAGACCACAACTCTTGTGCAATATTATTTAAAAGGCTCCAGTGCCATGTAAAAGGCTTGTACCAGGGCTAAAGCCATTGATTGAATTTGAATTATTATTGAATTTAAGCATGTTTGAGTTCTCTATAGACTCTTTGGGGGGCGGCAGGTGGTTAGAGCTTTGTGCCATTAACCGAAGGTTGCTACATCTAATCCCCGAGCTGACAAGGTAAAAATCTGTCGTACTGCTCCTGAACAAGGCAGTTAACCCACTGTTCCCCGGTAGGCCGTCATTGTAAATAAGAATTTGTTGGCTTGCCTGGTAAAATAAAATAAATTTAATTAATAGGGACAAGGTCTGACACAACACAATCTTAGGGTCTATCTGAGACTTACATCACATTATTTCTGTTTGATAAGCACTCCTCAGAGTCACCAGTGCAAATACTATGTTTACGTTTTGAGGGGCTGTTTCACAGATGTCACCGATGGGTAAATTGAAGAGAATAATGACAACACAACATTTCAGGTAATCTGCAAGCAGAGGCATATGTACAGTGCATTCGGAAAGTATTCAGACCCCATACATTTTCCACATTTTGTTACAATACAGCCTTATTCTAAAATGTATCAAATATTTTTTTACCCCATAATGACAAAGCCAAAACATTTTTGGGGGAAATTACGCAAACGTATTAAAAATAAAAACTGAAATATCACATTTACATAAGTATTCAGACCCTTTACTCAGTACTTTGTTGAAGCAACTTTGGCAGCGATTACAGCCTCCAATCTTCTTGGGTATGATACTACAAGCTTGGCACACCTGTATCTGGGGAGTTTCTCCCATTTAAGGTGAACCTTGGCCCCAGTCTGAGGTCGTGCGTGCTCTGGAGCAGGTTTTTATCAATGATCACTCTGTACTTTGCTCCATTCATCTTTCCCTCGATCCTGACTAGTCTACGAGTCCCTGCCGCTGAAAAACATCCCCACAGCATGATGCTGGCACCTCCATGCTTCACCGTAGAGATGTTGCCTGGTTTCCTCTAGATGTGACATTTGGCATTCAGGCCAAAGAGTTCAATCTTGGATTCATCAGACCAGAGAATCTTGTTTCTCATGGTCAGAGTCCTTTAGGTGCCTTTTGGCAAACTCCAATCAGGCTGTCATGTGCCTTTTACTGAGGAGTGGCATCTGTCTGGCCACTCTACCATGAAGGCCTGATTGTTGGAGCGCTGCAGAGATGGTTGTCCTTCTGGAACCTTCTCCCATCTCCACAGAGGAACTCTTGAGCTCTGTCAGAGTGACCATCGGGTTCTTGGTCACCTCCCTGACCAAGGCCCTTCTCCCCCGATTGTTCAGTTTGGCTGTGTGGCCAGCTCTAAGAAGAGTCTTGGTGGTTCAAGAACTTCTTCCATTTAAGAATGATGGAGGCCACTTTGTTCTTGGGGACATTCAATGCTGCAGAAATGTTTTGTTACCCTTCCCCAGATCTGTGTCTCGACACAATCCTGTCTCAGAGCTCCACGGACAATTCCTTTGACCTCATGGCTTGGTTTTCGCTCTGATATGTACTGTCAACTGTGGGACCTTATATAGACAGCTGTGTGCCTTTCCAAATCATGTCCAATTAATTTACCACAGGAGACTCCAATCAAGTTGTATAAACATCTCAATAATGATGAATGGAAACAGGATGCACCTGAGCTCAATTTCGAGTCTCATAGCAAAGGGAATAGTTATGTAAATAATGTATTTCTGTTTGTTTTTTTATAAATTAGCAAAAATATCTACAAACCTGTTTTTCGCTTTGTCATTATGGGGCGTTGTGTGTAGATTGATGAGGGAAAACACTTATTTAATCCCTTTATAATAAGACTAACGTAACAAAATGTGGAAAAAGTGAAGGGACCTGAATACTTTCCAAATGCACTGTAAATCTACACAGAGCAAGAATATAAGCACAATATGCAACAATTTCAAAGTTTTTACTCAGTTAAAGTTCATATAAGGAAATCGGTCGATTTAAATGAATTCAATAGGCCCTAATCTATGGATTTCCCATGACTGGGAATCATTGGAAGCAGTTGAGGGTAGAACGGCTCATAATAATGGCTGGAACAGAGCGAATGGAATGGCATCAAACACATGGAAACCATGTATTTGATACCATTCCACCTATTCCGCTCCAGCTATTACCATGTTGTCCTCCCCAATTAATGCGCCACCAATCTCCTGTGCTTGGAATACGGATATGTATCTGTTGGTCACAGATATTTAGAAAGAAAAGTAGGGGCGTGGATCAGAAAACCAGTCAGTATCTGGTGTGACTACCATTTGCCTCTTGCAGCGCGACATATCTCCTTCGCATAGAGTTGATCAGGCTGTAGATTGTGGCCTGTGGAATGTTGTCCTGCTCCTCTTCAATGGCTGTGCGAAGTTGCTGGATATTGGCAGGTACTGGAACACGACAATCCAGATCATCCCAAACATTTTCAATGGGTGACATGTATGATGAGTATGCAGGCCATGGAAGAACTGGGACATTTTCAGCATCCAAGAATTGTGCACAGATCCTTGCGACACGCAGCCATGCATTATCATGCTGAAACATGAGGTGATGGCGGCAGATGAATGGCATGACAATGGGCCTCAGTATCTCGTCACGGTATCTCTACATTGAAATTGCCATCGATAAAATGCAATTCTGTTTGTTGTCCGTAGCTTATGCCTGCCCATACCACAACCCCACCACGGGGCACTCTGTTCACAACATTGTCATCAGCAAATCGCTCGCCCACACAACGCCATACATTCGGTCTGCCATCTGCCAGGTACAGTTGAAACCAGGATTCATCCGTGAAGAGCACACTTCTCCAGCGTGCCAGTGGCCATCGAAGGTGAGAATTTTCCCACTAAAGTCAGTTACATCGCAGAACTGCAGTCAGCTCAAGACTCTGGTAAGGACGACGAGCATGCAGATGAGCTTCCCTGAGACGGTTTCTGACAGTTTGTGCAGAAATTCTTCGGTTGTGCAAACCCACAGTTTCCTCAGCTGTCCGGTTGGCTGGTCTCAGACGATCCCGCAGGTGACAAAGACGGATGTGGAGATCCTGGGCTTGTGTGGTTACACATGGTCTGCAATTGTGAGGCCGGTTGGACGTAATACCGAATTCTCTAAAATGATATTGGAAGCGGCTTATGGTAGAGAAATTAACATTAAATTCCTTGGCAACAGCTCTGGTGAACATTCCTGCAGTCAGCATGCCAATTACACGCTCCCTCAAAACTTGAGACGTTTGTGGTGTTGTGTACAAAACTGTGGCCTTTTATTGTCCCCAACACAAGGTGTAATCATGCTGTTTAATCAGCTTCTTGATATGCCACACCTGTCAGGTGGATGGATTATCTTTGCAAAAAAGAAATGCTCACTAACAAGGATGTGAACAAATTTGTGCACAAAATCAGCGAGAAATAAGCTTTTTGTACATTTATTTCAGCTCATGAAACATTTGACCAACACGTCACATGTTGCATTTATATTTATTTCCAGTACATATGGAAGTCTGCTTCTGCCTGCAACACTCACCAATGCTATGCATTTTCTCTAACATATGCATTGAAAACACACTCCCACATGTACAGTAACTATATGTACTTATACACAGTATATGTACATTTACACGAACACACAGTGTCAATGTCACCTCTGAATTGTGTGTGTTGTACACTCACAATGCTAATGACCACCATGTCAACACAACAAACAAGACCTAAACACAACATGGTGGATGCTCCATTACCTTTAACTACTAACCTTTTGAGGCTGAAACGCAATAAATCATATCGGTCTATGCACAAATTACATGATCAACTGTTCAAAATGCAGTCCACTAAGTCCTCCACTACATCACAACTTGCCGGACTCAATGAAAGTTCTCCTCAGCTGTCATGTCAAAACACCCAAATAAGTCTGTCATCAAACGGTCACCTAACAGTCCAAATCTGCTAAGTACAACTGTACACTAACACAGTTCATCTGCTATGTCATGACAGTGTATTGTTGGTTCTTATGACTGAGGGTCATGTTGAGTATAACCCAAAAATATTTTGCATTGATGTGTGTAGGCTACCACTCACTGTAAGTAGGCCTATACTGTAGCTTTCATTTTTTTCCCCAGTAGACAATGTTTTAGAATTCGAGGGCAGTGCATCATATTTAGGTTAGAGAAAAATTAAATGCAAAACATTATTGAATTTAAAAGATCTGTTTACAGGTCCACAACAATTTGCAATTATTTTGTCTTTCAGAAACGGTCAGATAAAGCAAATGTCACTGTAAAAGAAAACATTCTGCCAACACCTTCAAAGACATTTGATCAAGATCACCATTGCTATTTCCTTTAGATACGGTCTTGGCCTAATTCCAATACTTCCAAAGTATTAAGCAAATAAGGGCGTTATTGTCACCATAAAAGATGAATGATGGACGTTTTTCAGGTTACAATGCTCATTCACGCAAGCACAGTTTTATGACAGGTCTGATCTCAATATTTTTGTGCATACGTAGTCTTTTCAGAAATGGTGCACACGGATATTTAATGTAAAATGTACTTGTTTATAAATGAGGCCCCAGAAGAGGACAGCAGGACAGGGGATACCTCAGGCAGCAGCCTGGTATCAGAGCATTTCGTATTATTGTTTATGTAAATCCGAGACACTCCATTTAGTGTATGTTAGGTTTCGTATGGTTACATAAGACAGATGGTTACTTAAGGCAAAACGAAAGGAGGCTGGTTGGTTGGGGTGGATGAGTTGGTGTAAAATTGCCAATGCGCAACCAAATTTCTAAATTGCACCTGGTGTATTCTACTATTCTTACTCTCAAGAGTAAGTTGAGACTATAAGAGGGTAAGAAAGGTAAAAAAAGGCAAATGAAAACTTGTAGTCTGTATCAAACATGAATCAGAAATATCTTAAATGTTGCAATAAACGGTAGGGGAATGGAAGAGTGAAACGCTAGCAACTATTGCAGTATAATATGGAATATAGATTTACCATGTATGCATTTAAACATGTGAAAGCAACAGCAAACATTTCAACAAGAGAACAAAGAGTTCTCCAATCGTGGGAGTTTGAAGAGCACACAGGAGAGACGCACCTATGGTGTATATCCACCACAAAGGTTTCAGAAGCATTTTACTTGCTATGTCTGTGATATGTGGTTGTTTTAAATCACCAACATGTACTGTAAATGTAAAAATGTACACTTGCAAAGAACATTGGGTATTATTCTAATGGGTTCAGCCCCAAATTATTTGTATTTTAATAAAATGTGGTCTTGTTTGGGAGCAGAGCTAGAATAATACCCAGTGTGCATTTTCACATTTACATTTTGGTCATTTATCACACCATGGTGCCATTATACTTTTGACACGAATGCAGCAGAGGATGGTAGGAGGAGTTTCAAGAGGATGGGCTCGTTGTAATGGCTGGATTGGAATAAATGGAACTGAGTCAAACGTGGTTTCCATGTGTTTGATACTGTTTGATACTGTTCCATGTATTCCATTCCAGTTTATACAATGATCCCATCCTCCTATAGTCCCTCCCACCAGCCTCATCTACAATGCAGTACATTTGTGTTGATAAGAGGCCACAAAATTGTGAACCGCTATAAAAAAAAAAAAGGTATAGAAAGGTATTTTGCATTTTGAAAGAGTGTAACTTGTTACAAAATCCATTGTAGTTCAGGCCAGTGAAATGTACAAATACAGTACCAGTCAAAAGTTACGACACACCTACTCATTAAAGGGTTTTTCTGAATTTTTTTACTATTTTCTACATTGTAGAATAGTGAAGACATCAAAACTATGAAATAACACATATGAATCATGTAATAACCAATAAGGTGTTAAACAAATCCAAATATGTTCTCAGCCAATTAACTCTGTCAGAGTTGTCATTGGGTTTTTGGTCACCTTCCTAACCAAAGTCCTTCTTGCCCAGTTTGGTCGGGCGGCCAGCTCTAGGCAGTCTCAGTAGATGCATATTTTTTCAATTTCCCAATGATGAGACCACTGTGCTCTTGGAAACTTACCAACAGCTTAGAAATTGTTTTATAGCCTTCCCAGAGATATGTCTCATCACAATTATATCTTAGAGATCTATGGACAGTTCCTTGGACTTCATGGTATAGATTCGGCTCTGATGCACTGTCAACTGTGGGACTTTATATAGACAAGTGTGTTTCTTTCCAAATCATGTCCAAACAATTGACTTGGCCACAGGTGAACTCAAGGATGATCATCTCAGTGTCATCTCAAGGATGATCAAAGGAAATTGAATAGACCTGAGCTCAATTTGGAGTGTCATAGTAAAAGGGTGTGAATACTTACAGTACCAGTCAAAGTTTGGACACACCTACTCATTCAAGGATTGCTCGTTATTATTACTATTTTCTACATTGTAGAATAATAGTAAATACATCAAAACTATGAAATAACACATATGGAATCATGTATTAACCAAAAAAAGTGTTAAACAAATACAAATATATTTTAGATTCTTCAAAGTAGGCACCATTTTCCTTGATGACACCTTTGCACACTCTAGGCATTCTCTCAACCAGCTTCACCTGGAATGCTTTTCAACAATCTTGAAGGAGTTCCCAAATATGCTGAGCACTTGTTGGCTGCTTTTACGTTGCTCTGCGATCCAACTCATCCCAAACCATCTCAATTGGGTTGAGGTTGTGTGTTTGTGGAGGCCAGGTCATCTGATGCAGCACTATATTACTCTCCTTGGTCAAATAGCCCTTACACAGCCTGGAGGTGTGTTGGGTCATTGTTCTGTTGGGAAAAAAACGATAGGCCCACTAAGCGCAAACCAGCCGGGATGGCGTATCGCTGCAGAATGCTGTAGTGTGCCTTGAATTCTAAATAATTCACTGACAGTGTCACCAACAAAGCACCCCCACACCATCACACCTCCTCCATGCTTGATGGTGGGAACCACACATGCGGAGATCATCTGTTCACCTACTCTGCATCTCACAAAGACACGGCGGTTAGAACCAAAAATCTCAAATTTGGACTCAAGACCAAAGGACAGATTTCCATCGGTCTAATGTCCATTGCTTGTGTTTCTTGGCCAAAGCAAGTCTCTTCTTATTATTGGTCTCCTTTAGTAGTGGTTTCTTTGCAGCAATTCAACCATGAAGGCCTGATTCACACACTCCTCTGAACAGTTGATGTAGAGATGCAGATATAATTACATTCCCTTACCATGTAAATTCCATGTAATTCAATTAAAATTCCACACCAGTCTTTAAATTCAGAGATGATTCAATTCCTCCCAATTCATTATTGTTCTCAATAATTCCACAAATTCAAATTCAATTCCCACAGGCTTTGAAGCTGATAATGTCACTATTTAGACAGACTAGAAATACAAGTTGAAATTTAAAACAAATCCTGCAGTAAATTTGTTATACTAAGTGCATTAATTATATTACCTGAGAAATACACAAATATTTCATTGCAATTCAATTTCAAATATTTTTGTGTTTATAATTCAGACAGCCTAATTCCAATTCATTTCCAATTTAATTACATTTAACAAATTCTCCACTTCATGAGTGAATATAAGAATTTCATTGGAATTTCAAAATTAAATTGGAATTGACCCCAACCCTGCAAATTAAACTACCCAAAAGGTACCCTATTGGTGAAACGGCATGCCTATTGTTATACTGGCTTGTGTTTAGAGATTGTGGTCCTTCTGTAAGAGATAAATTGGGGATCTAGCGGTTGCTGGGGGAGGTGGTCAGTGGTCAGTTAGAGGAAGGATTTTTCTGTAAAGAAAACTTTTGGACAGGCTGCCTGAGTCCAAACAGTGTAAAAAAAAATTATAGATTTTTTTCTTCCATAGCTTGCTTATAGAGATCAGCATGTACTGATTCTCAGTCCTGCATCGCATTCGGAAGGTGCTGTATGCACTGACATGAACACAATGGAGAGGTTGGGAACAGGTTGGAGAGAGCCGAAAACATTCCTGTTTCGATTGCATCCCATGGATTCTCTACTGTTAACAAACATTTAAAGTGTTTGACAAAAGACTGTTCTTTTTGGGAAACTGTTCAGTCATTATAAACAAACAGGAAAAAACCATGATTAACATATGACTATCCTCTGAGACCTGACACAAAGGGCGTAAGGACAAGATTTCTGTTCTCAAAGACTGAAAACCCCCTTAGAGAAGAGAGATCCTGTCACGCCCTGACCTTAGAGAACTTTTTATGTCTCTATTTTGGTTTGGTCAGGGTGTGATTTGGGTGGGCATTCTATGTTAATTTTTCTATGTTTTGGTATTTCTTTGTTTTGGCCGGGTATGTTTCTCAATCAGGGACAGCTGTCTATCGTTGTCTCTGATTGGAAACATACTTAGGTAGCATTTTCCCACCTGTGTTTTGTGGGTAGTTATTTTCGGTTTAGTGTTTTCTGCACCTGACAGGACTGTTTCGGTTTCCACTTCGTTATCTTGTTCTTGTGTTCAGTTGAAATAAGTCATGAACACTTACCACGCTGCGCTTTGGTCCGATTCTTCCTCTTCAGACCACGACACCCGTTACAGATCCATTGGTATCTTCCTCATTCCTTTGTCCACGGTCAAGTTCTGTCTATGGAGGAAAATTGGCTTTTTAGAGGTGTGTCATTAACAGCAGACTGACTGAAACAACTCTAAACTAAACTTTCATAAGCAATGTTTGATTTCTGTACACCCTCCTTGCACCTTATACATTAGTGTAAATGCCAAGAGTGCTTGTTTTGGGTGTTGTGTATCTTTTCCTGGCTGGCACATTTTATATCACTGTAAAGCCTTTWCTGTCATGACCAAACAGAGAAGAAAGGGGGAGGGAGGGAGTCAGGTAGACTGTCCATGCCCAGACTTGGCACAGCTAACACAAACAGTATTCCTCACTCCTGCTGATAGCAACTGTTCATGCTGCCAGAAAATGACTTCTTTATACTCTATTGAATTGTTTATGGTATCACATTGAAGGGGAGAAGTAAATTGCATGTATAAAAGCAGACAGTCATCTCATTGTCTGCCTGCATTACCAAGTCGCATCAACATAAGCTCCTCTTGATTTTGTTGTTCGTTTATATGTGTAGTAGGTGGCAGGAGGTTTTTTTTTTTTACATTTTACAATTTTGTCATTTAGCAGACGCTCTTATCCAGCTTCTGGTAAATTGTGTCTAATAAATCAACTACTGGTGATGCAATGCACATTGTGACTGAACCATAAAGGATGAAGGACCTGTCAWGCAGAGTGGTCCATTGGCACACCACAGATTATAAGGCTGTAATTAAATTAATGGAAATTACGCAAAAGTAAGCAAGAAATGAATGACACAACTTTATCTTCAGAGTCATATGAGGAAATGGGAGGATAGTTAGGATTGTTCAGAGAACATTAAAAATAAAATAAAAACATTAACATGAGAACGCACAGTATTTTCCTTTAATTTTTGAATATAAATATTTTAGATTATAAGAGTCAACAATAGTAGTGTTTGACCTATTAATGAACTGATGTTACTTTAAAATAGTTAGCTCCTTAGTTAACCATTTGTAAACCTCCTGTCTCAGCCTCCAGTATTTATGCAACAGTAGTTTGTGTCGGGGGTCTGTTATATCTGGAGTACTTCTCCTGTCTTATCCGATGTCCTGTGTGGATTTAAGTATGCTCTCTCTAATTCTCTCTCTCGGAGGACCTGAGCCCTAGGACCATGCCTCAGGACTACCTGGCACGATGACTCCTTGCTGTCCCCAGTCCACCTGGCCGTGGTGCTGCTCCAGTTTCAACTGTTCTGCCTGCGGCTATGGAACCCTGACCTGTTCACCGGACGTGCTACCTGTCCCAGACCTGCTGTTTTCAACTCTCTATAGACAGCAGGAGCGGTAGAGATACTCTTAATGATCGGCTATGAAAAGCCAACTGACATTTACTCCTGAGGTGCTGACTTGTTGCACCCTCGACAACTACTGTGATTATTATTGTTATTTGACCATGCTGGTKATTTATGAACATTTGAACATCTTGGCCATGTTCTGCTATAATCTCCACCCGGCACAGCCAGAAGAGGACTGGCCACCCCTCATAGCCTGGTTCCTCTCTAGGTTTCGGCCTTTCTAGGGAGTTTTTCCTAGCCACCGTGCTTCTACACCTGCATTGCTTGCCGTTTGGGGTTTTAGGCTGGATTTCTGTACAGCACTTTGAGATATCAGCTGATGTAAGAAGAGCTATATAGATACATTTGATTCGATTGGATTGTAGACAAGAATCCTTCACAGGTCCAAAACGTTAGACCTGACTGAAATGGACCTGGGTCTTTCCCATCCGGACCCAATATGCATCAATTATTTTTCTAAAAATGCAGAGACCCAAGGACAACTAGACCCATTCTGTATAGACCTGGTCAGATCTAGACCTGGTCCGATCCAAGTGAGCGAAGCAGCAGTAAAGTCCATTTTGAATCCTTCCTAAGCATATTTGGGTAGAGGACTGAAGGTTCCTCCCCTCAGACCTCCTCGGATGTCCTTTTGAAAGAGAGGCAAGGAATGGAGGAAACAAGGACAAAGTTTTAACCATTGCTTTAAAAAAGATGATCTATTTATTTCACGTGATTAGTGATTAAGGTCAATCCTGTTGCATGAACTTAAATCTCATTTTAATATGGTGACTACTCCATTTACATTATTTTAAAAAATAAATCATTTTACATCTAATATTGAAGTCAGTGTAAAAGCATGGTTTTACTCCTTTTTGGCAATTTTCTGGTGGAAAACTGAGCGGGTCGAGCATAACACATCAACCTTGTTACCCATAGATGGGCAAGAAATGTTTTCACAATTTACATTTTGCATTCAATTGCCCATCCCTGTTTCACAACAAGCTTCCATTCCCCATGTCACAYGGGTGCTATGACTGATTAAGATGAAAACGTCAACCCTGTTAATTGCCAACTCTTGTGGTATTTTTTCTTAATTTAACCTCAGAGATTGGAAAACAAGTGTTTTATTAACTTGAACATGTGCACTTAATGACAGAATTTAAAACTTAAGTGAACTAGTGTATATATAAATATTTTTTACATTACCAGGGTTGGGGTTAATTCCACAAATTCAGTTAGAATTAAATTCCCTTACCCTGTAAATTCCATGTAATTCAATTTCCACAGCAGTCTTTGAATTCAGAGACGATTAAATTCCTCCCGATTCCAATGTTAGGTCAATTCTACGAATTCAATATTATCCTCAACAATTCCACAAATTCAAATTCAATTCCCACAAGCTTTGAAGCTGATAATGTCACTATTTAGACAGCCTAGAAATACAAGTTGAAATTATTTAAGCAAGGTTGCAGCAGGTTTAAGTGGCTGAAGCCTGTACTCGTCCTTGTGTGTGTCCACCTCGTGTGTAAATGATGGTATTGTGATACTACTGAAGTTTCCATATACCATGCAACACTACTGTACACGTGCCCCCGATAAGTGTGTAGTGGAGGCGCACACACTTATCAGGAGCACATGTACAGTAGCGATGCACGGTATGCAACATTTTTGTGTTGATTGAAAAAATGACCTTGGTACTGCAATGTCTCTCTCTCTCACTCACTCGCTTCTCGGGTAATGGCCTGACTTGCACTGGCAGACTATAGCCATTAGGCCAAAAATATAGATAGATCTTTGTTATTTAAAAGATTGATATGAACATTATCCCTCTGGTGTGTTTCTTTATTTTTTTATATATTTTTTTATTAGGATCCCCATTAGCTATTGTGAAAGCAGCAGCTACTCTTCCTGGGGTCCACACAAAACATGACATAATACAGAACAACCTCTTAAGGATCGGACCCTTTTTTTTCAATTTTCACCTAAAATGACATACCCAAGTCTAACTGCCTGTAGCTCATGTTCTTGTTATGTTCTTGTTACTTACAACCTCATGCTAATCACATTAGCGCACGTCAGCTCAAACATCCCACGGGGGGGACACAAATCCTGTAGAGGTTTTAAAACAAATCCTGCAGTCAATTTTTATACCAAGTGCATTAATTCCATTACCTGGGAAATTGTAATTCAGTTCGAAAGATGTTTGTGTTTAAAATTCAGACAGCCTAATTCGAATTCATTTCCAATTCCATTAATTCAATTTAACAAATTCTCCACTTCATGAGTGAATATAAGAATTTCATTGGAATTTCAAAATTAAATTGGAATTGACCCCAACCCTGCAAATTACACTACCCAAAAGGTACCCTATTGGTGAAACGGCATGCCTATTGTTATACTGGCTTGTGTTTAGAGATTGTGGTCCTTCTGTAAGAGGTAACTGGGGGATCTAGCGGTTGCGGTCAGTTAGAGGAAGGGTTTTTTCTGTAAAAACTTTTGGACAGTCCACCTAAGTGTTTTTTCAGGCTGCCTGAGTCCAATGAGTGTAAAAAAAAAAAAATGATTTTTTTTTCCATAGCTTGCTTATAGAGATCAGCATGTATTGATTCTCAGTCCTGCATCGCATTCGGAAGGTGCTGTATGCACTGACATGAACACAATGGAGAGGTTGAGACAGGTTGGAGAGAGCCGAAAACATTCCTGTTTCGATTGCATCCCATGGATTCTCTACTGTTAACAAACAGTTGAAGTGTCTGACAAAAGTCTGTTCTTTGTGGGAAACTGTTGAGTCATTATAAACAAACAGGAAAAAAACATGATTAACATGTGACTCTCCCCTAAGACCTGACACAAAGGGAGTAAAGACAAGATTTCTGTTCTCAAAGACTGAAAACCCCCTTAGAGAAGAGAGATCCATTGGTATCTTCCTCATTCCTTTGTCCAAGATCAAGTTCTGTCTATAGAAGAAATTGGCTTTTTAGAGGTGTGTCAAAAAAAGCAGACTGACTGAAACTTCTCTAAACTAAATTTCATAAGCAATGTTTGATTTGTAAACACCATCCTTTTACCTTGTAAACTCAGCAAAAAAAAGAAACGTCCTCTCACTGTCAACTGCGTTTATTTTCAGCAAACTTAACATTTGTAAATATTTGTATGAACATAACAAGATTCAACAACTGAGACATAAACTTAACAAGTTCCAAAGACATGTGACTAACAGAAATGGAATAATGTGTTCCTGAACAAAGGGGGTGTCAAAATCAAAAGTAACAGTCATTTCTGGTGTGGCCACCAGCTGCAGTAAGTACTGCAGTGCATCTCCTGCACCAGATTTGCCGGTTCTTGCTGTGAGATGTTACCCCACTCTTCCACCAAGGCACCTGCAAGTTCCCTGACATTTCTGGGGGGAATTGCCCTAGCCCTCAACCTCCGATCCAAAAGGTCCCAGACATGCTCAATGGGATTGAGATCCGGGCTCTTCGCTGGCCATGTCAGAACACTGACATTCCTGTTTTGCAGGAAATCACACACAGAACAAGCAGTGTGACTGGTGGCATTGTCATGCTGGAGCGTCATGTCAGATGAGCCTGCAGGAAGGGTACCACACGAGGGAGGAGGATGTCTTCCCTGTATCGCACGGTGTTGAGATTGCCTGCAATGACAACAAGCTCAGTCCGATGATGCTGTGACACACCGCCCCAGACCATGACGGACCCTCCACCTCCAAATCGATCCCGCTCCAGAGTACAGGCCTCGGTGTAACGCTTATTCCTTCGGCGATAAACACGAATCCGACTATCAACCCTGGTGAGACAAAACCGCGACTCGTCAGTGAAGAGCACTTTTTGCCAGTCCTGTCTGGTACAGCGACGGTGGGTTTGTGCCCAACATCACTGTTGCCGGTGAGGTCTGGTGAGGACCTGCCTTACAAGAGGCCTACAAGCCCTCAGTCCAGCCTCTCAGCCTATTGCGGACAGTCTGAGCACTGATGGAGGGATTGTGTGTTCCTGGTGTAACTCGGGCAGTTGTTGTTGCCATCCTGTACCTGTCCCGCAGGTGTGATGTTCGGATGTAACGATCCGGTGCAGGTGTTGTTACATGTGGTCTGCCACTGCGATGACGATCAGCTGTCCGTCCTGTCTCCCTGTAACGCTGTCTTAGGCGTCTCACAGTACGGACATTGCAATTTATTGCCCTGGCCACATCTGCAGTCCTCATGCCTCCTTGCAGCATGCCTAAGGCATGTTCACGCAGATGAACAGGGACCCTGGGCATCTTTCTTTTGGTGTTTTACAGAGTCAGTAGAAAGGCCTCTTTAGTGTCCTAAGTTTTCATAATTGTGACCTTAATTGCCTACCGTCTGTAAGCTGTTAATGTCTTAACAACCGTTCCACAGGTGCATGTTCATGAATTGTTTATGGTTCATTGAACAAGCATGGGAAACAGTGTTTAAACCCTTTACAAAGAAGATCTGTGAAGTTATTTGGATTTTTACGACATATCTTTGAAAGACAGGGTCCTGAAAAAGGGACGTTTCTTTTTTTTCTGAGTATATGGGGATAAAACCATCCCAGCTCTGCATATTTGGCTGTAAAGAGACGGAATCATTAGATCATTTGTTTTGGTACTGTCCATATGTAGCTTGTTTTTGGTCGCAGTTCCAGGAATGGCTGAAGAATTTACCTGCCGCTAACCCTGCAGATAGCACTGCTAAGTGATTTGAAAAGTCATAGTCAATCGATCAAATAATATAATACTTTTAGCAAAAATGTTTATCTTTAATTTACAATTTGTATAAACTATGAGAAAAGAAAGGTTCAGAACTTTTGTGAAACATTACAACACAGTTGCAAATATAATAGCAAATAGAAATAAAAAAGGTATGTTGTTTAAAACCTTTCAGGGCTACCCATCCCGGATCCGGGAGCATCCTCATCAAAAAAGCTGACTAGCATAGCCTAGCCTAACGGACAGGGATTTCATATAATATAATTTCATGAAATCACAAGTCCAATACAGCAAATGAAAGATAAAATCTTGTGAATCCAGCCATCATTTCCGATTTTTTTAATGTTTTACAGCGAAAACACAATATGTATTTATATTAGCTAACCACAATAGCCAACACACAACGCCATGTTTTCACCATGTTTCCACGCGATAGGTAGCTTTCACAAAACCAGAAATAGAGATAAAATTAAATCACTAACCTTGAACAACTTCATCAGATGACAGTCTTATAACATCATGTTATACAATACATTTATGTTCTGTTCGAAAATGTGCATATTTGAGGTATAAATCGTAGTTTTACATTGCAGCCACCATCACAAAAAGCACCAAAGCAGCCAGAATAATTACAGAGAGCAACGTGAAATACATAAATACTCATCATAAAACATTTATGAAAAATACATGGTGTACAGAAAATGAAAGATAAACATCTTGTGAATCCAGCCAATATTTCATTTTTTTTTAAGTCTTTTACAGCGAAAACACAATATATATTTCTATTAGCTCACCACAATAGCCAAACACACAACGCCATTTATTCACCGCCAAAATAGCTTTCACAAAAACCAGCAATAGAGATAAAATTAATCACTAACCTTTGGACAACTTCATCAGATGACAGTCTTATAACATCATGTTATACAATACATTTATTTTTTGTTCGAAAATGTGCATATTTAGAGCTGCAAATCGTGGTTATACATTGTGAATACGTAGCAACAATTCACCAAAATGTCCGGAGATATTTTGGACAGTCACCTAATCTAACCAAAGAACTCATCATAAACTTTACAAAAAAATACATGTTGTACAGCAAATGAAAGATACACTGGTTCTTAATGCAACCGCTGTGTTAGATTTTTAAAAATAACTTTACTACAACATACAGCATGCATTATTGTGAGACAGCGCTCACCTATTCTCCGCCGTGTTGGAGCCAACATATTACACAAAAATACAAAATAACATCATAAATATTCTCTTACTTTTGCGGATCTTCCATCAGAATGTTGTGCAAGGAGTCCTAGGTCCAGAATAAATCGTTGTTTGGTTTTAGAGTGTCCATTTCTTCTGTCGAATTAGCAACTTTTGCTAGCATTGTGGCGCGAACATGCCCATCAACTCTTGGCGCCTGGAATGAAAAATTCCAAAATTCCCAATAAACGTTGAATAAACTGGTCAAACTCGGTTGAAAATCCTACTTTATGATGTTCTTCTCATATGTATCCAATAAATTCAGAGCCGGAGCAATTCGTCGTGTATACCGAACGCTTTTCAGAAGACAATGTGAGGTTCCCCGGCGCGCAGTTGAAAACTGACAAAAGAGCGGACCTGTCACTCCAAAAGCTCTTATTCGGCCTCACATCAAGCTAGACACCCCATTCAACCTTCCACTGCCTGTTGACATCTAGTGGAAGGCGTATGAAGTGCATACAGATCCATAAATAAAAGCCAGTTGAATAGGCAGGCCCTGACACAGAGCCTCATTTTCTGAATTTTCACTTCCTGTATGGAAGTTTGCTGCCAAATGAGTTCTGTTTTACTCACAGATATAATTCAAACAGTTTTAGAAACGTCAGAGTGTTTTCTATCCAATAGTAATAATAATATGCATATTGTATGATCTAGAACAGAGTACGAGGCCGTTTAATTTGGGCACAATTTTTTCCAAAGTGAAAACAGCGCCCCCCTATTAAGAATACGTTTTTTAAGAGATAGATGGCAGGGGTTGAGTGGAACTGAAGGGTGGAACTAAAAACAACAAGATAACTAATGTAAAATATACTGTGTCCGTAAAATGTATATAGGTTCAGAACTTTTGTGAAACATCACAGCACAGTTAAAAATATATGGCAAATAGAAATCAAACTGGATGGTCTTCAGAGATAGATGGGAGGGGTTGAGGGTAGCTGAAGAATGGTTAAACAAACAAAAGATAACTATTGTAAAATATACCGTGTCCATAATATTTATATAGTATGTATAAAGCTGGAAGTAGAAGCCTAAATTTTGATGTCCATTACTTTACTCCAGGGTGGTAGAGTTAGGGGAAAATAATAAAGGAAAATATATAAACTACTATTCAAAAGTTGGGGTCACTTGGAAATGTCCTTGTTTTTTAAAGAAAAGCACATTTTTGGTACATTAATAACATCAAATTGATCAGAATACAGTGTAGACATTGTTAATGTTATAAATGACTATTGTAGCTGGAAATGGCAGATTTTTTATGGAATATCTACAGAGGCGTACAGAGGCCCATTATCAGCAACTATCACTCCTGTGTTCCAAAGGCACGTTGTGTTAGCCTTTTAAAATGATAAACTTGGACTAGCTAATTGATCATTAGAAAACCCTTTTGCAATTATGTTAGCACAGCTGAAAACTGTTGTTCTGATTAAAGAAGTAATAAAACTGGCCTTCTTTAGACTAGTTGAGGATCTGGAGCATCAGCATTTGTGGGTTCGATTACATGCTCAAAATGGCCAGAAACAAAGCAGTTTCTTCTGAAACTCGTCAGTCTATTCTTGTTCTGAGAAATGAAGGCTATTCCATGTATTCCATTGCCAAGAAACTGAAGATCTCGTACAACGCTGTGTACTAATCCCTTCACAGAACAGCACAAACTGGCTGTAACCAGAATAGAAAGAGGAGTGGGAGGCCCCGGTGCACAACTGAGCAAGAGGATAAGTACATTAGAGTGTCTAGTTTGAGAAACAGACGCCTCACAAGTCCTCAACTGGCAGCTTCATTAAATAGTACCCGCAAAACACCAGTCTCAATGTCAACAGTGAAGAGGTTACTCCGGGATGCTGGCTTTCTAGGCAGAGTGGCAAAGAAAAAGCCATATCTCAGATTGGCCAATAAAAAGACAAAATTAAGATGGGCAAAAGAACACAGACACTGGATAGAGGAACGCCGCCTAGAATGCCAGCATCCCAGAGTCGCCTCTTCACTGTTGACATTGAGACTGGTGTTTTGGGGGTACTATTTAATGAAGTCTGAGTGGTTTTGTCTGTCACTGTGACAGTGACATTTGGATAAAAATTCTTTGGCTGATTTTCTGTGTCATACAGAGCATTTTCTTTGTTAATTTTATCATTATTGTTGCATATTATTTTGATATGCTTAATTTCCATTAATTTAACTACAGCCTTATGATCTGTGGCGTGCCAATGGACCACTCTGCTTGACAGGTCCTTCATCCTTTATGGTTAAGTCACAATGTGCATTGCATCACCAGTAGTTGATTTATTAGATACAATTTACCAGAAGCTGGATAAAAGCGTCTGCTAAATGACAAAATTGTCAAATGTAAAAAAAAATCCTGCCACCTACTACACATATAAACGAACAACAAAATCAAGAGGAGCTTATGTTGATGCGACTTGGTAATGCAGGCAGACAATGAGATGACTGTCTGCTTTTATACATGCAATTTACTTCCCCCCTTCAATGTGATACCACAAACAATTCAATAGAGGATAAAGAAGGCATTTTCTGTCAGCATGAACAGTTGCTTCAGCAGGAGTGAGGCATACTGTTTGTGTTAGCTGTTCCAAGTCTGGCATGGACAGTTGTCTACCTGACTCCCTCCCTCCCCTTTCTTCTCTGTTTGGTCATGACAGTAAAGGCTTTACAGTGATATAAAATGTGCCAGCCAGGAAAAGATACACAACACCCAAACAAGCACTCTTGGAATTTACACTAATGTATAAGGTGCAAGGAGGGTGTACAGAAATCAACATTGCTTATGAAGTTTAGTTTAAGAGAAGTTTCAGTCAGTCTGCTGTTATTGACACACCTCTAAAAAGCCCATTTTCCTCATAGACAGAACTTGATCTTGGACAAAGGAATGAGGAAGATACCAATGGATCTTCCTTCTTAAGGGGTTTTCAGTCTTTGAGAACAGAATCTTGTCTTTACTCCCTTTGTGTCAGGTCTTAGGGGAGAGTCACATGTTAATCATGTTTTTTTCCTGTTTGTTTATAATGACTCAACAGTTTCCCACAAAGAACAGACTTTTGTCAGACACTTCAACTGTTTGTTAACAGTAGAGAATCCATGGGATGCAATCGAAACAGGAATGTTTTCGGCTCTCTCCAACTGTTCCCAACCTCTCCATTGTGTTCATGTCAGTGCATACAGTACCTTCCGAAGAGCGATAAAGGAATGAGAATCAGTACATGCTGATCTCTATAAGCAAGCTTTGGAAGAAGAAAATCATATATATTTTTTTATTTATAATTTTTTTTTACACTCATTGGACTCTGAAAAAACACTTAGGCGGCCTGTCCAAAGTTTTTACAGAAAATCCTTCCTCTAAACTGGACCACCGCCACTGCAACCGCTAGATCCCCAGTTACCTCTTACAGAAGGACCACAATCTCTAAACACAAGCCAGTATAACAATAGGCATGCCGTTTCACCAATAGGTACCTTTTGGGTAATGTAATTTGCAGGGTTGGGTCATTCCATTTAATTTTGAAAAATATTTATATATACACTAGTTCACTTAAGTTTTAAATTCTGTCATTAAGTGCACATGTTCAAGTTAATAAAACACTTGTTTTCCAATCTCTGAGGTTAAATTAAGAAAAATACCACAGAGGTGGCAATTAACAGGGTTGACGTTTTATCTTAATCATCATAGCACCCTTGTGACATGGAGAATGGAAGCTTGTTGTGAAACAGGGATGGCAATTGAATGCAAAATGTAAATTGTGAAAACATTTTCTGCCCATCTATGGGTAACAAGGTTGATGTGTTATGCTCGACCCGCTCAGTTTCCACCAGAAAATTGCCAAAAAGGAGTAAAACCATGCTTTTACACTGACTTCAATATTAGATGTAAAATGATTTATTTTTTAAAATAATGTAAATGGAGAGTCACCATATTAAAATGAGATTTAAGTTCATGCAACAGGATTGACCTTAATCACTAATCACGTGAAATAAATAGATCATCTTTTTTAAAGCAATGGTTAAAACTTTGTCCTTGTTTCCTCCATTCCTTGCCTCTCTTTCAAAAGGACATCCGAGGAGGTCTGAGGGGAGGAACCTTCAGTCCTCTACCCAAATATGCTTAGGAAGGATTCAAAATGGACTTTACTGCTGCTTCGCTCACTTGGATCGGACCAGGTCTAGATCTGACCAGGTCTATACAGAATGGGTCTAGTTGTCCTTGGGTCTCTGCTTTTTAGAAAATAATTGATGCATATTGGGTCCGGATGGGAAAGACCCAGGTCCATTTCAGTCAGGTCTAACGTTTGGACCTGTGAAGGATTCTTGTCTACAATCCAATCGAATCAAATGTATCTATATAGCTCTTCTTACATCAGCTGATATCTCAAAGTCTGTACAGAAATCCAGCTAAACCCAAACAGCAGCATGCAGGTGTAGAAGCACGTGGTAGGAAAAACTCCTTAGAAAGGCCGAAACCTAGAGAGGAACCAGGCTATTGAGGGGTGCATGTCCTCTTCTGGCTGTGCCGGGTGGAGATTATAGCAGAACAGGCAAATGTTCAAATGTTCATAAATGACAGCATGTCAAATAACAATATAATCACAGTAGTTGTCGAGGGTGCAACAAGTCAGCACTCAGGAGTAATGTAGGTTGCTTTTCATAGCCGATCATTAAGAGTATCTCTACGCTCCTGCGTCCTATAGGAGTTGAAAAAGGCAGGTCTGGGACAGGTAGCACGTCCGGTGAAACAGTCAGGGTTTCATAGCCGCAGGCAGAACAGTTGAAACTGGATCAGCACCACGGCCAGGTGGACTGGGACAGCAAGGAGTCATCATGCCAGGTAGTCCTGAGGCATGGTCCTAGGCTCTAGTCTCCGAGAGAGAGAATTAGAGAGAGCATACTTAAATCCAACAGGACACCGGATAGACAGGAGAAGTTCCAGATATAACAGACCCCCGACACAAACTACTGTGCATAAATTACGGAGGCTGAGACAGGAGGTTTACAAATGTTAATTAAGGAGCTAACTATTTTAAAGTAACATAGTTCATTAATAGGTCAAACTACTATTGTTGACTCTTATAATCTAAATATTTATTCAAAAATTAAAGAAAATACTGTGCGTTTCATGTTAATTTTATTTTATTTTTAATGTTCTCTGAACAATCCTAACTATCCTCCATTTCCTCAATATGATGAAGATAAAGTTGTGTCATTCATTTCTTGCTTACTTTTGCGTAATTTCATTAATTTAATTACAGCCTTATAATCTGTGGTGTGCAATGGACCATTCTGCATGACAGTCTTCATCCTTTATGGTTCAGTCACAATGTGCATTGCATCACAGTAGTTGATTTATTAGACACAATTTACCAGAAGCTGGATAAGAGCGTCTGCTATAAGAAAAATTGTAAAATGTAAAAAAATAATAATATAATTCTGCTACCATACTACACATATAAATATTTAAACGAACAACAAAATCAAGAGAGCTTAATGTTGATGCGACTTGGTAATGCAGGCAGACAATGAGATGACTGTCTGCTTTTATACATGCAATTTACTTCCCCCCTTCAATGTGATACCACAAACAATTCGATAGAGGATAGAAGAGGCATTCTTTGCTATCAGCAGGAGTGAGGAATACTGTTTGCGTTAGCTGTTCCAAGTCTGGCATGGACAGTCTGTCTACCTGACTCCCTCCTCCCCCTTTCTTCTTGTTTGGTCATGACAGTAAAGGCTTTACAGTGATATAAAATGTGCCAGTAAGAGAGATGTACAATGCACAAAACAAGCACTCTTGGCTTTAGACAATGTAAACTCAGCAAAAAAAAGAATGTCCCTTTTTCAGACCCTGTCTTTCAAAGATAACTCGAACTTCACAAGATCTTCTTTGTAAAGGGTTTAAAACCTATTTCCCATGCTTGTTCAATGAACCATAAACAATTCATGAACATGCACTGTGGAACGGTTGTTAAGACATTAACAGCTTACAGACAGTAGCAATTAAGATCACAAGTTATGAAACCTAGGACACTAAAGAGGCCTTTCTACTTACTCTGAAAAACACCAAAAGAAAGATGCCCAGGGTCCCTTGCTCATCTTGCGTGAACGTGCCTTGGGCATGCTGCAAGGAGGCATGAGGACTGCAATGTGGCCAGGGCAATAAAATTGCAATGTCCGTACTGTGGATGCCTAAGACAGCGCTTACAGGAAGACAGGAGGACGCTGATCGTCCTCCCAGTGGCAGACCATGTTAACAACACCTGCACAGGATCGTACATCCGAACATCACACCTGCGGGACAGGTACAGATGGCAACAACTGCCCGAGTTACACCAGGAACGCAACATCCCTCCATCAGTGCTCACGACTGTCCGCAATGGCTGGACTGAGGGCTTGTAGTCTTGTGTAAGGCAGGTCCTCACCAGACATCACCGGCAACAGCGTCGGACTATGGCACAAAACCCACCTTCGCGAACCCACCCGGAACTGGCAAAGGAGTGCTCTTCACTGACAATTTGCGGTTTTGGCATGACGATACCACCAGCCATACTGCTCGTTCTGTGCGTGATTTCCTGCAAGACAGGAATGTCAGTGTTTTGCCATGGCCAGTGAAGCCCGGATCTCAATCCCATTGAGCACGTCTGGAACCTGTTGGATCGGAGGGTGAGGGCTAGGGCCATTCCCCCCAGAAATGTCTGGGAACTTGCAGGTGCCTTGGTGAAAGAGTGGGGTAACATCTCACAGCAAGAACTGGCAAATCTGTGCAGTCCATGAGGAGGAGATGCACTGCAGTACTTAATGCAGCTGGTGGCCACACCAGATACTGACTGTTACTTTGATTTTGACCCCCGTTTGTTCAGGGACACATTATTCCATTTCTGTTAGTCACATGTCTGTGGAACTTGTTCAGTTTATGTCTCAGTTGTTGAATCTTGTTATGTTCATACAAATATTTACACATGTTAAGTTTGCTGAAAATAAACGCAGTTGACAGTGAGAGGACATTTCTTTTTTGCTGAGTTTATATAACATTCCATTGGTTGCAAGAATTGTTTATAATAATTTAAATTGAGAAATTGTGCTATGGAATCGGTACATCAAAAATCTCTTCCCAACTATTTTGCGACCTATATTTTGCAGCTGTCAATTTTTGGGGTCCTTAAATTAGACTGATATACCTTTTTATTTATCACAATTTTGGTCTATAATCCAGGGTCGACAGATAAATTCTTAATTTTTCCTACTTCCACTTGCCTCATCCATTTAATTAAAAATGCATTTTTCTAAAATGTTGATAAGAACCCCCAGAATCATTGTTTATATCCAAGAAAGCACATATCAGATTGTCAATACTGATGACTTTAAGTCTGCATAGGTGAGAGCATTAAAAATATTTTACAATTCTAGAATATGTTGTGCACTGTAGCACAAGAAACAGGTGTGAGTCTGAATCAGGATGACAAGGTCTGTGTCCCTTGATAGGATAGAGGAGACAGACCTGTGCACTTGATCATGTACACGATGATATACAGTGCATTCAGAAAGTATTCCACATCAATCCACCTACAATACCCCAGAATGACACAGCAAAAACAGGTTTTTAGAAATCTTTGCAAATTTGTTAAAAATAAAAAACATTTACATAGGTGTTTCCCTAAGAGCTGTCTGGGTTTAAACATATTGTACAGAAAGTGAATAGCTTAATCAGTTGATAGTGATAGAATTAGATTACTTCCTAAGAAAAGTACACTTGGGGGATATAGCCAGCTGTCACACCCTGGCATTAGAGAGGCTTTTTATTCTCTATTTTGGTTAGGCCAGGGTGTGACTAGGGTGGGCAGTCTATGTTCTTTTTTCTATGTTGTTGTGTTTCTATGTGTTTGGCCTGGTGTGGTTCCCAATCAGAGGCAGCTGTCTATCGTTGTCTCTGATTAGGAGCTATACTTAGGTAGCCTGTTTTCCTATTTTGAGTTGTGGGTGATTATTTTCTGTTTAGTGTTTTTTAGTCACTTACAGGACTGTTTTTTTGTTGTTTTGTTCAGTTGTTTTGTTGTTTTGTTCAGTTGTTTTATTAAAATAATGAACACTTACCACGCTGCACCTTGGTCCTCCTCTCCTTCTCCCGACAACATTCGTGACCAGCCTGGTCTCATAGACTAGACGTAACATAGTACAAGTAAATCCGGCATACTCAAATTAGTATATGTTACGTTTGGTATGAATTCATAAGATAGATGGTTACCTAGGGCAAAAAAAAAGTAGGGTGGTTGATTGGGGTGGACGGGTAGGCATATAATGTGAATCCAATCGTTGCGAGTTCAAATCATCACAGAAATGTTTTGTTAATTAGCAACTTTAACTACTTACTACTTTTTAGCTGCTTTGCAACTACTTAGCATGTTAGCTAACCCTAACCCTTTCCCTAACTTAACCCTTTAACCTAACTCCTAAACTTAACCCAAACCCCTAACCCTAGCCTAGCGAAGCCAGCTAGCTAACGTTAGCTACCTAGCCACCTAGCTAGAAATCATAACATACACTATATTTACAAAAGTATGTTGACACCCCTTGAAATTAGTGGATTTGGCTATTTCAGCCACACCCGTTGCTGACATGTGTGGCTGTCCATAGACAAACATTGGCAGTAGAATGGACTTACTGAAGAGCTCAGTCACTTTCACTGTGGTACCGTCATAGAATGCCACCTTTCCAACAAGTCAGTTCGTCAAATTTCTGCCCTGCTAGAGCTACCCTGGTCAACTGCATGTGCTGTTATTGTGAAGTGGACACGGCTAGGAGCAATAACGGCTCAGCCGCATAGTGGTAGGCCACACAAGCTCACAGAAAAGGGACCACTAAGTGCTGAAGCGTGTAGCGCGTAAAAATCGTCTGTCCTCAGTTGCAACACTCACTACTAAGTTCCAAACTGCCTCTGGAAGCAACGTCAGCACAAGAACAGTTTGTCGGGAGCTTCATGAAATGGGTTTCCATGGCTGAGTAGCCGCACACAAACGTAAGATCACCATGCGCAATGCCAAGCGTCCACTGGAGTTGTTTAAAGCATGTTTCTACAACTTGATTGGAGTCGACCTGTGGTAAATTCAATTGACTGGCCATGATTTGGAAAGGCACACACCTGTCTATATAAGTTCACACAGTTGACAGTAGGTCAGAGCAAAAACGAAGGAATTAAGGACGAAGGAATTGTCCATAGAGCGCCGAGACAGGATTGTGTCGAGGCACACACACACACAACCACTCACTCAGCAACAACCTGCCTCACTGCCTGACAGTCAGCAGCAGGTCACAGTGAAATATATATATTTTTAAGAGAAACGGCGGCTGCGTTGCAACTCGTGTACACGGGGCATTAGAAATAGACCGCAACCCACCGCCAAAAACATTATCACCATCGAAATCGGGTTCTAAGTAGCATTCTTTCAGAAAAACCAAACATTTCAACACTGCCCACATGTGATGTCATGATGCTGTCTGTGTCCTGACCTACTTTCTAGTGCCAATACCTGCAGTGGGGGGGTCTGGCAAATATTCAGAAAATACACGTATCTTTATTGGAGTAGTACCTTCTTCACATTAAACCTTAAAACTGTGCATGCACCAATTAAACAACTTGGAAGTATAATTATTACTGGGTAGACATTATTTGGATGTTAACAAAAAATGTTCTGTGTAAATTGCAGAGTCAGCACATTCATTAACACTACAATATTTGCACAAGAACATAATGGATATACAACAAGGAAAACAATTTGCCCACTCAGCCTGAAGTCTCAGTCATCAGTAACACAGAAGACATGTATTGTCCAGGAAAACATATATTCCGGTTGTGTCTGTGTGTGCAAAACCCCATGAAGGAGTTACTGCAACGAAATGAAAAGAAATTAAACTCACAAGAAACTGTAAGAGAAATCAATTTAAATATGGTACTGTTCTTTTCTCCAGTGTAAGAGAGCTTGAGAGGTTGCAGTGCATATAACGTAAATATATAACGCAAATACATCACAACAGTTGCTGATATGATCAAATATGACAGTGGAGTAGTTTGGCTTTCCACAACCAAATGCATTCATAGACTTGAGTCTACAAGTATGTCAGAGAACTGGATATGAAATACATTTATTTACATATTCACTTAAATACACTGTAAAACTTGTAGTTTATTTGCCGTTTCAAATACCCGGTACTCTGTTAGAAAAGTAATAACAACGACGTCTGGTGTTTGATGTTGGGGAGAACATGCTGGTCCTAAGAGGTAAAGCTGAGTTTGAAGAGCACAGTCTGGGGAGTGGTGACATCAGCTACGGCCAGCTCCTGCCCATCTAACAGACCCAGCTCTGTAAAAAAAAGTTAATTACAAGAATGAGTCCAACCACAAAGAGGACTAGAAGCCCACACTATAGACAGTAATGAAGACTGGGTAAGCATAATGTCATCAATATGAAACACTATTAAACCTGTATCAAACCTACACGGCATATTATATTACTCACCTTTCAGTGACTTGCTCAGATTGGGGCGTGTCCTCTGTTCAATTGACGCGACAGTCTGTCAAAACAAAATATGAGTCAATAGCCAGCCAACCACTTGTATGCCTGCTCAAGACTATTCTTTTCACCATGATCAGAACAAAAAACGTTGCATATTGCATATCAAAATGTGAAAATTCACCTGTAAATACAATGTTTTATTTTTTCCTTCCAATGTCGCAGTGATGGCTGGAGATTTCATTTGTCTGAAAAATGTACAGTTGTGAGTGTCATTATGACCAAGACGCAGTCCAAACTATAATATCACATTGGGGTCACAGAATTCAGGAAACATAAAACCTACGTGGTAGGTGAACTTACAGAGAAGCGTTTTCAGTCAGGTAATCGAGCACCTCCTGGAGCTTAGCTGAGGGAGAGAAGTGCAGGTCCTGGGGGACTTGGCTGCAGGATGAACAGTTCTCCTGACGTTTCAAACAAATATAGAGGTATTAAGACAAAAATGTATTACCAGTTACCTTTCATCATACCATTGTTAACCTGAGAGCTGTACACAGAAATCCCAGTACACAGAAAACCCACCTTTCGCTCTGCCTCAAACGTATAGGTGTACAGACCATCAACGTCATTGAACACCATGTAGTTGTTCAGAGGAATGTAGGCACTGCAGACAAAGCGGAAAGTCATGAAGCTGTTGTGAAATGCATATGCACTTCCATGTACTTATGGACTGGTTTAGTAGTAAATCAGCAATTGAAAACTCACCTTGATGCTATTTTGAAGACCTCCGTGGCACAAGCAGCTAAAGTGGGGTCAAAAAGTAGTTAGCTAAAGACATTTCTATTTACGAATAGTAAATACAGAAAGTCCTATCACAATGCTGCTGAATGTTTAATCTAGCTCGTAAAACCCTTTATGCACAAATAAACGTTCACATTTCCTTTAGTGTGTACTCATTTACCAGCAATGACTGCATTTGTGGACGCCACAGCCGGGATGATCCTCTTAACAACACCTGTAGCACGTGAACAAAAAAACATTCACTGTGACAATACTACCTGTCAACATTTTTAGAACACCTACTCATTCAAGGGTTTTTCTTAATGTATTTACTATTTTCTACATTGCAGAATAACAGTGAAAACATCAAAACCATGAAATAACACATATGGAATCATGTAGTAACCAAAAAATTGGTAAACAAATCAAAATATATTTTATATTTGAGATTCTTCTTTGCCTTGATGACAGCTTTGCACACTCTTGGCAATCTCTCAACCAGCTTCACATGGAATGCTTTTCCAACCGTCTTGAAGGAGTAAAAAAATATGCTGAGCACTTGTTGGCTGCTTTTCCTTCACCCTGTGGTCCGACTCTTCCCAAACCATCTCAATTTGGTTGAGGTCGGGGGATTGTAGAGGCCAGGTCATCTGTTGCAGCACTCAATCACTCTTCTTCTTCGTCAAATAGCCCTCACTCAGCCTGGAGGTGTGTTGAGTCATTGTCCTGTTGAAAAACAAATGATAGTCCCACTAAGCGCAAACCAGATGGGATGGCGTATCGCTGCAGAATGCTGTGGTAGCCATACTGGTTAAATTTTCCTTGAATTCTAAATAAATCACAGACTGTGTCACCCCCTCACACCATAACACCTCTTCCATGCTTTACGGTGACATGCAGAGATCATCCGTTCACCCACACCGTGGCTCTCAAAGACATGGCGGTTGGAACCAAAAATCTCAAATTAGGACTCCAGACCAAAGGACAGATTTTCACCGGTCTAATGTCCATTGCTTGAGTTTCTTGGCCCAAGCAAGTCTCTTCTTATTATTGGTGTCCTTTAGTATAGTGTTTTCTTTGCAAAAAATCGACCATGAAGGCCTGATTCACACAGTCTCCTCTAAACAGTTGATATGTGTCTGTTACTTGAACTCTGAAGCATTTATTTGGGCTGCAATTTCTGAGACTGGTAACTCTAATGAACTTATCCTCTGCAGCAGAGGTAACTCTGGGTCGTCCATTCCTGTGGCGATCCTCATGAGAGCCAGTTTCATCATAGCGCTTGATGGTTTTTGCAACTGCACTCCAGTAAATTTTCCGTATTGACTGACCTTCATGTCTTGAAGTAATGATGGACTGTCATTTCTCTTTGCTTATTTGAGGTGTTCTTGCCATAATATGTACTTGGTCTTTTACCAAATAGGGCTATCTTCTGTATACCCCCCTACCTTGTCACAACACAACTGATTGGCTCTAACGTATTAAGGAAAGAAATTCCACAAATGAACTTTTAAGAAGACACACCTATTAATTGAAATGCATTCCAGGTGACTACCTCATTAAGCTGTTTGAAATAATGCCAAGAGTGTGCAAAGCTGTCATCAAGGCAAAGGGTGGCTATTTGAAGAATCTCAAATATAAAATAGATGTTTTATTTGTTTAACACTTTTTTTTGGTTACTACATGATTCCATATGTGTTATTTCATAGTTTTGATGTCTTCACTACTATTCTACAAAGTAGAAAATAGTAAAAAATAAAGATAAACCCTTGAATGAGTAGGTGTTCCAAAACTTTCAACCGGTAGTGTACATTCTGGCTAAAATTGCAAAGGAAGTAATTAAAAAATTATAATATATTGTAAATGGGGTATTGTAGATACGCCCAAATATTATTAACAGTTTAAAAGCTTGGTTCTTTTTCAGGATTTAATATTTTCCCGGTATTTTACAAATGTTCCCAGCAAGGCACTACAGAGGGTAGTGCGAACGGCCCAGTACATCACTGGGGCCAAGCTTCCTGCCATCCAGGACCTCTATACCAGGTGGTGTCAGAAGAAGGCCCTAATAATTTTCAAAGACTCCAGCCACCCTAGACATAGACTGTTCTCTCTGCTACCGCTCGGCAAGCGGTACCGGAGCGCCATGCCTAGGTCCAAGAGGCTTCTAAACAGCTTCTACCCCCAAGCCATAAGACTCCTGAACATCTAGTCAAATGGCTACCCAGACTGCGGAAGTGTCATTCTAAAGCATATAAGGCATATAAACATGTCTGTATTTGATTATTAGTTTTAAAATTCAAGCCTGATGTTGCCTGAGCCTGATAAGCCATACGTTAAAGACATTTTATGAGCCCAAGCCCCAAAAATTCCAAATGATTGGTCCGTTATCCAATACAGCAGGTATTCCCAAACTGGGGTACGCGCAATGCCGTCGGGGGTACGCCAAATACAAATGTGACTCACATTTAAAAAAATATACACATATTATTATATTTTTTTAATGTTCTTCATATTTTCAAACAGGCATTTAGTAAGGCCTGCGTCCATAGAGACACATACCAGCTGTACTGGTAGTACTGCTTCTACTAGCAGTACTACACCTGCACCTGTCGATGACACAAGTTGTTCTGCTTCCAAGAGCACATCCAATGCTAGCATCAGTAATTCTACATTTGCTGTTGGCCCAGCTAGCATGGACACTGACAGTTGTGAATCTGATGCAGCCGAAGAGCTACTGCCCCCTTACCCGGTGACAGCACCGAACAACTGACAGGGACGTTGGACCATCGAAGAGGCGTAAATATGATGAGAACTACATTGATTTGAGGTTCACTTATATTGGGAGTAGTGCCTTTCCTCAGCCACAGTGTATTATATGTGCAAAAGTACTATCTAACAACTCAATGAAACCTTCACTCTTGTACAGACATTTAGAAACAAAACATGCCAATTTGAAAAATAAGCCATGGGAGTTTTTGATTAAGAATTAAGATGCCTTTCGAGTAGTAAGACATGTATAAAAGCAACAGATACCATTAATAAGAAGGGGCTAGAAGCGTCTTATATGGTGAGCTACCAAGTGGCTAGGACAGGCAAGCCCCATACTATTGTGGAGGACTTAATTTTTCCTGCTGTCGCGGATATGGCTGGGACAATACTGGGGGAAAAAGCCAAAAAAACTAGACAGACAATAACTTCATCAAATAACACAGTTTCACGACGCATCAGTGACATGGCAGGAGATGTTTTGAAACAAATACTGCTTCACATACAAGCCAGTGAATTCTATGCGTTACAGCTGGATGAGTCAAGACGTGTCGGGCCTGGCGCAGCTCCTGGTATATGTCTGTTACATTTATGGGGGGTCAATTAAGGAAGACATCCTCTTCTGCAAACCACTGGAAACCATGACAACAGGAGTGTCACGTTCGTCGTATTGAGGAGACCAAGGCGCAGCGTGATATGAATACATTCTTCTTTTAATAACGGAAGAACACAGAACAAACTAACAAAAACGAAAGTGAAGCTAAATAGAACGAGTGCTGACATGCAACTCCACATCGACAACTACCCACAAAACCTAAATGGAATAGGATCCCCAATCAGAGACAACGATAAACAGCTGCCTCTGATTGGGAACCAATTCAGGCCACCATAACCCTACATTACCTAGACTTACAAATCCCCATAGGGAAACAAAAACCCTAGACAAAAACACACATACCCACTCTCGTCACACCCTGACCTGACCAAAATAATACAGAAAATATAGAAAACTAAGGTCAGGGCGTGACAAGGAGAGGATATTTGTAAAGTACTGGACAGCTTTGTGACATCAAATGGACTTGTGGTCAAGATGTGTTGGTATCTGTACTGATGGCGCAAAAGCCATGACAGGGAGACATAGTGGAGTGGAAATGCGCGCGCAAGCAGTTGCTCCCGACGCCACTTGGGTACACTGCAGCATCCACGAGAGGCTCTTGCTGCCAAGGGAATGCCTGACAGCTTGAAATATGTTTTGGACACTACAGTGAAAATAGTTAACTTTGTTAAAGCAAGGCCCCTGAACACTCATGTATTTTCTGATATGATGATATGGGCAGCGACCATGTAATGCTTTTACAACATACTGCTTATCAAGGTGCAATGCATTGACACGTTTTTTTGAATTGAGAGACGAGCTTAAAGTTTTCTTTACTGACCATAATTTTCACTTGTCTGACTGCTTGCATGATGACGAGTTTCTCACACGACTGGCCTATCTGGGTGATGTTTTTTCTCACCTGAATGACCTGAATCTAGGATTACAGGGACTCTCAACAACTATACTCAATGTGTGGGACAAAATTGAGGCTATGATTAAGAAGTTAGAGCTCTTCTCAGTCTGCATTCACAAGGACAACACACAGGTCTTTCCATCAGTGTATGATTGTTTGTGTGCAAATGAACTCAAGCTTACGGGCAATGTCAAATGTGATATAGCGAAGCACCTGAGTGAGTTGCGTGCGCAATTACGCAGGTACTTTCCCGAAACAGATTAAACAAACAACTGGATTTGTTATCGCTTTCATGCCCTGCCTCGAGTCCACTTACAGATATCTGAACAAGGCAGCTTCATCGAAATTGCAACAAGTGGTTCTGTAAAAATGTAATTTAATCAGAAGCCACTGCCAGATTTCTGGATTGGGCTGCGCTCAGATTATCCTGCCTTGGCAAATCGCGCTGTTAAGACACTGATGCCCTTTGCAACCACGTACCTATGTGAGAGTGGATTCTCGGCCCTCACTAGCATGAAAACTAAATACAAGCACAGACTGTGTGCAGAAAATGCTATAAGAGCTCTTTGTCACTGTTCTGACAAAAACTCACACTCATTCTTATGTTTAACAAATGTATCATATAGTGTGTGTGTGTGTGTGTGTGGCAGGCTTACAATGATGGCAAAAAACAACATTTGAGAGTGCGCTGACCCTGGTGCTAGAAAGGGTACGCAGCTGGATGTTGAATGTTTGAAGGGGTACGGGACTATACAAAGTTTGGGAACCACTGTAACAGCTCTCTAGGATCTCTACTCTTTTCTATATTTACCAATGACCTGCCACTAGCATTAAACAAAGCATGTGTGTCCATGTATGCTGATGATTCAACCATATACGCATCAGCAACCACAGCTAATGAAGTCACTGAAACCCTTAACAAAGAGTTGCAGTCTGTTTTGGAATGGGTGGCCAGTAATAAACTCAAACATATCTAAAACTAAGAGCATTGTATTTGGTACAAAGCATTCCTTAAGTGCTAGACCTCAGCAGAATCTGGTAATGAATGGTGTGGCTGTTGAACAAGGACGGCAGGTAGCCTAGTGGTTAGAGCGTTGGACTAGTAACCGAAAGGTTCCAAGTTAAACAATTTAAAGGCAATGCTACCAAATACTAATTGAGTGTTTGTAAACTTCTAACCCACTGGGAATGTGATGAAAGAAATAAAAGCTGAAATAAATCCTTCTCTCTATTATTATTCTGACATTTCACATACTTAAAATAAAATTCCCTGTCTTAGGTCCTAACTGACCTAAGACAGGGAATTTTTACTAGGATTAATGTCAGGAATTGTGAAAAACTGAGTTTAAATGTATTTGGCTAAGGGGTATGAAAACTTCAGACTTCAACTATAGTTCTGTCCTTGAGCTGTTCTTGTCGAATTATGTTCTGTATTATGTCATTCTGTATTATGTTTCATGTTTTGTGTGGACCGCAGGAAGAGTAGCTGCTGCTATTGCAACAGCTAATGGGGATCCTAATAAAATACCAAATACCCTTTGCTATGAGACGCTACATTCTTTTTCCATTGATCATCCTTGAGATGTTTCTAGAACTTTATTGGAGTCCACCTGTGGTAAATACAATTGATTGGACATGATTTGGAAAGGCACACCCCTGTCTATATAAGGTCTCACAGTTGACAGTGCATGACTGAGCAAAAACCATGCCACAAGGTTGATGGAATTGCCCGTAGAACTCTGAGACTGAATTGTGTTGAGGCACAAATCTGGGGAAGGGTACAACAACATTTCTGCAGCATTGAAGGTCCCCAAGAACACAGTGGCCTCCATCGTTCTTACATGGAAGAAGTTCTTGAACCACCAAGATTCTTGCTAGAGCTGGCCGCCCGGCCAAACTGAGCAATCGGGGAAGAAGGGCCTTGGTCAGGGAGGTGACCAAGAACCTCCAGAGTTCCTCTGTGGAGATGGGAGAACCTTCCAGAAGGACAACCATCTATGCAGCATTCCACCAATCAGGCCTTTTGGTAGAGTGGCCAGACAGAAGCCACTCCTCAGTAAAAGACACATGACAGCCCACTTGGAGTCTGCCAAAAGGCTCCTAAAGGACTCTCAGACCATGAGAAACAAGATTCTCTGGTCTGAAGAAACAAGATTCTTTGGTCTGAATGCCAAACGTCACGTCTGGAGGAAACCTGGCACCATCCCTACGGTGAAGCATGGTGGTGTCAGCATTATGCTGTGGGGATGTTTTTCAGCAGCAGGGACTGGGAGACTAGTCAGGATTGAGGGAACAGAGCAAAGTACAGAGAGATCCTTGATGAAAACCTGCTCCAGAGTGCTCAGGACCTCAGACTGGGGCGACGGTTCACCTTCCAACAGTACAATGACCCAAAGCACACAGCCAAGGCCATGTGGCTTCGGGACAAGTCTCTGAATGTTCTTGAGTGGCCCAGCCAGAGCCCGGACATGAACCCGATCTAACATCTGTGGAGAGACCTGAAAATAGCTGTGCAGCGATGCTCCCCATCCAACCTGACAGCCCTTAAGAGGATCTGCAGAGAAGAATGGGAGAAACTCCCCAAATACAGGTGTGCCGAGCTTTTAGCGTCATACCCAAGAAGACTCGAGGCTGTAATCGCTGCCAAAGGTGCTTCAACAAAGTACTGAGTAAAGGGTCTGAATACTTATGTAAATAAGGTATTTATTTGTATTTATTTGCAAAAAAATTCTAAACCTGTTTTTAATTTGTCATTATGGGGTATTGTGTGTAGATTGAGGGGGGGAATTATTTAATCTATTTTAGAAGAAGGCTGTAGCATAACAAAATGTGGAAAAAGTCAAGGGGTTTGAATACTTTCCGAATGCACTGTATATTTTTATTTTTTTATTTCACCTTTATTTAACCAGGTAGGCTAGTTGAGAACAAGTTCTCATTTGCAACTGCGACCTGGCCAAGATAAAGCATAGCAGTGTGAACAGACAACAACACAGTTACACATGGAGTAAACAATAAACAAGTCAATAACATGGTAGAAAAAAAGAAAAAAAGAGAATCTATATACAATGTGTGCAAAAGGCATGAGGAGGTAGGCAATAAATCAGATAATTACAATTTAGCAGATTAACACTGGAGTGGTAAATCATCAGATGATCATGTGCAAGTAGAGATACTGGTGTGCAAAAAAAGCAGAAAAGGAAATAAAAGCAGTATGGGGAGGGTGAGGTAGGTAAATTGGGTGGGCTATATACCGATGGACTATGTACAGCTGCAGCGATCGGTTAGCTGCTCGGATAGCAGATGTTTAAAGTTGTTGAGGGAGATAAAAGTCTCCAACTTCAGAGATTTTTGCAATTCGTTCCAGTCGCAGGCAGCAGAGAACTGGAAGGAAAGGCGTCCAAATGAGGTTTTGGCTTTAGGGATGATCAGTGAGATACACCTGCTAGAGCGCGTGCTACGGGTGGGTGTAGCCATCGTGACCAGTGAACTGAGATAAGGCGCACTTTACCTAGCATTAGCCTTGTAGATGACCTGGAGCCAGTGGGTCTGACGGCGAAACATGTAGCGAGGGCCAGCCGACTAGGGCATACAGGTCGCAGTGGTGGGTCGAATAAGGTGCTTTAGTAACAAAACGGATGGCACTGTGATAAACTGCATCCAGTTTGCTGAGTAGAGTATTGGAAGCCATTTTGTAGATGACATCGCCGAAGTCGAGGATCGGTAGGATAGTCAGTTTCACTAGGGTGAGTTTGGCGGCGTGAGTGAGGAGGCTCTGTTGCGAAATAGAAAGCCGACTCTAGATCTGATTTTGGATTGGAGATGTGTGATATGAGTCTGGAAGGAGAGTTTGCAGTCTAGCCAGCACCTAGGACTTATAGATGTCCACATATTCTAGGTCAGAACCGTCCAGGGTGGTGATGCTAGTCGGGCGTGCGGGTGCAGGCAGCGAACGGTTGAAGAGCATGCATTTGGTTTTACTAGCGTTTAAGAGCAGTTGGAGGCCACGGAAGGAGTGTTGAATGGCATTGAAGCTCGTTTGGAGGTTGGTTATCACAGTGTCCAAAGAAGGGCCAGAAGTATACAGAATGGTGTCGTCTGCGTAGAGGTGGATCAGGGAATCGCCCGCAGCAAGAGCAACATCACTGATATATACAGAGAAAAGAGTCGGCCCGAGAATTGAACCCTGTGGTACCCCCATAGAGACTGCCAGAGGACCGGACAGCATGCCTTCCGATTTGACGCACTGAACTCTGTCTGCAAAGTAGTTGGTGAACCAGGCAAGGCAGTCATTAGAAAAACCGAGGCTACTGAGTCTGCCGATAAGAATATGGTGATTGACAGAGTCGAAAGCCTTTGCCAGGTCGATGAAGACGGCAGCACAGTACTGTCTTTTATCGATGCCGGTTATGATATCATTTAGTACCTTGAGCGTGGCTGAAGTGCACTATATACAGGCTTATGATCTAGTAATCTATTTCTCTTGTTATCAGGTCATTTATTCTTCTCTTTTGGCTTACCAGAATATACTGTTAGACATTAGCCTTTAGCTCAAGTAGACTATTTGTAGGTCTAGGTTTTGATTATCAGGTCAGTCTCACTGTGCATGCTGCAGATGCATCAACTACTGCTGAACAATTTCAGTAGGACATTAGGCTATTTAGATAAGGTGGGTACGTCGCCAATGTTAGTTGTGGTTTTGGGGGTTCGTTAGTAATACTGTATGTTATGCTATGTAATGGTACTGTATGTCATGGCTGAGCTGTGCCGCTCTGCAGCAGTCTACTGTATGGTCTTCGATCTGTACAATGTCTTCTGTTATTTAACCACGTATGCCTTTTCTATTCCAATTTCAGGAGGGCAAATGCGCCTTATGTTCCAATAGCAGGGATTCAGTTCATATTGAGCGTTAGTACCTTTCAGCATGTAGTCTGCTCAAGAATCCATCTGTCTGCCTACTCTTCATGGACTACGGAGAGGCAACGAACATGCATATCAGTATATCTCCTCTCTCTCAGTAGGACAAGTTTGAGTTCACGTTAAGGCAACGGTGTTGGGTTTACATTATGCTTTTCCAGAGGCGGTCCGTATGATGGCTTTAGGGGTTCTTCAGTCTGATTACACTAAATGTTCCTTTCCTTTAATCTTGCATGATCTCTTAAGTTCTGTTTGCATTACGGAGTCTCACATGTGGAACATTGTCGTCATCATCAGAACTAACACTGCTTTGTCCTCTCATGTTGTGCTGCCTGCATGCTGAGCCCGGGCAGCACCTGGCGAACCTCTGTTCAACATTGATGCTGGCAACCAATGACAAGATACTGGAACTCATCACGGTTCTGGTTCCTTCGTCAGCACTGAGGGATAGCTCTGAGTTATAGGCCGTCCAATTCTGCATCGGCGCCGCTACTGGTTCTCAATTGATCCCAGCTTCACTCTGATCCTCTGCTGCTACAATGTATTGATTCTGAGCTTGTGAAACATACATGAGTTTGTGCAGTATTCTTGCTCCCACCCCAGCCTCCACCTGTTAGGTTCCCTGTTCCTGTTAGGGGGATTGGTATAGCTTACCGCACTTACTGCTCGTAGGCTATATTTCATATGGCCGCTTTACTCGGGCAGTGAGTTACCCTGAAGGAGCAGAGCCTATATCGCCAAGACATGCATTATTCATTGCTGAATAAATGGATGAGCATATTTCTAAGCAGTGTTTTCTTTCTGAAATGAAACGTTTTGTTTTCCTTATCTTAATCATTGTAATGGCATGCTTGAATAATATAGGACTAAAATAAGATGTAGACGGCTTTCACTTCTCTTCATGAAGATTGAATGGATATGGGTGTACAGATCTGAGTTTTAAAAAAATGTCATAGCCTACCGCCATCGCGCGTTCTCTCTTGATTCAAACTCCCTGTGCGTTCAATTGGCTGCTTTATTTAACATTACATGTTAAAGTCTTTGAAAAAGCTATTAGTATAAGAAATGCCCCCCCGCCCCGATTAAGCTTTTCGTGGGACTCCAAGAGCTAAGGGGTGTTTTTTAAAGGAGAGAGGCCAGGGGAGCGCAGGTGAGTATTGCACAAGAGACAGAGGCTATAAGTTTGAAACTTATGCATAACCCATCATTCCTTAGCTAAATATACGGCTAATACTCTATTGAATTTATTACCTGAAAGAGGTAGGCTAGGACATTGAGAGAGATATAACAATCTTGAACAGGATGATCTATTTTGAATGCAATTTGAATGGAATTCATTAAGAGAAAGATAAGGAGTGGGTTTAAGCAGGAAATCTCAGTAACCTGTTTCCCGGTATTCAACACTAGTCAGATCCTTATGGAGGTCCAAGATTAGGAGGACAATTCAGTATTGCAGAATGTGTGTGATAACTCGAAATGACAAGGTTCCAGTTTAACAAAGTTTACTATACTATATGAACACACTACAAGGTAGCCATTCCACTCCAGGCTAGGTCCATCAAGACTCCCTGCGCAGGCGCACTCTTGACTGAGTGATAGCCCCGTAATAACAGAAATATAGGGATACTTAAAACATGAACTTAACAATCTCCCCCTTTTCTTTAAAGTCAAATAAAACATTAACAACATAATTAAATGTCCAAGTATTATTCAAGATCCCCATTACAAATGGGTTGTGAGACAGTTTTTATTTGTATTACTCAAGCTGCCACTTTCCATTACTGAGAGCCCGTAGGAGCACAAGACCAGATGCTCCTTTTTTAGTCAGACAGTCAGCAAGCTGTTCCTTTGTGGTCGACCACAGCGTCCGCTGGATTCTCTGTGCTTGAATAAGTTCCTTGTAGCTGCTAATCTCAAGACGAAGTCTTTTCTCTGTGACAGACTTGGTTGACTTCACAGCATCAACTAATGAGTAGTTGTCAGTGACACAAACTACAAGTAGAAAGAGACGTTTTGTCTCACCAGTGGTAAGCTCTGAGAACAGAATTGCAAGAAAGATAGCATTGTCAATTCCATCTGCAAGAGCAAGGGTTTCTCCAGCAAGTGTCCTTCGGACAACCATTCTGATCCTTTTTGACTGCCAACAGATAGGTGAGAATCTTCCTCCTTCACCCATTAACACGATTAGATGTCCACCTTGTGTGCCTCCATCTGTAAGGTTCCCTAGCGAAGCATCACTGAAGACAACTAGCTTCAAAGAGTCATCTTTTCCAACATGCTGAAACTTTAAAGTCACTTGTTGTGATTTCAGTTTARGAACAACTTTGTTCGCCTCATGAATGGTTTGTACAGTGGCGTGTTTTGTGTTAGATGCCAAGTTGCAACCATCAAACATTACATCAGGTCTACTCTGTCTAGCAACCCATAAAATGTGTTCTATCTTTGACCTCAATTGARCAGCTTCAATTCCACATAGAGGGYAATTCCTTTGTACGGCTCTTGAAGAATCCAMMTGYATGGGTTGAAGATTCTTGATATAGCTCTCCTGTTGCATCAGTATTTTTCCATCAACTGTAATAAACTCTATGCCAACATAACAAAAATGATCATGCTCCTCACGGCCGACCTTGAAAACAGCTTTGAGGTGTGGAATCACAGTTGGAGCAAAGGTCTGTGAGCCACCCCAGATAAAGTCATCAACATGACAGGCAAGTACTCCAGTCACATTGCAGTCTTGATCAAGCCAATAGAAGACTGCAGGATCCATTTGTGACATTTTTCCACCTGTATTCAGCATTGTTGCCTTGACTTTGTTGTACCAGTAGAGTGATGCATTTGCCAGTACAAACAACCAATTTTTTAGTTTCCACAGTGTTCCTTCGCTTTTAGCTTCGGGCGAAGGTCGGATGTGAATGTCCCTTGACAGCTCTGTTCCCTGCAAAAATGCAGATTTGATGTTTATGGAATTACGTTTACATTTTTTCTGGCAGATCACTGACATCAGCAATCTGAGTGACTCTGAGGCACATGTCGGTGAGTCTTTTGGGAGTTCTTTAGCAGCCAGCTCTTCAAAACCTCTAGCCACTAGACGAGCTTTAGGCACTATTCCAGTTAAGGATTCTTTAAGGGTACACACCCACCTTGTTGAGACACATTTTTAGCCAATGTCTTTGACTTCCTCAAACACTCAATTTTTTCCTCCAATTACTGAGCTCATCTAGCTTAGCTGAGTCAAATGACACGTCCTTTGTTTCAAGTACATAATTATTTTGAATGTCATTCTGTTTTTCTCGATTTTCCATTGGTTCAATTCTGATATTATCTACAAGTGACAGGTCAGCTGACCCTGTTGTACCAGAAAGTGTAGCTGGTTTAGAGTACTGCAAGTTGTACCAGTTCTGGTGTTTTCCTTTGGCTTTTCCTGCTCGTCCAATGACGGTTGCTGTATGTGGAATACCACTTTCTCTGTCCATGTATTTAACAGTTTGTCCAGTTTTCAGATTGGAACAACCATGTTCTCTTAACACATGTGGCTGTTGTTGAATGTTTTCCTCATTTGAACGCTCAACAGTATTACCTGTGGCATGGTTGAAGGTCTCTGCTCCATTTCCTGTGTCAGTTTCAGTGTCAGTTTCAGTGTCCATATCATTGGATCCGACATTTGGTAGGTTTGTGTCTGTTACACAGAACCCAAACCGGCTGCGCCATCGTGCATAAATGTATTTTGTCCCCCCACACCAAACGCGATCACGACACCCAGGTTAAAGTATCAAAACAAACTCTGAACCAATGACATTCATTTGGGGACAGGTCGAAAAGCATTAAACATGTATGGCAATTTAGCTAGCTAGCTTGCACTTGCTAGTTAACGTTAATTTGTCCTATTTAGCTAGCTTGCTGTTGCTAGCTAATTTCTCCTGGGATATAAACATTGAGTTGTTATATTACCTGAAATGCACAAGGACCTCTACTCAGACAATTAATCCACACATAAAACGGCCAACCGAATCGTTTCTAGTCATCTCTCCTCCTTCCAGGCTTTTTCATCTTTGAACTTATATGGTGATCACATCTAAACTGTCATAGTGTTACCACGACAACCGGCAAAACAGTTCGTCTTTCAATCACCCACGTGGGTATAACCAATTAAGAGATGGCACGTGGGTACCTGCTTCTATAAACCAATGAGGAGATGACTTTCAGCGCGATCTGCATCAGAAATAGGAACGACTTCTATTTTAGCCCTTGGCGTCGCAGATGCTCATTGGCGCGCGTGAGCAGTGTGGGTGCAATAATTGAAAAACATGTATTTCTAAATTTATTTTGAGACGCTCGCGCACGCGACGTGTCTGGTCTGGTCAGCATGTTACTATTTCCTTTTTGTCATTTTCATTAGGAGACTGATTCTCAGCAACAGCCCCTCTATCTTGTTGATCATTTACTTTCCGCAATCTTGAGTGATGCACCCTGACAATGATGCCTCTGTGCCTCACAAATATCACCACACCATCTTAACCAATGACTACTCCCGGTCCTTTCCACTTGACAGTCAACTCGTTTGTAGTACACTTTGTTTCCAGTTTCGTACTTCTCACCATCATTATTCCCTGAACTACTGAGTAACTTCTGAAGTCTGTCAACTGTAGCATGTCCAAACTGTTTGTGAAGCTTTAACAATACTTTGTGTTTTTCTTTTGTGTTCATGTTCTCTGTGTCAGTCAGAATCTCATTTTTGCATGGACTGTGTGATGTCTTTGTCTAAAATGTTTACACAATAGTGGCCTGAGGTAGTAAGTTCAAGAGTCACTGGTTGTTTAAACATCKCTGCCTTGTCATTTTTTATYTCTAYTACAGCCRCTGCCTTCTTGAGGGAAGCTTTGCTTAATAGTAAGGGGATATCTGTAGGGACCACCTCTGTTTCAATGTGACACTTAGTCTGACCAATTTTTGCTGGTATCTTAACTCTCTTGGTAGAATGGACAATTCTCCCGTCTCCAAATTTGAAAGCTCTGTTGCTTGGTGTGTCAATCATATTTTGTACTTCTTTCATACTTAGTTCACTGACATAGCTATCAAGCCATTTTGCACCACACACTGTCCATGTACATGCAGTATCAATCACAGCAGATCCTAAGGACTCAACTATAAAAATCTCAGTATCAGAAGCAGATTCATTTTAAAACAGTGTAATGTTACACTGCTCTATCTGTGTTTACATTTTCCTCTGTTAGTTTAACTTGTTCATTTTTATGAGGACAGTCTGTAACCCAAATGGTAAGTGCTTTGACAAATAGCATATTTTGATCTCCTTCCATATTTGTCCAGTGGATTTGTACTGGGAAATGGCGCCCTCTTCTGGCTGCCTTGAGAACGTGACTTGTTGGCGCCTTTTCTCTGCTGCTCAGTGTAATATGCTGCGTCACTCACTTGCATTCCATCTGTTATTGGCGCGACAGACGTCTTATCACCAAAAATTATTTTTAGTGCCGACTTCATTGATGCAAAAGTCAGCACAGTACAAGCAGTCAAAGCCAACTGTTTCTCCCTACCATCTAGACAGGCAGTATCTAGCAACTTGAAAGCTAACACTGCATCCGGGAGAACCATGTCGTATTTGCACATCCTATTGTACCTCTGTTCGAAATCAATGATGTAGTCCCGTCATTGCAACCGAAATATCTCTCGTAACACTGTCAAAGTTTGAATATGCCTCGTAGGCATGGTCTTTCTCTTTAAGAAATACAGAATCCAGTGCTCTGATCAAATTCACCATACCGTCATCCTTGTTCAAATCCTCAACGGATATTTCCAGTGCTGTATCTCTCGCTCTTCCCTCGAGCGATAATACCACCGCAAGTGCTTGCTTTTTCACGTCCAGATTAGTAACCCGTGTCCAGATTCCAAGTAAATTTTTCCAAATTTCGTACGACCTCTTCTCGTCGAAGCGAGGTGGCACATTGTAGTTATTAACCATCATCTTCTACCAATGTTAACTCGAAATGACACAACGACAAGGTTCCAGTTTAACAAAATTTACTATACTATATGAACACACTACAGGGTAGCCATTCCACTCCAGGCTAGGTCCATCAACAACAAGACTCCCTGCGCAGGCGCACTCTTGACTGAGTGATAGCCCCATAATAACAGAAATATAGGGATACTTAAAACATGAACTTAACAGTGTGTTCTCACCCTGGGTGAGTCTGTAGGTGACTCCTGTGATGCTGAACTCTGCTGCCCGCTCCTGAGACTTCTGGTACACCCACTGGATGTGCTCCGGGTCATCTGCGTCCAGCCCCACACCATCTGACAATACAACACACAATCATGATAGAAATGTTAAGGGATCTTCATGTACAGTTGCAAAAAAAGTATGTGAACCCTTTGGAATTACCTGGATTTCTACATAAATTGGTCATCAAAATGTGATCTGATCTTCCTCTAAGTCACATACATAATTTACATAATTTAAATAATTTAAACATTCACCGTGTAGGTTGGAAAATGTATTTGAACCCCTAGGCTAATGACTTCTCCAAAAGCTAATTGGAGCCAGGACTCCGATAAACTAGTCCAATCAATGAGACGAGATTGGAGATGTTGGTTAGAGCTGCCCTGCGATATAAAAAACACTCACAAAATGTGAGTTCGTTATTCACATGAAGCATTGCCTGATGTGAACCATGCCTCGAACAAAAGAGATCTCAGAAGACCTAAGATTAAGAATTGTTGACTTCCATAAAGCTGGAAAGGGTTACAAATGTATCTATAAAGGCCTTGATGTTCATCAGTCCATGGTAGGACAAATAGTCTATAAATGGAGAAAGTTCAGCACTGTTGCTACTCTCCCTAGGAGTGGCCGTCCAGCAAAGATGACTGCAAGAGCACAACACAGAACTCTCAATGAGGTTAAGAAGAATCCTAGAGTGTCAGCTAAAGAAATCTCTGGAACATGCTAACATCTCTGTTGACGAGTTTACGATACGTAAAACACAAAACAAGAATGGTGTTCATGGGAGGACACCATGGAAGAAGCCACTGCTCTCCAAAAAAAACATTGCTGCACATCTGAAGTTTGCAAAAGAGCACCTGAATGTTCCACAGTGCTACTGGCAAAATATTGTGTGGACAGATGAAACTAAAGTTGAGTTGATTGGAAGGAAGGAACACACAACACTATGTGTGGAGAAAAAAAGGCACAGCACACAAACATCAAAACCTCATCTCTACTGTAAAATATGGTGGAGGGAGCATCATGGTTTGGGGCTGCTTTGCTGCCTCAGGGCCTGGACAGCTTGCTACAGTATCATCTACGGGAAAATGAATTCCCATGTTTATCAAGACATTTTGCAGGAGAATGTAAGGCTATCTGGGGAGGCAGGTAGCCTAGTGGTTAGAGCGTTGGACTAGTAACCGAAAGGTTGCAAGATCAAATCCCTGAGCTGACAAGGTAAAATTCTGTCGTTCTGCCCCTGAACAAGGCAGTTAATCCAGGCCGTCATTGAAAATAAGAATTTGTTCTTAACTGACTTGCCTAGTTAAATAAAGGTAATTTTTTTTCCTTTTTAAAAAAATTATATCTGTCCGCCAATTGAAGCTCAACAGAAGTTGGGTGATGCAAAAGGACAACAACCCAAAACACAGAAGTAAATCAACAACAGAATGGCTTCAACAGAAGAAAATACACCTTCTGGAATGGCCCAGTCAGAGTCCTGACCACAACCCGATTGAGATGCTGTGGCATGAACTCGAGAGCGGTTCACACCAGACATCCCAAGAATATTGCTGAACTGAAACAGTTTTGTAAAGAGGAAGGGTCCAAAATTCCTTCTGAACGTTGTGCAGGTCTAATACGCAACTACAGAAAACGTTTGGTTGAGGTTATTGCTGCCAAAGGAGGGTCAACCAGTTATTAAATCCAAGGCTTCACATACTTTCCCCACCCTGCACTGTGAATGTTTACACGGTGTGTTCAATAAAGACATGAAAACGTATAATTGTTTGTGTGCTATTAGTTTAAGCAGACTGTGTTTGTCTATTGTTGTGACTTAGATGAAGATCAGATCAAATTGTATGACCAATTTATGAGGAAATCCAGGTAATTCCAAAGGGTTCACATATTTTTTCTTGCCACTGTACCTATGGCTGGTACTACCATTGAAATAAATCCGTCACTCCTTATGGAGTATTACAATATTTGAATCAAAAAATAATTTATGAGATATCGAAGGCACAGTAATACCTGATCAAATAAGCATGTTAACAAGCTGGTTGGTTACATACCTCCGAAGGGTTTCTCTTTAGGCCACAGCAGCATGCGGACATACTCAACACAATGTTCTGGTAACCGGGGCATGGAGGCTATCGTACACATGGGGAAGTTAATCTGAGAAAATAAATATATTTAGAGGAAGCAACACATTAGATCCCGGAATAAAAAGGATAGCCATCCTGATACATCTGTACGTAAAACAAAAGCTAGCACACCTGTGGTGGGTAGAGCTCCAGGGTGCAGTCGATACAGGCAGTCATGCCAGGAAAGATGACCCGAGCGTTTCCCTTGAAGCCCTCTGTCCCCCCGTCAATCAGCGGGATGATGGAGCTGGGGTCCAGCACCCCGTCTTCATAAACCAGCAGAGACAGCTAGAGAGGAATGGAAAATCACATAGGGTAAATTGTGAAAAAGGCAGACCACACTGATCTCTGTTTAACAATCAGTTTTTTTATGGACTGGCTTTTTATAGATTGATCATGGAAATCTGTGCAGGACATAAGGGTACTCGAACAAGTGAGCACTAGATTGCATTCGACTTGATCTATATTTAACTTAGAATACATTTTGTAATAACATACCAACATGCCATTCATCCATCTCCGGGCGATTATGGAGTCGAGTCCACAAACTATTATGTGGAATTCTGTGTGAGGGAGACAAAGCAGTAATTATTTCAAATGAAACAAAACATACAGCTAATTTGATATTTCCCATAATGAGTAATCTGGAAGAGGACGAGGATAGAAGAATCCCAGGACTTACGTCTGTAAAACGACTCATCAAAGTCTTGTATTTTCTTGAAATGGCTGTGCAATTTTATAAGGATATCAGTAGATTAGGCCAGCAGGTAGCCTAGCGGTTACAGTGTTGGGCCAGTAACTGAAAGGGCCCTGATTTGAATACCCGAGCCGAAAAGGTGAAACATTTGTCAATGTGCCCTTGAGCAAGGCACTTAAACCAAATTTGCTCCAGGGGCACAGTACTACTATGGCTGATCCTGTAAAACAACAGCTATCCGGGTGTATGTGACAATTACACTTTTTTTTTATTAACCTGGGCTATAATAATAATAATGTATTATATATTATTAGTATTATTATAAATCAACTCCCAAATCATCCATTTTCCTTCATCTCCAAAGGATACGGGACCACGTTGCATCCTGGAATGCGGCCATTGATAAAATCCGCTGCAATGTCTGCCTTTGGCCGACCCACATCCTTCAGCCTTCAGAGAAACACATACCATCCATTAGAAAAAGTACAGTGCATTCAGAGAGTATGCAGACCCCTTGACTTTTTCTACATTTTGTTACGTTACAGCCTTATTCTATTCTAAAATTGATTACATCTTTTTTCCCTCATCAATCTACACATAATACCCCACAATGACAAAGCAAAAAGTATTCAGACCCTTTACTTAGTACTTTGTTGACACACCTTAGGCAGCGATTGCAGCCTCTCGAGTCATCTTGTTTATGATGCTACAAGCTTGTCATACCTGTATTTCAGGAGTGGCTTCCATTCTTCTCTGCAGATCCTCTCAAGCTGTCAGGTTGGATGGGGAGTGTCGCTGCACAGCTATTTTCAGGTCTCTCAAGAGATGTTTGATCAGGTTCAAGTCCGGGCTCTGGCTGGGCCACTCAAGGACATTCAGAGACTTGTCCCGAAGCCACTCCTGCGTTGTCTTGGCTGTGTGCTTAGGGTCATTGTCCTGTTGGAAGGTGAACCTTCACCCCAGTCTGAGGTCCTGAACACTCTGGAGCAGCGCTTTTCATCAAGGATCTCTCTGTACTTTGCTCCGTTCATCTTTCCCTCGATCTTGACTAGTCTCCTAGTCCCTGTCGCTGAAAAACAACCCCACAGCATGATGCTGCTACCACCACCATGCTTCCAAACCTGCTGGTGCCAGGTTTCCTCCAGACATGACGCTTGGCATTCAGGCCAAAGAGTTCAATCTTGGTTTCATCAGACCAGTTTGCGTACCAATGTTGTTTCTCATGGTCTGAGAGTCCTTTAGGTGCCTTTTGGAAAACTCCAAGCGGGTTGTCATGTGCCTTTTTACTGAGGAGTGGCTTCCATCTGGACTGATTGAGTGCTACAGATATGGTTGCCCTCCTGAAAGGTTCTCCCATCTCCACAGAGGAACTCTGGAGCTCTTTCAGAGTTACCATCAGGTTCTTGGTCACCTCCCTAACCAAGGCCCTTCTCCCCCGATTGCTCAGTTTAGCCGGGCAGCCAGCTTTAGGAAGAGTCTTGGTAGTTCCAAACTTCTTCCATTTAAGAATGATAGAGGCCACTGTGTTCTTGGGGACCTTCAATGCTGCGGAAATGTTTTGGTACCCTTCCTCAGATCTGTGCCTTGACACAATCCTGCCTCTGAGCACTACGGACAATTCCTTTGACCTCATGGCTTGGTATTTGCTTATATAGACAGGTGTTTGCCTTACCAAATCATGTCCAATCAATTGAACTTACCACATGTGGACTCCAATCAAGTTGTAGAAACATCTTAAGGATAAGCAATGGAAACAGGATGCACCTGAGCTCAATTTCGAGTCTCATTGCAAAGGGTCTGAATACTCATGTAAATAAGGTATTTTCCGTTTTTAAAACATTTCTAAAAACCTGTTTTCGCTTTGTCATTAAAGGGTATTGTGTGTAGATTGATGAGGGATTTAAAAAATATATATTTTAGAATAAGGCTGTAACGTAACAAAATGTGGAAAAAGTGAAGTGGTCTGAATACTTTCCCGAATGCACTGTATGTGCAAAATCAACAACACCAATAATGACAAGGGATGAGTAGAAAAAAGTAAAAGGCAAATGATCTCACCTAAAGAGGAACTGTCTGTTGAGGTTGGAAATGTCAATGGTATCCATGTCAACAACGTGTATGTGACGAAAACCTGACAAGGCCTGGTCCACAGCATCCCCAAAAGATGGGAAAATGACAGAGTGAATATCTATCAGAACCAATGTTGTTGTAAGTGTCCTAATTAAACTACTTAAGTAAGACTACACTGGGTATCTTTCTCCTCAAGAAATAGGCTATTCTACATTTCCATGAAAGATATGATACGCAAACTGACGGTTACTAGCAGAACAGTGTGTGCAGGTCTATCTCTCACATTGCCACTCATTGCAAAGGGAATGTTGTAGAGTAGCATGTGCATTCAAGAGATGAAATCATACCAGATCTTTGAGAAGTTCACATCCAAGGCCACCTGCTCCAATAACAAGTATTTTGCAGGTGTCTAACAAAAACTGGAGCGACTGTAAGGAAATAAGCAACAGTAATAAAGGAGAACATCACAGCACAATCAAAAGTATTCAGATGTGCAACTGAGCTCTGATATGACATGAACCATGGCTTTAAGTATGAAATTATTTGCAACCCATTCAGTGCTGTTCCTTGTTTTATTTACAAACTTTGAGTATGCACTGTGATGATTACCTCTGTGCTCGGCTCAAAGTCAGGGTGAGTGAAAGGTCCTGGTCTTTCCAGAAATCTATTGATGTGGTTCCATCGTCCGTCCCATTCGCCCCCGTCTCTGCTGCCCCCATCCACCACCATCCTGGAGAGAACACAGGACAGGAGTCCAGCTAAATATGTCAGTGGGGAAACATTTGAGGAATATAAAACGTCATTATCTAATAAATGTTTTATTAATTAGAAACAGCTGCCATACATGTTTATAGCAGACATGCAAATAGCAGAGAAGCACATTGTTATTTTATAAACAATAATATGTAGAAAGTACAGTCATGATTACCTAGCAGCAACCTTATGACATATATTATTGTCTCATATGTTTTTTGTTTATAACTCTGTGATGGTTTAAACGTGTATCGCTGCACCTAGGGTGCCATGCTATGGAAGAAGCACAGTACCTTATTGACAGACAGTAAGTGGATAGCTAGCTAGCCAACAAGCCTACACTACAGTAACTGTCTCAGCGCCTCTAGCACTGAGATGCAGTGCCTTAGACAGCTGGGCCACTCGGAATCATTCCATGATTGAATCGGTTTCAAAGCAGCCATTTGTAGGGATACTATGTTATAGACCAACAACAACAGGAACTATTTACTGTAGGCTAGTTAGAACTAGCTAGCGTAGCTATATATTTATTTGGATTTAGCTGCCGTCTGAGTTATTCGAGACAGCGTTTTAATCCCTGCTCTATTCACCCTCTCAAACCTGCTGCCAGTTCTAGCAATTCATTACTAACTTCTCAGTCAGCTCCACTACTCTCCTTCTTTTCTTCTCCCTAAAAAGAGAGAATAAAAGAAGGTTCATTCATGCTTTGCTTTCAGCGGGTAACCAGTTAATGGGATGTGAAAGCATCGTTCGGGCAGTTAACGGCTATGTCTTGCTTGTTTACTTCTGCAGCTACTTACGGCTCGTCTGTATCCGCCATTTTCGTGCCCAGGAAGACAAATAGCTACCCACAATGCATTGCACAGACACCGGTGTGGTATGCACAATGCAATCCGAGATCCTTGGTACGTCCCTACCATAAACCCTAACCTTAAACTCTTAACCTCTAACATTAACCCCTACCCTACCCTACTTTTGGGTGTCAGGGAAAATGTATGGAGTAAAAAGTACATTATTTTCTTTAGGAATGTAGTGGAGTAAAAGTAAACGTTGTCAAAAATATAAATAGTAAAGTACAGATACCCAAAAAAACGACTTAAGTAGTACTTAAAAGTATTTTTACTTAAGAACTTTACACCACTGTCCATCAGTTCAGAAAAAACATCACCACACAGTCCGTGCTATTCAGAATCCTTGGGACGTCTTTACCCCATAGAAATGTAAAATGGGTAAGGGTTACGGTTAGAAAGTACTCGTTACATTTTGAATGCTTAGCAGGACACGAAAATGGTCTAATTCGCACACTTATTAAGGGAACATCCCTTGTCATCCCTATTACCTCTTATCTGGCACTCACTAAACACGAATGCTTTGTTTGTAAATTATGTCTGAGTGTTGAACTGTGCCCCTGGCTATCCGTCAATTAAAATAAAATAAATCGTGTCGTCTGGTTTGCTTAATATAAGAAATTCTAAATGATTTATACTTTTTGGTTTAAGTAACGTTACATTTAAAACCAACTACGTTTAGACTATTACTCAAGTAGTATTTTACTGGGTGACTTTCACTTTTACTTTGAGTAATTTTCTTTTAAGGTATCTTTACTTTTACTCAAGTATGAAATTTGGGTACTTTTTCCACCACTGCTGACACGTTTGTGTCTACTGGCTAGAATATAGAGTACGGACCAAAACGTGCACGTTCGAATTGCGTCAGGGACAACTGTAGCATTTTAGCTGAGCCTAACCCTTAAACTAACATTAACCTACGTTCAACGTTAATTCTCCTAGCCTGCTACTTTAATTATTCAAACCTACTACGTTAGTTCTCCTAACCTGTTATGTAAAGTCTGGTCATCAGTATCGAGAAACCAATAGTAGGCCTTTCATCTGTGTAAAACTAAAAAGTTCACCAAGGGTGGAGGGGGCGCCCAAGACCGAGATTTGGAAACCGAGATCTAGACTAGAACCCCTTGGGAAAGCCTTTATTCACAATGATACCAGTAGGTGGTAGTATATACTATGAAATGACAGAGATAAACTCGTGGAGGGTCAAACATATTGAATAAGGGTAGGCCGAGTACACAAAAAGCAAACATGCAGTGTATTTCAGGTACCCTGCTTGCCGTTCTCTTTCACATGGTCTATGTAACGTTTTACTTCTAATTGTGGTTCTTTTGTAACTACGTTTTATTTGGTTCCACGTGTTGGATGGATGGTGGTTTAATAATGGCAAAGAAGGTGAATGTGACTCATTGGTAATTACTTGATAATTACACTTCTGAGGGAACAGCTCTTTAAGATTAGCAATTACCCATAAAACCAGTTAACAGTCTCAGACGGGATGGGAAAATAGCCTGTCTGAAGTACATTTCTGTTCAAGAAGAAATAGTCCTTGAGAGTGGCAATTAATGTCAGTTGTCCTTATTGGCCTGGATGCAATCTGCAGCACAATCAATTATTCAGGACTGCCTTGGCATATATTTACATCACTCTTCTCTTGGGTGTTATTTTTTTAGATGTAGGGCTATCTATTTACACCAGTGGTTCCCAAACTAGGGTTCACGGCCCCATGTGGTTTCGCCTGATAAGAAAATGGGGTCTTGGGAGAATTTCCAAAATCCACAAAATAAAATGATATACAGTACCAGTCAAAAGTTTGGACACACCTAATTCAATAGTTTTTCTTTATTTTTAATATGTTCTACATTGTAGAATAATAGTGAAGACATCAAAACTATGAAACAACACATATGGAATCATGTAGTTACCAAAAAAGTGTTAAACAAATCAAAATGTAATTTATATTTAAGATTCTTCAAAGTAGCCACCTTTTGCCTTGACAGCTTCGCACACGCTTGGCATTCTCTCAACCAACTTCATGAGGTAGTCACCTGGAATGCATTTCAATTAACAGGTGTGCCTTCTGAAAAGTAAATTTGTGGAATTTCTTTCCTTTTTAATGCGTTTGAACCAATCAGTTGTGATGTGATAAGGTAGGGATGGTATACAGAAGATAGCCCCATTTGGAAAAAGACCAAGTCCATATTATGGCAAGAACAGCTCAAATAAGCAAAGAGAAACAACAGTCCATCATTACTTTAAGACATGAAGGTCAGTCAATACGGAAAATTTACTGGAGTGCAGTCACAAAAACCATCAGGCGCTATGATGAAACTGGCTCTCATGAGGATCGCCACAGGAATGGACGAGCCAGAGTTACCTCTGCTGCAGAGGATACGTTTATTAGAGTTACCAACCTCAGAAATTGCAGCCCAAATAAATGCTTCACAGAGTTCAAGTAACAGACACATCTAAACATCAACTGTTTAGAGGAGACTGTGTGAATCAGGCCTTCATGGTCAAATTGCTGCAAAGAAAAGACTCACTTGGGCCAAGAAACACGAGCAATGGACATTAGACCGGTGGAAATCTGTCCTTTTGTCTGATGAGTCCAAATTTGCGATTTTTGGTTCCAACCGCCACATCTTTGTGAGATGCAGACATGGTGAACGGATGATCTCTGCATGTGTGGTTCCCACCGTGAAGCATGGAGGATGTGGTGTGATGGTGTGGGGGTGCTATGCTGGTGACACTGTCTGTGATTTATTTAGAATTCAAGGCACACTTAACCAGCTTGTCTACCACAGCATTCTGTAGCAATACCCCATCCCATCTGGTTTGCGCTTAGTGGGACAATCATTTGTTTTTCAACAGGAAAATTACCCAGAACACACCTCCAGGCTGTGTAAGGGCTATATGACCAAGAAGCAGAGTGATGGAGTGCTGCATCAGATGACCTGGCCTCCACAATCACCCGACCTCAACCCAATTGAGATGGTTTGGGATGAGTTGAACCGCAGAGTGAAGGAAAAGCAGCCAACAAGTGCTCAGCATGTGTCAAATCAAATCAAATTGTATTGGTCACATACACGTTTAGCAGATGTTATTGCGGGTGTAGCGAAATGCTTGTGCTTCTAGTTCTGACAGTGCAGCAATATCTATTAAGTAATAACTAACAATTTCACAACAAATACCTAATAACACAAATCTAAGTAAAGAAATGGAATTAAGAATATACAGTGGCAAGAAAAAGTATGTAAACCCTTTGGAAATACCTGGATTTCTGCATAAATTGGTCATCAAATTTGATCTGATCTTCATCTTGATCACAACAATAGACAAACACAGTCTGCTTAAACTAATAACACACAAACAATTATACGTTTTCATGTCTTTATTGAACACAACGTGTAAAAATTCACAGTGCAGGGTGGGAAAAGTATGTGAACCCTTGGATTTAATAACTGGTTGACCCTCCTTTGGCAGCAATAACCTCAACCAAACGTTTTCTGTAGTTGTGGATCAGATCTGCACAATCATTTTGGACCATTCCTCTTTACAAAACTGTTTCAGTTCAGCAATATTCTTGGGATGTCTGGTGTGACGTGCTCTATTGAGGTCAGGCCACAGCATCTCAATCGGGTTGTGGTCAGGACTCTGACTGGGCCACTACAGAAGGTGTATTTTCTTCTGTTGAAGCCATTCTGTTGTCGATTTACTTCTGTGTTTTGGATCGTTGTCCTGTTGCATCACCCAACTTCTGTTGAGTTTCAATTGGCGGACAGATAGCCTGATATTCTCCTGCAAAATGTCTTGATATACATGGGAATTCATTTTTCCGTTGATGATAGCAAGCTGCCCAGGCCCTGAGGCATCAAAGCAGCCCAAAACCATGATGCTCCCTCCACCATAATTTACAGTTGGGATGAGGTTTTGATGTAGGTGTGCTGTGTCTTTTTTTCTCCACACATAGTGTTGTGTGTTCATTCAAAACAACTCACCTGTAGTTTCATCTGTCCATAGAATATTTTGCCAGTAGCGCTGTGGAATATCCAAGTGCACTTTTGCAAACTTCAGACATTCAGCAATGTTTTTTTTGGACAGCAGTGGCTTCTTCCATGGTGTCCTCACATGAACACCATTCTTGTTTTGTGTTTTACGTATCGTAGACTCGTCAACAAAGATGTTAGCATGTTCCAGAGATTTCTTTAGCTGACACTTTAGGATTCTTCTTAACCTCATTGAGAGTTCTGCGCTGTGCTCTTGCAGTCATCTTTGCTGGATGGCCACTCCTAGGGAGAGTAGAAACAGTGCTGAACTTTCTCAATTTATAAATAATTTGTCTTACCGTGGACTGATGAACATCAAGGCTTTTAGAGATACTTTTGTAACCCTTTCCAGCTTTATGCAAGTCAACAATTCTTAATCTTAGGTCTTCTGAGATTTCTTTTGTTCGAGGCATGGTTCACATCAGGCAATGCTTCATGTGAATAGCAAACTACATTTTTTTGTGTTTTATATAGGGCAAGGCAGCTCTAACCAACATCTCCAATCTCGTCTCATTGATTGGACTCCAGGTTAGCTGACTCATGACTCCAATTAGCTTTTGGAGAAGTCATTAGCCTAGGGGTTCACATACTTCTTCCAACCTAAACTGTGAATGTTTAAATGATGTATTCAATATAGACAAGAAAAATACATTAATTTGTGTGTTATTAGCACACTATGTTTTTCTATTGTTGTGACGTAGATTAAGATCAGATACATTTTGATGACCAAATTATGCAGAAATACATGTAATTCCAAAGGGTTCACATACTTTTTCTTGCCACTTTATAAACTTAACTTGGAGTAATGTTTGTGTTTTACATACTAGGCATAGCCTGTAGATTTACCCTACTTTTAAGATAATGCTATAGCAGGGTGGGTGTAGAGAGACACATGATATGACTCCATTGGATATGACTTTCAGTCTCTACTCCTCTGCTTCTCACCAGTAGGCCTATCTAAGTGATAAAGTCTACCCAGATTACACTAATGACACTGGGAGGTTAATCTCATCACAGAATGATTAATAAACCTTAGATGTGCCTCAACGTATTTTAAGAGACATGCCTGGGAGCACATTAATGTCATTAATCTGCCCACCCACACCCACCCACATTAAAGCACATTTGCAACCATTACCTTCCGTGGAGGTCACCAAAATCTGCCTAATGTATGCAATTACATCATGGAGCTCCCTGCAGTTTGATGCAGATATAATTCTGGGATTTGTTAAAAACATCAGCTTGGTGTGTGAGTCTCTCTGTGCTTGTGTATGCAAATCATATATATTGTGTATTCATGCAATATAAAGTGCTCTCTGGGTTCTATCTGAAGAGAACATTCAAGTTTTTTTTTCATAATGAGATTTTTGTTCCATGTGACAGCCTCCGACATCTGATGACTAATAATCATGTTAACCCAGAGATGTCCTTCATAGCTGACTAACTGACATTATTATAAACTCCCTCTCTTTGTCTCTCTCTCATCAATGATGTCAACAAGGCAGACAACAGAGCAATCCGATTAGAATTCTATCAAAAGAGCTTAATCACCGTGGAAGAATCTCATTTGAAAACATGAAAAAGTTCCATGTGGAATATGCAATTTGATCTCTTATTGGGATATCATTGGTGGAAGGTTTTTGACATTGGAGTGATTCCCCAGTACTTTGTATACTTTTTAGCCAGTAGTTCGGAAAGTAGCACTCACAAGCCAAAAGTGGTCGCTAAGAATTGCATACTACGTCACATATGTGCAGATATGTGCACCACATCATTGCTCTCTCGTTCTGCTGTGTGTGTATCTTGCTAGCTGTCACTCAAATGGCGGGGGGCTGAAGCTCATTGGCTAGAACTCAAATTGCTAGAGGCCTGGCCCATGTGGGGGAAGATGCATGGAAAATGGCGCAGCACACCTTCCAGAAAAACAGTCGCTTTCAAACTAGGTATTTTGTGGCCAATTGATGTAAAACAGTAATTTTGCTCATAGATTATGCATGTATTAACTACAGTACATATTGGACACTTCCAGCCCAATACTTAGTAGTCGCTAAAGTTCCGTAGAATACCTTTAAGACTCCATAATGTTTTATCTGGAGATGTTACAACGCAAAAATTGGTGGCATGAAGCTTTAGCACTTGCTCTGTAATATGAGGAGTATTTTGATCTCAATAAAATATTTATGAATATTGAAAAATATAAACATGAATATTGAAAACGTATCTTTTTTGATTTGGCAAATGTTTTAATATATTGTGGAATATAATATACTCTATGGGCATATCAAAGTTCCAGTGTGGGATCTCAGATTTATACAGATAAATTGGCATAATAGGCCAAGTACAGCTGAAGACGGATGTTTACGGAAACCTTAGCCAAATACATTTAAACTCAGTTGTTCACAATTCCTGACATTTAATCCTAGTAAAAATTCCCTGGCTTAGGTCAGTTAGGATCAACACTTTATTTTAATAATGTGAAATGTCAGAATAATTGTAGGGAGAATGATTTATTTCAGCTTTTATTTCTTTCATCACATTCCCAGTGGGTCAGACGTTTACATACACTCAATTAGTATTTGGTAGCATTGCCTTTAAATTGTTTAACTTGGGTCAAACATTACAGGTAGCCTTCTACAAGCTTCCCACAACAAGTTGGGTAAATCTTGGCCCATTCCTCCTGACAGAGCTAGTGTAAATGAGTCAGGTTTGTAGGCCTCCTTGCTCGCACACGCCTTTTCAATTCTGCCCACAAATTTTCTATAGGATTGAGGTCAGGGCTTTGTGATGGCCACGACAATACCTTGACTTTGTTGTCCTTAAGCCATTTTGCCACAACTTTAGAACTATGCTTGGGGTCATTGTCCATTTGGAAGAACCATTTGCAACCAAGCTTTAACTTCCTGACTGATGTCTTGAGATGTTGCTTCAATTTATCCACAACATTTTCCTGCCTCATAATGCCATCTATTTTGTGAAGTGCACCAGTCCCTTCTGCAGCAAAGCACCCCCACAACATGATGCTGCCACCCCCGTGCTTCACGGTTGGGATGGTTTTCTTCGGCTTGCAAGCCTCCCCCTTTTTCCTCCAAACATAACGATGGTCATTATGACCAAACAGTTCTATTTTTGTTTCATCAGACCAGAGGACATTTCTCAAAAAAATACGATCTTTGTCCCCATGTGCAGTTGCAAACCGTTTTGGAGCAGTGGCTTCTTCCTTGCTGAGCGGCCTTTCAGGTTATGTCGATATATGACTCGTTTTACTGTGGATATAGATACTTTGTACCTGTTTCCTCCTTCTTCACAAGGTCCTTTGCTGTTGTTTCGGGATTGATTTGCACTTTCGCACAAAGTACGTTCATTTCTAGGAGACAGAACGTGTCTCCTTCTGACGGTATGACGGCTGCGTGGTCCCCATGGTGTTATACTTGCAACATTGTTTGTACAGATGAACGTGTTCAGGCGTTTGGAATTATCCCAAGGATGAACCAGACTTGTGGAGGTTTACAAATTTTTTCTGAGTCTTGGCTGATTTCTTTTGATTTTCCCATGATGTCAAGCACAAAAGGGATCTGATTTTGACAGGTAGGCCTTGAATTACATCCACAGGTGCACCTCCAATTGACTCAAATGATGTATTAGCCTATCAGAAGCTTCTAAAGCCATGACATAATTTCCGGAATTTTCCAAGCTGTTAAAGGCACAGTCATTAGTGTATGTAAACTTCTGACCCACTGGAATTGTGATACAGTGAGTTCTAAGTGAATTAATCTTTGTAAACAATTGTTGAAAAATTACTTGTGTCTTGCACAAGTTAGATGTCCTAACCGACTTGCCAAAACTATAGTTTGTTAACAAGAAATTTGTGGAGTTGGTGAAAAACGAGTTAATGGACTTCCAACCTAAGTGTATGTAAACTTCCAACTTCAACTGTAACAGATCACAGTCCTCCTTTTACTTCTATTATTGCACATCCTGCAAATCACCAGTAGAGGGCGACCACTTTGAATTAATTGACACATTCTCTCAGTTGGTAACGCTTTCAAATTGGATCATAACTCCAATAGTAGCAGAGACCCACTCAGGAACTTCTGATTTGCCGAGAGAGTATATAATGTTCACAATTATATGAAACATTTCCCAGATAATTGTTTTGATATTTTCAATATTCATGATTATTTTGTTAAAAATTCAGAAATTAATGTAAAAAATATTGCAATCAAAATACTGTTCATATTACAGATCAAGCGGCAATGACACTTTCCCCCCCTTATTTTTTTCCGCACCTCCACCCCACACATTTGTGGGACACTTTTTTTACAATGGCACAATAGGGAAGTGGGAGCTAAAGGTTCATGGTCCCCCAGACACACCAACAACCCCCCCCCCCCCCCTTATTCAGCCCACTACCTTGATGTGATGTGGTGGACACACAAAAAACAAACAAACAAGCAATTACTAAAGCTACAAAAGGACATAAACAGGAATTACATACAACCAAATAAAACAATAAATGCACCTCAAGAAACAAAAACAAAAACAACTAGAATTGTCATAAGACTGGAGCACCTTCCCTTTGTATATGAAATCAGGCCCATCCCTCTTGACATGTTATTTGGTCGCACTTATCAGTCAAATCTTGGGACCTCCCACATTCAAACCTTCTAGTGTATAATAGTGTTTTACTTTTATATTGAAATAATCCAATACTAACATAATTGTTTTCTGATTTTTAAAAGTGAGAACCTTCCCCAGCAGAGTCAAGAGATTGTATATCTTGTTGCATCTGTCCCTTAAGTCACCCAATTTAACTGTTTGTTGAGAGATAACAAAATCTTGTAAAACAGGAAGTAACCACTCTTGTACTTTTGCCCAAAAGTTAGCAACTACATGGCAATGCCAAAAAATATGTAACAAATCCTCCACTTCCACACAACAAAAACAGCACAAAGGGAATGTCCATTAAGAAATCCTTCAGGAACCAAGTAAAGTGCAAAGACTTAATTTGTATAAAAATTAATATTTTGGAATTGAAACGTGGATTTGTCTTTCCTCAGATTTTACATGAGATCCAACTCATATTTACAAATAGTTTTTGAATCCATGAGGCTTTCAGAAATTGATTTAAGGCTTCAATATTCTTTAAGTACAGCCCTCCATTGTCATACGTAATATAAATATATTTCCGTTTGACCTTTTCTGGTTTACTATTCCATATAAACGGAATGATCTTGGCTTCAAACTGATTAAAGAAAACCTAATCTGGGGATGGAAGTGACAGGAAAAGATAGATAAACTGAGAGACAATGAAGGTGTTTATCAATGTCACTCTGCCATATAAAGACAAAGCTTTACATTTCCACGGCAATAGTATTTTGCCAATTTTGGCTAGTTTCAAATCAAAGTTATCCTTTACAAGATCCTTCATTCTTGTGTATGCCAAACATGTCCATTGGCCCATTTCTCCACTTAATTAGTACGCAACATGGCAAAAGATAGTTGGACTTTTTTTAAGGAACCCACTCGAAAAATGGTCAATATCTCATAATTTGGTTTAAGACTTTATAAGCTGAATGGGAAATGTTGTATCCTCTGGATAAGGACATATTGGTTTCAAGACCATTGATACTCAGACCTGGTATATTGGAATTGTTCCTGATTCTGATGGCCAGCATCTCAATAGCCAATAAGAAAAAATTAGGCGAAACTGGATCCCCGTGTCAGACCTCTCTAAATAGTTCTCAGATAAATACCCATTATTCCCTACTTTACTCTCTGCTTTCTGATATAAAATTTAAACCACTGAATAAGCAACTTAACAACATTTTAATACTGAAGGCATCTATGAATTAAATCCCATCTTATCTTATCAAAATCCTTCTAAAAATCTGCAATGAACACCAAACCTATCTTTTCTTCTTTTACATAATGTTCCATAGTTTCCAGAAAATAAAGAATATTGTTACCAATGTAGTGACCCTCAAGAAAGCCACATTGCTCACTGAGTCATTTTGCTTATTACTTTCTTTATTCCAATGATTTAATACAATATGGGTGTCACAGCACACTACGGGTCTCTAGTTTTTGAGGTGTTCAGGGATTTTTTACTGGCCATTTGCCTCCTGCTTCAATAGTAATGTAATCAGTCTCTCTCTTTGGGTTGTTGATAATTCTCCCTGTTCAAAGGAAACATTTAAGCAGGTGGGCAAAGGTTCTTTGAATTCTGTAAAAAAAAGACCCTGTACACCTCAATTAGTGTACCTTTACAAGCCAGGAGATTTACCAGTTTTGAAAGAGTTAATTTACATTAGTAGTTCATCGTCAGCAATCAACCCCTCACAGGATGCTTTTTGTATTTCTATTAACTGGTTCCCATCGTCTTCAGGGAAGAGTTACGGTCAAGTTCTATTAATGGGGTTAGCTGCTCCTTGAAAGAAAAAATGTGACTGAAATATTGTACTTTCTCCTGTAATATCTGGTTGGGTGATAATAAATTAAGCCCTTCAGAGGAAAGCAGTTTTGTGACAGTTTTCTTATGTTGATTCCTTTGGTTCAACCTACAAAAAAAGCTTGTAACACTTTTCCACTTTTTCCATCCAAGCTGCTTTTGATCTGTAAATAATACCATTAACCCTTTCTGCATAAAGGCTCTCAAGCTCATGTTGTCTACTCTTGATCAGAATAAGTATTTCAATCGGAGGTTCTATTACTGCATCAATTTGTTTATTTAAGTCATTTATATCCTCAGTTAATTCATTTTCCCTCCTAACATATACCCTCCCATGATGACCACTTCACTGATTGGTGTCTGAACACACTTTTGAAAGTGTCCCAGATAACCTGAGCATCAGTTGATCCCACATTATGTTGAAGAAAAAAAAATCACACAAAATGAGTAGTATTTTATAACAAATTCTTAATCTTTTAGGAGTGATTGATTGACACCACTGTTTGCTTTGTAGCACCTACGGATGAAACCCTGTCAAGTCTTAAAGGAGACCTGGGTAAGGCCAAAATGTAATAAATATTTAAAAATCATTTCTCAATTATGCTTTTAGATATACATGTGAAATTTATGTCAATAATCCTTCCTCCAAAGGACAATTCTATGAACTGCATTTCTTGAGAGTCATGGTCTTTTTTTGTCTGGGTTTTATAAAGAATCCGTCATCGTCTTCGTATCTGTTGAAGAAGTTATCTGATTCCTATGGATATTGATCAAAGTGGCACCATCATTCAGGATTTTCCTAATCAAGTCCTGATGGTCAATACAACTGTGATAAGATACCTTGTGTAGCCTAATTGAAGAAATGAGCAGATGTCTTCATAATAGAAGATAAATTATCTCATATTAGTGTAATAACATGCCACATGATAGGCTACAGCTTACATAAGGCAGTGATAGCCTAGCTACACATTACAGTGAAAAACACTCCTCCGGTATCCATACCTGCCCTCTCGTGTGAGATTCCTCTCGAGATGAGGATACTTGAGGCGTTTTGAGGAAGTGAGAACACCACGTCATCTGTCAATTCTCTCTTTTCAAGAACATTCTGAATGTCACAGGTTCTCCTTTGACCTGTTCGAACTTTCTGTTATCCATCATAGTACAGTTACTGTTGTAACCAGGGAGGGACTGTAGTGACCAGAGGAATCCTAGCCCAACACTCAATCATCATGGGATAGTCAGTCTGTGGTCAAATCAAATCAAATCACATTTCATTTGTCACATACACATGGTTAGCAGATGTTATTGCGAGTGTAGCGAAATGCTTGTGCTTATATACTCAGCAAAAAAATAAACGTCCTCTCACTGTCAACTGCATTTATTTTCAGCAAACTTAACATGTGTAAATAATTGTATGAACATAACAAGATTCAACAACTGCGACATAAACTGAACAAGTTCCACAGACATGTGACTAACAGAAATTAAATAATGTGTCCCTGAACAAAGGGGGGGGTCAAAATCAAAAGTAAAGTCAGTATATATTGTGGCCACCAGTTGCATTAAGTACTGAAGTGCATCTCCTCCTCATAGACTGCACCAGATTTGCCAGTTCTTGCTGTGAGATGTTACCCCACTCTTCCACCAAGGCACCTGCAAGTTCCCGGACATTTCTGGGGGGAATGGCCCTAGCCCTCACCCTCCGTTCCAACAGGTCCCAGACGTGCTCAATGGGATTGCGATCTGGGCTCTTCGCTGGCCATGGCAGAACACTAACATTCCTGTCTTGCAGGAAATCACGCACAGAACGAGCAGTATGGCTGGTGGCATTGTCATGTTGGAGGGTCGTCTCAGGATGAGCCTGCAGGAAGGGTACCACATGAGGGAGGAGGATGTCTTCCCTGTAACGCACAGCATTGAGATTGCCTGCATTGACAACAAGCTCAGCCCGATGATGCTGTGACACACCACCCCAGACCATGATGAACCCCCCACCTCCAAATCGATCCCGCTCCAGAGTACAGGCCTCGGTGTAACGTTCATTCCTTCGACAATAAACGTGAATCCGACCATCTCCCCTGGTGTGACAAAACCGCGACTCGTCAGTGAAGAGCACTTTTTGCCAGTTCTGTCTAGTCCAGCGACGGTGGGTTTGTGCCCATAGGRGACGTTGTTGCCGGTGATGTCTGGTGAGGACCTGCCTTACAACAGGCCTACAAGCCCTCAGTCCAGTCTCTCTCAGCCTATTGCAGACAGTCTGAGCACAGATGGAGGGATTGTGCGTTCCTGGTGTTACCCGGGCAGTTGTTGTTGCCATCCTGTACCTGTCCCGCAGGTGTGATGTTCGGATGTACCGATCCTGTGCAGATGTTGTTACACGTGGTCTGCCACTGCGAGGACGATCAGCTGTCTGCCTAGTCTCACCGTATCGCTGTCTTAGGCATCCACAGTACGGACATTGCAATTTGTTGCGCTGGCCACATCTGCAGTTCTCATGCCTCCTTGCAGCATGCCTAAGGCACTTTCACGCAGATGAGCAGGGACCCTGGGCATCTTTCTTTTGGTGTTTTTCAGAGTCAGTGGAAAGGCCTCTTTAGTGTCCTAGGTTTTCATAACTGTGACCTTAATTGCCTACCGTATGTAAGCTGTTAGTGTCTTAATGACCATTCCACAGGTGCATGTTCATTCATTGTTTATGGTTAATTGAACAAGCATGGGAAACGGTGTTTAAACCCTTTACAATGAAGATCTGTGAAGTTATTTGGATTTTTATGATTTATCTTTGAAAAACAGGGTCCTGAAAAAGGGCCGTTTCTTTTTTTGCTGAGTTTAGTTCCGACAGTGCAATAATGTCTAACAGTAATCTAACAATTCCACAACAACTACCTAATACACACAAATCTAAGTAATGGATGAGTGATGACCGAGCGACATAGGCAAGATGCAATAGATGGTATAAAATACAGTATATACATATGAGATGAGGAATGCAAGATATGTAAACATTATTAAAGTGGCATTATTAAAGTGACTAGTGATCCATTTATTAAAGTGGCCAATGATTTCAAGTCTGTATGTAGGCAGCAGCCTCTCTTTGTTAGTGAGCGTGGGGACTCTCACTAGAACCTTACATCAGTTTATGGCATTATCTTCCTTGCACTGAAATGTACAATTTTAAAGTCAATGAAACACAACATTAGCATTTGTGTCCATTCATTTTATATAGATTGTATTTTGTGGGGGAAAGGTTATTCTAACATGAGTCCCATTGCCATACTGTACATTTAGAGTATGCTAAGTCTACAGTGGTGATAGTAGTAATGATGATGTGTCACTATTGTCTTCCATGGAGGGCAGTGAGCGGTGCTGTCAGGGGATAGAGGGACACTACCCAGATTGTTATTGCGCTGTGAGTGATTCATTACTCTCTCCGCCTTAGTGGTTTGATTGAGGCTCCTGTGATTTATCTATGTTATTCAGAACATGATTATACTATCCATATACGCACTCAAGAAAAACACCGTGTCGACTGGCTTGTGCACGTGGGTGCATTTGCGTGTGTGTGAATCTCCTTGCTATAATATAAATCTTGTAGCTTGCCAAGTGCGTCTGAATAAATTAGGAAATGTACTCCCTCCATCAACAATTGCGTATTAAAGCAGTATTGTGGAAAACTCTAACCAAAGATTTAGGCAGAGACTATTTAATTGTATAACATAAACATCTTTAATCAAGCAGCTGTGAGGGAGATCTATCTCTGATTTCACAGGGAAGAAGTCCAAGAGTAAAATGGCCCTTATATAGTGGGAGGTAAAAATATTGCCCTCCGACGAACCATCAAACAGACAAAGCATCAATACAGGACTAAGATTTAATCATACTACACTGACTCCGACGCTCGTCGGATGTGGCAGGGCTTGCAAACTATTACASACTACAAAGGGAAGCACAGCCGCGAGCTGCGCAGAGACAGGAACCTACCAGATGAGCGAAATTACTTCTATGCTCGTTACTTCTATGCTCGCTACGTAGTAACACTGAAGCATGCATGAGAGCATCAGCTGCTCCGGACGACTGTGTGATCACGCTGTATGTAGCCGATGTGAGTAAGACCTTTAAACACAAGGCCGCAGGGCCAGACGGATTACCAGGACGTGTACTCCGAGCATGCGCTGACCAACTGGCAAGTGTCTTCACTGACACTTTCAACCTGTCCCTGCACAACAAAGCCTATTCCCCCTCAGGAGACTGAAAAGATTTGGCATTGGTCCTCAGATCCTCAAAAGATTCTACAGCTGCACCATGGAGAGCATCCTGACTGGTTGCATCACTGCCTGGTATGGCAACTGCTCAGCCTCCGGCCGCAAGGCACTACAGAGGCTAGTGCGAACGGCCCAGTACATCACTGGGGCCAAGTTTCCTGCCATCCAGGACCTCTATACCAGGCGGTATCAGAGGAAGGCCGTAAAAATTGTCAAAGACTCCAGCCACCCTAGTCATAGACTGTTCTCTCTGCTACCGCATGGCAAGCAGTACTGGAGCGCCAAGTCTAGGTCAAAAAGCTTCTTAACAGCTTCTACCACCAAGCCATAAGACTACAGAACAGATATTCAAATGGCTACCCAGACCCCTCTTTTACACTGCTGCTACTCTCTGTTTATTATCTATGCATAGTCACTTTAACTCTACCTACATATACATATTACCTCAATTACCTTGATTAACCGGTGCCGCCGCACATTGACTCTGTACCGGTACCCCCTGTATATAGCCTCACTATTGTTATTTTACTGCTGCTGTTTAATTATTTGCTACTTTTATTTTTACATTTTTTACTTAACACTTTTTTTTCCCATTAAAACTTCTTGAAGCGTTGTTGGTTAAGGGCTTGTAAGTAAGCATTTCCCTGTACCGTCTACACTTGTTTTATTTGGCGCATGTGACAAATAAAATTTGATTTACATAAGTTATTTTATACAAGCAACAGTTCTAGAACACAATGGCCTTTGTTAGGGTGCAGACATACCAGGAGTCTATGAAAGGCATAACGTCACAGTCCAACACAGAACATATCCTTTGAGAAGTTACAACATCCCCTGATGCGCATTACACACTTATTAAATTATTTAAAATGTGATGGATGTGTTTACTTTAAGCTGAAATTGCCTGGGTGTAGTCATTGTGCCAGAAGCGTAGTAAATATGTCTTATCTGCTGTGAAAATGCATGTTGTGCGTTTAATGGTTCAGATCTGTGAGCTTCAGTTTGTCTTCATGTCATCAGGTTGACAGAGTGGAGGAAGCAAGATAGCAGCAAATGCATAGAGTCCCTAGACGTGAATGGAAAGGTGGAAGTAAATACATACATAATCTACTAGGGGATGATTTAATGTCAAATGAGTGTAGATGCTGGATACACTTTCAAGAACTTTGGCTACATATCAATGCATTTTCAGATCTCCATCTTCCAACCTGTACAAAGTGTACCTTTTCACCTCCAAAATGTTTTGATGACCCCCCATTCCTCCCTTTAACAACTGACCCAGGGCCTGCATTGGAAAAGTCTTAATCATAAGAGTATCAGTGAAGCTGTAATACATAGACCAGTCTAAATCAGTCTTTAAAAAACAACAAGGGAGTTCAGTAGTCCATCTTCTGGATTCTGCTGTCTTCCTGGTGTGAGGGGTGGGTGGGGCGTTATTGCTGGTTTGCACTTTGTACTTCCTGTTTCTAATGGGCAGACCCCCACATACAGGCAGTTTGTGCTCGGCAGTTCCTGCCAGGAGGGGTGGAGGGCTAGCACTGACCTTGCTTGGCATGTTTTTTCCCGCTGTTGTCCCCAAGAGCTTTTCTAAGATGGAGGAAAGGCCCTGCCTCTGTGATGTTGGCTGAATCTGAAGTAGGCTAAGTCAGAAACACATCTATAGTGGAATTTACATTGATCCCAGTGTTTCTAATGGCCCAAAAATAAAATTTTCACACACGTTGAATATGCAATGGACAAAAGGACAACCTTAGATTTTTTGTTTTAGGAATGCAAGGCCATTTCTTCTGTCATATAACAATGTTTACACTTGGCATAGGCTTACTATAGTAGTCACCAAGCATATTAAACAAATTGAGTTGAAATCTGTTTTTGGGACCTGTAATCGTGCTAATAATACTGCAAGCATTATACAGTGCCTTCAGAATGTATTCATACCACTTGACTTATTTCACATGTTGTTGTGTTACAGCATAAATTCAAAATTGATTAAATATATGCTTTTTCTCACCCGTCTACACACAACACCCCATAATGACAAAGTGAAAACATGTTTTTCGACATTTCTACAAATTGATTGAAAAGGAAATACAGAAATAGCTTGTTTACATGTATTCACACCCCTGAGTCAATACATGTTAGAAACACCTTTGGCAGCGATTACAGCTGAGAGTCTTTCTGGGTATATTTCTAAGAGCTTTGCACAGCTGGATTGTGCAATATTTGCCCATTAATATTTTGAAAATTCTTCAAGCTCTGTCAAGTTGGTTATTGATCATTGCTAGACAACCATTTTAAAGTCTTGCCATAGATTTTTATGCAGATTTAAGCCAAAACTGTAACTCATTGTTCATCTCCCAGTGTCAGGTGGAAAGCAGACTGAACCAGGTTTTTGCCTGTGCTTAGTAGGATTTTGCATGTGCTTAGCTCTATTCGGTTTCTTTTTTATCCTGACAAACTCCCCAGTCCTTAAAGATTACAAACATACCCATAACAAGCCACCACTATGCTTGAAAATATGGAGTGGTACTCAGTAATGTGTTGTATTGGATTTGCCCCAAAAATAACTCTTTGTATTCAGGACAAAAAGCTAATTGCTTTGCCACATTTTTTTGCAGTATTACTTTAGTGCCTTGCTACAAACAGGTATTCTGTCCAGGCTTCCTTCTTTTCACTCAGTCAATTACGTTAGTATTGTTGTTGATCGAACCTCAGTTTTCTCCTATCACAGCCATTAAACTCTTTAACTGTTTTAAAGTCACCATGGATCTATCGGCAACTGAGTTAGGAAGGACGCTCATATCTTTATAATGACTGGGTGTATTGATACACCATCCAAAGGGTAATTAGTAACTTCACCATCCTCAAAGGGATATTCAATGGCTGCTTTTTTTTATTTTGACCCCTCTACCAATAGGTGCCCTTTCTTGCGATGCATTGGAAAACCTCCCTGGTCTTTGTGGTTGAATCTGTGTTTGAAATTCACTGCTCGACCGAGGGACCTTACATATAATTGTATGTGTAGGGTACAGAGATGTGGTAGTCATTAACCTCTTACATGTAATGGCAAAATGTAGATTTCCGTCTAAGTAGACATACCCAAAAGTAACTGCTATTCATGTGTAATTACATGATTCTGACATGCAAAAACATGGTATATTTGGAAAGAAGACATCTGGGAGATTATGAGGAAATTATCAGACGACAGATAGGCATTACATAGCTCAGAATACACAAGATCAAGCACACACAAAATAACTTTGTTTTATTTTGAAAGTCATCTTTCATTGATAAGCTACAAGTGAATTATTGATGACCAGAGCTGAAAACACATCAGATAGCATCCACAACATGAGAACAATATCAGAAGAAAATGGGATTGATAGACCTAACAACTAGAAACGGGCAGATGTTTTAGTAAGTGGTGTCAGGTGTGGTCACGGGACATTTCCAAGTGTCCCTAAACCTCTCCAAGTGGCATATGTCTGTAAATTAGATAATTCCAATGCTATTACATATTTGTCCTTTCAACCTCTCCAAAGTGTCCGAATGTGGTAATTGCACTGTTTTAGCACACTGGATGTGCCTAAAAGGTATTGTTCACTATAAAAAAGAAATGTATACAACACCCAATTCTTTCAAACATTGTGGTGCTTTTGGGGGCCAAACAGGGGATATCCATGTTTTTGTTTCAACCTCTCCAAAGTGCCTTAACATTTAACCTAGGCATATCCAATGTATTGGTCCTACATAAAAATGAACTGTTTACAAAAATAATATAAAAGCAACAGAGATATATTAAAAATATATATACATTTAAGTCATTTAGCAGACGCTCTTATCCAGAGCGTCTATATAAAATGTCTTACCAAACACAAACTTGGTTACACACGTGTCCTTCACTAAAAAAGGTGCAAAAATAGAAATAAGCTAAACTATTTACAAATGGCATTCATGTTTGTTTTACATCCGTTGTGTAGATGATTATATTTAACTTTCGCCATAGCTTGTACATGTCCTGATAGTCTTTGAAGCAGTCCACCTCTGCCAGGAAACAAAAAGCAAACTGGCATTTCAGACAGAAGATCTGGCATTTCACCTTTCCCCCCCTTGTGTTTTGTGCAATGCTTGCAGTTCTTCCTTTTGTCTTTTTGTACGTGTGTTGGATAGTGGAGCTCACTTTGAGTGGGGGGTCTTGTGATGGTTGTGAAGTTACTTTGGGCCCCCAATTCAGCCATTTCCAACACCAGCTGCTCTCTGAAGGCCAACTGGGAGAGAGGGGTTTAACCTTTTGCTTTGGCCATCTGCTTGTGGAGAATGAAAGAAAGCATTTACTGTAGCAATGTCCACAAAGTGGTAAAAAAATTTGTCTTATACCACTTCCTGGTCTTGTGGAGGACCTGGTAGTAGCCTATCAGAGCATCAGATAGGTTGACACCGCCCATGCTGTCATTGTAATCCTTCACAGAAACAGGAATGGGGACATTCTTCCTCACTCGTGCCCCATTGGCATTTTTCACCCTCCTTGAAACATGGTCGTTATTGAATGCCTTATGCTGTGTGGTGAGCTTGGTTACTTCCCTAGTGTCCTTCCATTTCACAAAATGCAGCTTGTTAGTCCAGATCCAACGTATGGTCCCCCTCTCCGCTGTCTTTGTCATGCTGTTTACCTTGGTCTCGGAGAAACCGGTTCTGTTAGGACAAATGGTGCCACAAGCCCCTATTTTCTTTTTCAAGAGGTCTATGAAAAATGGATGTAGAACCATCAGACGGGCTGATTGATATAGCAGTGGGGGGTGAAGTCGTAAGACACACAGAATTACAGTTGACAAGATCTACAAAACAACATTACTGTAAAGTAAAAACACCAAACGTTAACTGTATCTGTACAGTGACTCACATAGAAGGTGTGAAGCACACACACACACAATGCAGTAACACTTCGGAGACAAAGGCAGAGGTGAGAACAACAAATAAACAATGGCCATGAGAGTTTATTGGCCTCTCCAAAGTTTCAAGGATGAAACAGAACAGCAAACAGTGAACTAATATGAAACATAGACAATAACTACGTTAGAATTATATACAATTTTAATGATTTGTTAAATAGGCATATGTAAACTAAATCCAAAGCACAAAAAGCAGACAACTTATAAAAAACAAAAAATACATATAGTAAATTAGAAATATAAAGTCATGAAAACTATTTACTTACAGATCTAAAAGTGGATCCAATCCTTCTAGAAAGCAATCTTCGTCAGCCGAGTCGAAAACCTCGTTGTCCAAATCGCTCCCCTGATTCCCGAGATTCTTGGTCGGTATACTTATTCATAGCTGTCTTTTTTAGTAGCCAATCCCCTGTGTAATGGATGCCTACAGCACGTAAGCAGGCGACATCATATTTTTGATGCGCAAAGATATAGTCACTCGATGGACATTCGATGTTTCCATTAAGTCATACATCTTCAGATAACATTGGCAATAGGCTAGATTTGTTCCTAACAACCTAAGGATTCATTTGATACCTATAGCTCAAACACAGACCAAATCGAAGCTTACCTTGTAAGATGTTTGCTGTTTGGTGAAAACATTGTGTAAAATAAAAATGTTGACTCCTGGGGCTGGTGATCAATAATGGTAGGTCCCAGGCAGACAAATAATATATCCTCATGATCTGTGGAGTTCTGGCTTTCAGTGTGTATTCTGTGTTTATTTTGTTTATGCTTCATAACGCTATCTGAAATGCAGGTAGCAGCCATCTTGAAATTAGGTTATCTGCTCGACCTTCCCTTATATATTCGTATCCCCATATATGGTCACACCAAAGATTTAAGGAACAGATCAATAGCCAAGATACTCAGCTTTCCGCAGACACCCTGCGTTTGCAGCAGAGGTGTAAAGTACTATGGCTGATCGATATGACAACAGCCAGTGAAAGTGCAGGGCGCCAAATTCAAACAACAGAAATCTCATAATTAAAATTCCTCAAACATACAAGTATCTTATACCATTTTAAAGGTAATCTTGTTGTTAATCCCACCACAGTGTACGATTTCAAAAAGGCTTTACATCGAAAGCACCACAAACGATTATGTTAGGTCACCGCCAAATCACAGAAAAACACAGCCATTTATCCAGCCAAAGACAGGAGTCACAAAAAGCAGAAATAGAGATAAAATTAATCACTAACCTTTGATGAGCTTCATCAGATGACACTCATAGGACTTCATGTTACACAATACATGTATGTTTTGTTCGGTAAAGTTCATATTTATATAAAAAAAATCTCAGTATACATTGGCGCGTTATGTTCAGTAGTTCCAAAAACATCCGGTGATTTTGCAGCGAGCCACATCAATTTCCAGAAATACTCATAATAAACGTTGATCAAAGATACAAGTGTTATACATGGAATTTTAGATACACTTCTCCTTAATGCAACCGCTGCATCAGATTTCAAAAAAGCTTTACGGAAAAAGTAAACCATGCAATAATCTGAGGTCGGCGCTCAGAGCCCAATCAAGACAAAAAGATATCCGCCATATTGTGCAGTCAACAGAAGTCAGAAATAACATTATAAATATTCACTTACCTTTGATGATCTTCATCAGAATGCACGCCCAGGAATCCCAGTTCCACAATAAATGTTTTATTTGTTCGATAATGTCCATCATTTATGTCCAAATAGCCAAATAGCGTTCGGTAAACAAATCAAAATTCACGAAGCGCGTTCACTAGTTGCAGACGAAATGTCAAAAAGTTCCGTTACCGTCCGTAGAAACATGTCAAACGATGTATAGAATCAATCTTTAGGATGTTTTTAACATAAATCTTCTATAATGTTCCAACCGGAGAATTCCTTTGTCTTCAGAAAAAGCCAATGGAATGGGAGCTACCTCTCATGTGAAAGCGCGTGACCTGCTCCTGGCAATCTACCAGACCTCTGACTCAATCCCCTCTCATTCAGCCCCCCTTTACAGTAGAAGCCTCAAACAAGTTTCTAAAGACGGTTGACATCTAGTGGAAGCCTTAGGAAGTGCAACATGACCAATATCCCACTGTATCTTCAATAGGGGCTGAGTTGAAAATCGACCAACCTCAGATTTCCCACTTCCTGGTTGGATTTTTTCTCAGGATTTTGCCTGCCATATGAGTTCTGTGATAGTCACAGACATCATTCAAACAGTTTTAGAAACCTCAGAGTGTTTTCTATCCAAATGTACTAATAATATGCATATATTAGCAACTGAGACTGAGGAGCAGGCAGTTTACTCTGGGCACCTTATTCATCCAAGCTACTCAATACTGCCCCCAGCCATAAGAGGTTAAGTAAAAATACTTTTAAGTACTACTTAAATCGTTTTTTGGGGTATCTGGGGTATTACTTTACTATTTCTATTTTTTGACTACTTTTACTTTTACTCCACTACATTCTTAAATAAAATAATGTACTTTTTACTCCTTACATTTTCCCTGACACTCAAAAGTATTCGTTACATTTTGAATGCTTTGCAGGACAGGAAAATTGTCTAATTCATGCACTTATCAAGAAAACATCCCATGTCATTCCTAATGCCTCTGATCTGGCAGACTCACTAAACACAAATGCTTCATTTGTGAATTTTGGCTGAGTGTTGAACTGTGCCCCTGGCTATCTGTAAGTTTTTAAAAAACTTAGACAATTGTGTTGTCTGGTTTACTTAATATAAGACAATTTAAATGATTTATACTTTTACTTTTGATACTTAAGTATATTTAAAACCAAGTATTTTTAGACTTTTACTCAAGTAGTATTTTACTGGGTGACTTTCACTTTTACTTGAGTCATTTTCTTTTAAGGTATCCTTACTTTTACTCAAGTATGAACATTGGGTACTTTTTCCACCACTGGTTTGCAAATAGGGGCTACAGTTCTCATAACAGACTGAATTGAATTAAAAAATATATAATGGGGACTTTACATTTAAGAGATTAAAAAAATATTTTTAAACACTATTAATGCACACAGAGTGAGTCCATGCAACTTATTATGTGACTTGTTATGCACATTTTTACTCGTGAACTTATTTAGGCTTGCCATAACAAAGGGGTTGAAAACTTATTGACTCAAGACATTTCAGCTTTTCATTTTAAATTAATTTGTAAAAATTCAAGCTGTCACACAACAAAATGTAGAAAAAGTCAAGGGGTGTGAATACTTTCTGAAGGCACTGTATATTATTTTCACACTAAAAAGGTTTATCAGTCCTTATGTGCCTCTAGACAGGGAGAAGTGGTTTGGTGTCTCCTCTGTGCTGATCTGTATCATTGTATTGGATGTTTGAATGTGATCTTCCTATCAGTACCTGCATCTGACAGGGAAGCACCGGCTGTGTCTTTCAAACACAGAACAGGAATATAACTACAAGAAAGCCTTCAAACAGAGGAACGGAAATTTCCTCTCTGGCTATTTCAACCCCGTTTATTCCTGCATGTGCTTCTTATTTCCTGTCCTCCTCAGTATACTTCCTGTCCTTCCATGTCTTGTGTTCCTCCAATAGCATTGGCTCCCATGCTGAAAGAGATTACGTTGTAGAGATAAGAACCTATCCCTAGTCCTGCAGAATTTCATCTGCTGAGCAAAACAAAGAACCTGGAATAATTTATTTGACTATGGACAGTTTATTTATTATAATTATTTTACCTTTATTTGACCAGTTTAGTCTCACTGAGATTAACAATCTCTTTTACAAGAGAGACCTGGCCTAAATAGCAGCAGACAAAGGTGCAGACACATTTACAACATAAAACACAAAGCACAGTTTAATTGACACATATTTGCGATCATTGTTGAGATGTCTCTGCAGCGTACCATCGCAAATATGTGGTTGGAACAGTAAAAACAGAACGTATGATGCAACAAATGCTTCTAAACAGCATTGTTGTCTGAAAAGCATTTAAACAATGTTTTGTACTGATGGGAAATAAAAGGTACTCACAACTTTATTCCTAAATGTGACCCTTTATTGTAAAAGATAAACGAGAACACATCCACTGTCACGCTCTGACCTTAGATATCTCTGTTTTCGTTATATTTTGGTTAGGTCAGGGTGTGACGAGGGTGGGTATGCTAGTTTTTGAATTGTCTAGGGTTTTTGTATGTCTAGGGGTTTTGTAGGTCTAGGTATTTGTTTGTCTATGGGGACCTGATACGGTTCCCAATCAGAGGCAGCTGTTTATCGTTGTCTCTGATTGGGGATCATATTTAGGTAGCCATTTTCCCTTTTGTGTTCATGGGTTCTTATTCTATGTTTAGTTGCCTGTCTGCACTATTCATATAGCTTCACGTTTCGTTCGTTTTGTTGTTTTGTTAGTTTGTTCAGTGTTCTTTCTTTAATAACAGAATGTACGCATACGACGCTGCACCTTGGTCCGATCTTTATGACGAACGTGACATCCACAGCCAAATTCATTCCATAAACCAGTCTAAATAACAGGTTGCGTTGACAAAAAAAACATGAGGTAGCGACCTAACAGCTAGACTTGTTTGCAATGTACCACATCTCTGGTGAGCATGAGGGAAACATTTAATATTGTTTAGAAAAGAGATGTGGGTCACAGCATTTAACAGCAGCTAAATTCTTTATGATTGGAGCCATGTTTGTTTATGTTTGACAAGCAAAAATGTCCTAATGCCTTTCACTATAAGACACAAATAAACAAAGTCAAAATCAAAGATGGCTGCGCCCATTGCCTGAAAAATATTAGCTTAATTTGGCCACTTTTCAGCATATTACAAATCTTCGATGTACACACGTCCAAAATTATTATTTGTAAGTAAAACAACAATGAAGGCAATGCAGGCACCAGCTGGATAATGTGCCAGGGGGAAAAGTTTGTGCAAGGTCTGTTCTGACTAGAGATGCACAATGTCTTCATACTTGATCTGGGAAACACTTGGGAAGTGCTTGGGCTCTTGTTAAAGAGAGAAGTTTGTCCAGCTCAGTAAATCCTCAAACATAAATTGTCCGCAACAATGAAATGGGCTACTTCTTATGTGAATGAATGAGGAGGCAGAACACACCTCAATTCAAACTGTTGTTAGAAATGAAAACTTGTTAGAAAATAATTAGAAATGGACAAGTTGAAACATAGCCTATAGATAATTAGCAGGCAAATCAAATCAAATCAAGTTTATTTTATATAGCCCTTCGTACATCAGCTAATATCTCGAAGTGCTGTACAGACACCCAGCCTAAAACCCCAAACAGCAAGCAATGCAGGTGTAGAAGCACGGTGGCTAGGAAAAACTCCCTAGAAAGGCCAAAACCTAGAAGAAACTAGAGAGGAACCAGGCTATGAGGGTGGCCAGTCCTCTTCTGGCTGTGCTGGGTGGAGATTATAACAGAACTATGCCAAGATGTTCAAAATGTTCATAAGTGACAAGCATGGTCAAATAATAATCATGAATTATTTTCAGTTGGCTTTTCATAGCCGATCATCAAGAGTTGAGAATAGCAGGTCCGGGACAGGTGGCGGTCCATAACCGCAGGCAGAACAGCTGAAACTGGAATAGCAGCAAGGCCAGGTGGACTGGGGACAGCAAGGAGCCATCACGCCCGGCAGCCCCGACGCACGGTCCCAGGGCTCAGGTCCTCCGAGAGAGAGAAAGAGAGAGAGAAGGAGAGAAATTAGAGAGAGCCAAGATTTTCAAAATGTTCATAAATGACAAGCATGGTCAAATAATAATCAGGAATAAATGTCAGTTGGCTTTTCATAGCCGATCATTAAGAATTGAAAACAGCAGGTCTGGGACAGGTAGGGGTTCCATAACCGCAGGCAGAACAGTTGAAACTGGAATAGCAGCAGGGCCAGGCGGACTGGGGACAGCAAGGAGTCATCATGCCGTAGTCCTGACGTATGGTCTAGGGCTCCGGTCCTCCAGGAGAGAAAAGAAAGAGAGAAGGAGAGAATTAGAGAGAGCCAAGAATTTCAAATGTTCATAAATGACAAGCATGGTCAAATAATAATCAGGAATAAAAGTCAGTTGGCTTTTCATAGCCGATCATTAAGAGTTGAACAGGTAGGGGTTCCATAACAGCAGGCAGAACAGTTGAAACTGGAACAGCAGCAAGGCCAGGTGGACTGGGGACAGCAAGGATCATCATGCCCGGTTTGCCGTGACGTATGGTCCAGGGCTCAGGTTCTCCGAGAGAGAGAAAGAAAAGAGAGAACGAGAGAATTAGAGAGAGCATACTTAAATCACACAGGACACTGGATAAGATAGGAGAGTCTCCAGGTATAACCAACTGACCCTAGCCCCCCGACACATAAACTACTGCAGCATAAATACTGGAGGCTGAGACAGGAGGGGTCAGGAGACCATGTGGCCCCATCCGATGATACCCCCGGACAGGGCCAAACAGGAAGGATATAACCCCACCCACTCTGCCAAAGCACAGCCCCCACACCACTAGAGGATATCTTCAACCACCATCTTACAATCCTGAGACAAGGCCGAGTATAGCCCACAAAGATCTCCACCACAGCACAAACCAAGGGGGGCGCCAACCCAGACAGGAGATCACGTCAGTAACTCAACCCACTCAAGTGACGCACCCCTCCTAGGGACGGCATGAAAGAGCACCAGTAAGCCAGTGACTCAGCCCCTGTAATAGGGTTAGGGGCAGAGAATCCCAGTGGAGAGAGGGGAACGGCCAGGCAGAGACAGCAAGGGCGGTTCGTTGCTCCAGAGCCTTTCCGTTCACCTTCACACTCCAGGGCCAGACTACACTCAATCATATGACCTACTGAAAGAATAAGTCTTCAGTAAAGACTTAAAGGTTGAGACCGAGTCTGCGTCTCTCACATGGGTAGGCAGACTATTCCATAAAAATGGAGATCTATAGGAGAAAGCCTGCCTCCCGCTGTTTGCTTAGAAATTCTAGGGACAATTAGGAGGCCTGCGTCTTGTGACCGTAGCGTACGTGTAGGTATGTACGGCAGGACCAACTCGGAAAGATAGGTAGGAGCAAGCCCATGTAACGCTTTATAGGTTAACAATAAAACCTTGAAATCAGCCCTTGCCTTAACAGGAAGCCAGTGTAGGGAGGCTAGCACTGGAGTAATATGATCAAATTTCTTGGTTCTAGTCAGGATTCTAGCAGCCGTATTTAGCACTAACTGAAGTTTATTTATGCTTTATCCGGGTAGCCGGAAAGTAGAGCATTGCAGTAGTCTAACCTAGAAGTAACAAATGCATGGATTAATTTTTCTGCATCATTTTTGGACAGAAAATTTCTGATTTTTGCAATGTTACGTAGATGGAAAAAAGCTGTCTTTGAAACAGTCTTGATATGTTCGTCAAAAGAGAGATCAGGGTCAAGAGTAACGCCGAGGTCCTTCACAGTTTTATTTGAGACGACTTTACAACCATCAAGATTAATTGTCAGATTTAACAGAAGATCTCTTTGTTTCTTGGGACTAGAACAAGCATCTCTGTTTTGTCCGAGTTTAAAAGTGAAAGTTTGCAGCCATCCACTTCCTTATGTCTGAAACACAGGCTTCTAGCGAGGGCAAATTTGAGCTTCACCATGTTTCATTGAAATGTACAGCTGTGTGTCATCCGCATAGCAGTGAAAGTTAACATTATGTTTTCGAATAACATCCCCAAGAGGTAAAATATATAGTGAAAACAATAGTGGTCCTAAAACGGAACCTTGAGGAACACCGAAATGTACAGTTGATTTGTCAGAGGACAAACCATTCACAGAGACAAACTGATATCTTTCGACAGGTAAGATCTAAACCAGGCCAGAACTTGTCCGTGTAGACCCATTTGGGTTTCCAGTCTCTCCAAAAGAATGTGGTGATCGATGGTGTCAAAGGCAGCACTAAGGTCTAGTAGCACGAGGACAGATGCAGAGCCTCGGTCTGACGCCATTAAAAGGTAATTTACCACCTTCACAAGTGCAGTCTCAGTGCTATGATGGGTCTAAAACCAGACTGAAGCATTTCGTATACATTTGTCTTCAGGAAGGCAGTGAGTTGCTGTGCAACAGCTTTTTCAAAAAAATTTGAGAGGAATGGAAGATTCGATATAGGCCGATAGTTTTTTATATTTTCCGGGTCAAGGTTTGGCTTTTTCAAGAGAGGCTTTATTACTGCCACTTTTAGTGAGTTTGGTACACATCCGGTGGATAGAGAGCCGTTTATTATGTTCAACATATGAGGGCCAAGCACAGGAAGCAGCTCTTTCAGTAGTTTAGTAGGAATAGGATCCAGTATGCAGCTAGAAGGTTTAGAGGCCATGATTATTTTCATCATTGTGTCAAGAGATATAGTACTAAAACACTTGAGTGTCTCCCTTGATCCTAGGTCCTGGCAGAGTTGTGCAGACTCAGGACAATTGAGCTTTGGAGGAATACGCAGATTTAAAGAGGAGTCCATAATTTGCTTTCTAATGATCATGATCTTTTCCTCAAAGAAGTTCATGAATTTATTACTGCTGAAGTGAAAGCCATCCTCTCTTGGGGAATGCTGCTTTTTTAGTTAGCTTTGCAACAGTATCAAAAAGAAATTTTGGATGTTCTTATTTTCCTCAATTAAGTTGGAAAAGTAGGATGATCGAGCAGCAGTGAGGGCTCTTCGGTACTGCACGGTACTGTCTTTCCAAGCTAGTCGGAAGACTTCCAGTTTGGTGTGGCGCCATTTCCGTTTTCAATTTTCTGGAAGCTTGCTTCAAAGCTCGGGTATTTTCTGTATACCAGGGAGCTAGTTTCTTATGACAAATGTTTTTCGTTTTTAGGGTGCAACTGCATCTAGGGTATTGCGCAAGGTTAAATTGAGTTCCTCAGTTAGGTGGTTAACTGATTTTTGTCCTCTGACGTCCTGGGTAGGCAGAAGGAGTCTGGAAGGCATCAAGGAATTTTGTGTTGTCTGAGAATTTATAGCACGACTTTTGATGCTCCTTGGTTGGGGTCTGAGCAGATTATTTGTTGCGATTGCAAACGTAATAAAATGGTGGTCCGACAGTCCAGGATTATGAGGAAAAACATTAAGATCTACAACATTTATTCCATGGGACAAAACTAAGTCCAGAGTATGACTGTGGCAGTGAGTAGGTCCAGAGACATGTTGGACAAAACCCACTGAGTCGATGATGGCTCCGAAAGACTTTTGGAGTGGGTCTGTGGACTTCTCCATATGATATTAAAATCACCAAAAATAGATATGATCTGCTATGACTACAAGGTCTGATAGGAATTCAGGGAACTCAGAGAGGAACGGTGTATATGCCCAGGAGGCCTATAAACAGTGGCTATAAAATGGATTGAGTAGGCTGCATAGATTTCATGACTAGAAGCTCAAAAGACGAAAACGTAATTTTTTTTTTTATAAATTGAATTTGCTATCGTAAATGTTAGCAACACCTCCGCCTTTGCGGGATGCACGGGGATATGGTCACTAGTGTAACCAGGAGGTGAGGCCTCATTTAACACAGTAAATTCATCAGGCTTAAGCCATGTTTCAGTCAGGCCAATCACATCAAGATTATGATCAGTGATAGTTCATTGACTATAACTGCCTTTGAAGTGAGGGATCTAACATTAAGTAACCCTATTTGAGATGTGAGGTATCACGATCTCTTTCAATAATGGCAGGAATGGAGGAGGTCTTTATCCTAATGAGATTGCTAAGGCGAACACCGCCATGTTTTGTTTTGCCCAACCAGGTCGAGGCACAGACACAGTCTCAATGGGGATGGCTAGACTGACTACACTGACTGTGCTATTGGCAGACTCCACTAAGCTGGCAGGTTGGCTAACAGCCGCTGCCGGCCTGCACCCTATTTCATTGTGGAGCTAGTGGAGTTAGAGCCCTATCTATGTTTGTAGATAAGATGAGAGCACCCCTCCAGCTAGGATGGAGTCCGTCACTCCTCAGCAGGTCAGGCTTGGTCCTGTTTGTGGGTGAGTCCCAGAAAGAGGGCCAATTATCTACAAATTCTATCTTTTGGGAGGGGCAGAAAACAGTTTTCAACCAGCGATTGAGTTGTGAGACTCTGCTGTAGAGCTCGTCACTCCCCCTAACTGGGAGGGGCCAGAGACAATTACTCGATGCCGACACATCTTTCTAGCTGATTTACAGGCTGAAGCTATGTTGCGCTTGGTGACCTCTGACTGTTTCATCCTAACATCGTTGGTGCCGACGTGGATAACAATATCTCTATACTCTCTACACTCGCCAGTTTTAGCTTTAGCCAGCACCATCTTCAGATTAGCCTTAACGTCGGTAGCCCTGCCCCTGGTAAACAGTGTATGATCGCTGGTGATTCGTTTTAAGTCTAATACTGCGGGTAATGGAGTCGCCAATGACTAGGGTTTTCAATTGTCAGAGCTAATGGTGGGAGCCTTCGCGTCTCAGACCCCGTAACGGGAGGAGTAGAGACAAGAGAAGACTCGGCCTCAGACTCCGACTCGCTACTCAATGGGAAAACCGGTTGAAAGTTTCTGTCGGCTGAATGAGCGACACCGGTTGAGCATTCCAACAGCATTTCCCTCCAGAAGCCATGAGAAAATTGTCCGGCTGCGGGGACAGTGCGGGGGATTTATACTAAAGTTACTATCTGTACTTACTGGTGGCACAGACGCTGTTTCACCCTTTCCTACACTGAAATTACCTTGCCTAACGATTGCGTCTGAAGCTGGGCTGCAGCACAGCTATCCTCGCCGTCAGCGATCATTCTCCTGTATATTATGAGTACAGCGAATGCAGTTAGAAGACATCATGTTAAAGTTACTACTTAGCTTCGGCTGTTGAAGGTGCTGACGAACCATGTCCAGATAAAGCGTCCGGAGTGAAAAAGTTGAACGAGGGAAAAAAGTTGTGATGGAAAAACTGGAAAAACTGGAAAAACTAAAAATATAAACGTAAAGTTGTCAGCTAGCAAAGCAAAGCTAGCAAAGTAAAGTTGGCAACAAAACGCACAGCAACACGTCTGCAAATTCAAGAGGAAGTGTGCATTGGTTTGAGGGCAACGCAGGTTGACTGTCCTGTTGTGTAACAATCACATTTTGGAACAGTTTGTGCATTCTGACATCACTCCCATAAAAAACGTATGCTGCGGCAACCGTTATAGATATTTGGAACTCAAGAGGGAAAATGCAACAAAAAAAAACTGCAAAATGGTTTGGGAAAATGTGGTGCAACTAGGTGTCAAAACATTGACAGCCCCCCACTTCATTTTCCATTATATTATTTAACCTATCTTTAAACTAATTTAAAAAGACAAGCTCCTGTAATTTCAGGACCATTAGAAGCTTGTTCCAAGCGGAAGGGGCGGAGAACTGGAAATATTTTTTCCCTAGCTCTGTATAGGCTTTAGGCACAATCAACAAGTCATGTGAGTGCAGTCGATAGTTTTAATTTGTCTGCTGGACAATGTAGTTACACAAGTATAAATAAAAACGTGCCAAGGATTTAATCTCCAAAGAGCTAAGGATTGCCAGCCCACTCTTGTATAGAGGGTACAGTAATGAGTGAGAGCTTTAGAATTAGTGACAAACTTCAGTGCCCTATGGTACACAGTGTCCAGCATACGTAATGACGTCACAGGGGCATACTTGTACAAGGCATAACATATATAACATTGTCAGGTAGGTCTACCACTGCAATGTTGGACAAAGGATAACTATTTTGGAACAAGCTTATATGATGGACCTTAACAGACAGATGCTCCATTCCTCCAACATTTTCCAATGGGTGAACGTGTGTTTGCAGTGGAGAGGCTTTGGACTGGTGCTTCATGTTTGTCTGTTCCCACCCTCAGGTTCATCCCCTGGAGAGTCTTTCAGGCCCACATTTGTATACTCTCCTCTTTTCTCTCAGTACACTGGGCTTGGGCAGGGTGGAGCCCTAGGAAGTGGGGTATATCCTTCCTCTCCGCTGAGGACATTACTGAGGAGGGGGTGGCCGGGCGGAGGGAGTGCTGCAGGCCCTGTGCTGGCGATAGGGATACAGATACAGATACAGTGTGGGGCCCTCAGCCTGTCTCTCGTCTCTGACAATATGCCTTTATTAAACACTTCATAAACCACAGACTTGGCCAATTCACTTTTAAAGCAAAACTTGTGAATTGTGGGTTTTGTATCTTCAAATGTATGTTTCTGCAATCTAATAGCCAATTTCTCCCCACCAGCAGATTGGCACAGAGGTACTGTAGCTGTAGATCTCGCATTCTGAGATAATTAGTAATTTTATATGCACATATAATGGAACGGAATCCCCAATATGCACAGTAATAAAAAGGGATTTAATGTCCTGCCATTATCACTCAATTTAACAGCAGCACCCCATAATTATATAATTGTTACGACTCTTGCCAGTAGTTGAGAGTACAATATGAGCTGTATCGTTCATAATGAGCATTCATTTGAGCATTTAACGAATCATAAGATTGTTCACCTGTGTCTACTCTGTGGTTCTTGTTTTCTAAAATGGGATATCCAGATGTACAAGCAGTATGTAACGACATCAATAGGCCTAATGTATACACCTGTTTCTTTCTAGTCGCACAATGACATTTACATTTTAATCATTTAGCAGACTGTCACGTTCGTTGAAATAATTGGCCCAAGGCGCAGCATGCGTAGAGTTCCACATCTTTTAAATAATAGAAACTCACCAAACAAAAACAATAAAGCACAAACGAAACGTGAAGCTACTGGTGTGCACACAGGCAACTATCTGTAGACAAGATCCCACGAAACACAAAAGGGAAATGGCTGCCTAAATATGATCCCCAATCAGAGACAACGATAAACAGCTGTCTCTGATTGGAAACCATACCAGGCCAACATAAACCATTAAACACCTAGATGACCCACCCTTGTCACTATCACGCACCAACCAACAGAGAATAAACAGCTCTCTATGGTCAGGGCGTGACACAGACACTTTCGTCCAGAGCGACTTACAGTTGATTCATTCATAAGATAGCTAGGTGAGACAACCACATATCACCGTCATCATAAGTACATGTTTTTGCAATAAAGTAGTTATCAGCAAAGTCAGTGCATTTTTTAAAAATTGTATGGTAAACACAACGGCAGTGGGGACAGAGTTCCATGACAGTGACTTAGAATGACTCTCCTCATCCTTCAGGCACCGAGAGAGAAGACACATTATCAAATGTCACTCACGTGCTGACACTTATTTAGAATGATCCTGTTGTACGTGACCAAATGGGGAGTCACAGGAACACCCTACCCCCAAGAACGCAAGAAGACATTTATTGTTAAGTTTGCTCAGTATTTTCCATAACCTATGATATTGTGTTGTGTTCATTAGTTCACAACTGAGATGGGCTCTTGATTAAAAACCAGTTCTGTAACAATGTGTTCATCATAGCACACACACACACACACACACACACACACACACACACACACACACACACACACACACACACACACACACACACACACACACACACACACACACACACACACACACACACACACACACACACACACACACACACACACACACACACACACACACACACACACACACACACACACACACACTAGTATCCTCTCTCCACCCCAGCCAATTCAGCCTGGTCCTGATCATGTGTAGCCAGTACGGGGAGGCGGGAGGGGCAGTCTGTCTTCTGCATGTGGTAATGATGCTGCTGTGTGTCACTGTCTCCCAGCGTCGCCCTGAGTGATTGCCAGTACTGACACACGCCTGCTTGTACCATTAACAGACCCAAATGGCCAGGAAATGAAACGCTCTGCTGAGGTAACAACAAGAGTAAATCCTGGGCCTGTGCCTACTGAGGAGGTGGGCCGTGCTGGGCCTGATATTACCATATTAGCTTGACTAGAGCAAGGGAGGTCCCATCTGTACAGCCACTCATTTTAAATCCTCTAAAGGCGGTACACTACTGATTTACTGCTACTTCAACATAACCCTTGTGGTAGTATACCTGTAGAGCTCTATAGCATTCCAATAATGTTGCAAAATATCCAACTAGGTACTAGATGCTAGATGCTCCTCTGTGTGTTGTATCGCAACCAATCAATCCAAGTAAGAGCATGAACCCTTTGGGATTCATCAAAAGACGGGCTATATTTACTCAATATTCTCATCTCCACATTTCCTCTCTCTGTGCTGCCAAGGGGGCAGACATCTACCAAAACCGTTAAGATATTGTTTGATATCAACAACATCTTTTCCACAGAATTATGATTCCCTTGGTGATACTTCAGCTGAACAGTTTTGTCATATGTCATGAACAAATGACAAATAGCAACAATTGATGTACATAAAAAGAACATGATCTTTTTTGAAATCTTCATCTCGTCAAAGGCCATTCTGTACTATAAGTATTGGTCCCCAAGGCACAGTGGAGATGTGGTAGTTCATACAATAGACTCTCCTGTGACCCACTCTAGATTTGGTGGATTTAACTCAGTGTTAAACCCAGCCTGTAGGTCCAGCCCCCTAGTAGATTAGAACCAGACAGGCGAAATCTACTCCTGCCCGCCTGTTTCAATACCTGCATCAGTCCATCACAACACCACAAATACAGCTCTTCCTCAGCTACAGTACAAATACAGCTCCACAGTGCTCCCCAGGAAGGTACAATGCAATACACTTCCAGTGAGCTGTACAACACTAATACAGAACCTGTGTGAGATGTGGTAGCTACTGTGCAGCTCTTCCACTGTTTTTTAAATGTTATTTCAGAGAAGGCATGGTAGGTGTGTAAAGAGGTAGATGGGCCTATACTGTAGATAGGGGGAAGAATAGGATGAAAGAGTAGCAAGAGTTGGGAGGAGAGAGCGATAGAGAGAGCGTTGCTAATCAGGGCAGAACGTAAATCAAATTTTTTGTCTGCGCTCTGCCACAGAGGGATACATTAAGTCTCTGAGGACACTGTATCACTGAACGCATACATTTGAACATACGCTCCGCTGATCATACACACGTTAGATCACTTAGCCTATATGTGCTGAGACTGGATGTTCACATTAAAACCTGATGACTCAAAGAAGAGGTTGGGATTTATTGCTCTGGTGTGGCTGGCAGCCTGGCGCTGTGTTCAGCATTAAAGGACACGATCACATTTAATGGCCTTCAATAGGATGCCAAACAGCCCTTCGTTATAATATAGCTTCTCTCATTCATCCTGCTTATCTCAACACGCTGCCTTTATTACCATCGTGTCTGACCGTAAAACTTCATTACTTTATATGAATAACACAGTACATACTAGGTCTTTGTAATAAACAAGTATTACTTCAGGAAGTGATATCATCAGGAAAAAACAAGTATTATTTCAGGAAGTGATATCATCAGGAAAAAACAAGTATTATTTCAGGAAGTGATATCATCAAGGAAAAACAAGTAATTATTTCAGGAAGTGATATCATCAGGAAAAAACAAGTATTATTTCAGGAAGTGATATCATCAGGAAAAAACAAGTATTATTTCAGGAAGTGATATCATCAGGGAAAGAAAGAGATCAAAGGGATAAGGTATAATGTAATAAGAGAGTGTTTTAAGTAGAAAACAGATATTAGCCGTACTGAGGCAGTGAAACATTTTGATCACAGTATTACTCTATTTACTAAGTGGTGTCCAGGGAGATGCTGGTGTCACCTTGATTGGCGATACAATTCAATTAACCTGCCTAGAGAATGATATGTAAAATATGTACTGCAGGTCGATGTTTAGCTAAATGTTCTGTTAATTACATTGGTTTACAAGATAAGCACTGAGGGAGAATAAGTAGGGTGTCTATAAGTGTACACATACACTATGAATCAGAGGATGGACCTTTTATACCAACACAGTCAACACATCTGTTCCTTCCAGTGAGTATAAGTGTTATGATTTCTATTCATTTTTATTGAATAGTTGTTTGGCGTGTTGAGAAAGTTGCGCCAATTGAACATGCTAGGGAACGTGTATTAGCTGTCATTATGAAATCAAATCGGATTTTATTGGTTGTGTACACATATTTTGCAGATGTTATCACAAGTGCAGTGAAATGCTTATGCTTCCCGCTCCAACCAGTAATCAGGTTGAGCTGGAGATGTTTCTGTGGGTGCCTTTGTGGTGGATGATCTCTCCCATTATTCCTTGCAGTAAGTGATGCACATATCAGACGAGACGAGGCGACTGAGGCGGCTCTGTCCTCTAAGAGAGAAAAAGCAGGTTTGATTCACGTCACCCCGCTCCTCCGCTCTCTCCACTGGCTTCCAGTTGAAGCTCGCATCCGCTACAAGACCATGGTGCTTGCCTACGGAGCTGTGAGGGGAACGCACCTCCGTACCTTCAGGCTCTGATCAGGCCCTACACCCAAACAAGGGCACTGCGTTCATCCACCTCTGGCCTGTCGCCTCCCTACCTCTGAGGAAGTACAGCTCCCGCTCAGCCCAGTCAAAAACTGTTCGCGCTCTGGCACCCAATGGTGGAACAAACTCCCCCACGACGCCAGGTCAGCGGAGTCAATCACCACCTTCCGGAAACACCTGAAACACCACCTCTTTAAGGAATACCTAGGATAGGATAAAGTAATCCTTCTAACCCCCCCCCCCCCCCCTTAAAAGAGTTAGATGCACATTGTAAAGTGGTGTTCCACTGGATATCATAAGGTGAATGCACCAACGTGTAAGTCGCTCTGGACAAGAGCGTCTGCTAAAGACTTAAATGTAAAATGTAAATGATTGGTTAGAAGGTCTATAGGCCCACAGGTCAGGATCCGTCTGGATGGAGGTTCTTTCATCAGACGTCTCAGAAATGTGGTCTTCATCATGTCTCATCAGACTGTCGCTATGTTTTGTAATAGGATTGATGAATAATGTAGTCTTGATTGGAATTCCTATCAAAGCTCTGCAATACATTTAGTGGTTTAGATGGTACAATGATTCTCTACACTCTATACATTGCTTGCTTTGTCACTAAAATAAAATTAGGCAAACCATTAGAATGTTAGCAACCAGGCATATTGCACATTTAAAGGCTATTCTAGTCCCTGCTACTTGTACTGTGGAGTGTACTGTGCTGTTGCCCGTGGAAGCCTTAATTAGTCCCTACTGTAGTATCTGAGTCAGACATCTCCTGTTCCTCCTCACCATCCACCACCGCTTCATTTCCCTGTCTGTCACATCTCACTGTCTGCTGACACTTTAATAAAAACGACTCCGCACGTTTCTTCTCATTTCTCCTCGGCTATAGAAGCAACGTGGAAGTGTGTTCCCTCACCTCTGTACTCCTAACCTCCTCACCTTACCTTAGTAAGGTAATGAAAAGTGCAGTTGAGCATAAGCACAGCCCCCCCCCCCCCCATTGGCAGGAGGGGAGAAATGCTGAAACTGATATAATAAAAAGAGCAAGTGTTTATTCTGCAGAATAAGCTCATATCATATTATGGCCAACCTGAAGATAATAGGATTTCAATAGTGAGTTTGCCCTGAGGATGATGTTTTCCATTTTATGACCCATTCATGTCTGTGTTAGCACAAACTCATGATAGGACTCATCAAATCTGCTGTAGTAGAAAGGACAGCATTCCCTCCTGTGAGAACCTGTATCAGCTGCAGTAGCACAATCGCTGAAGCTTGTCCATGCCTGCTCTTTGTTTTATTATCACTCATAGCATAGAGATCTCTACATCCTCACACTGCACCTTCAACATAAGCGGTCAGTGGTTGTAGTAAGTGCCACATAAATCACAAGCAGACATTCTGGTGAAGAGGTTGAGAAATGATAGTGTTCAATCCAATGCAGCAAGCTACTGAAACATTACAAATGTGTACCTGCTCTTTATACAATTTCCCAAGAACCCTAAGAAACAGAGTAAATGTTTGAAAATGGCGTACACGCGACTCCACCCTCACATGGAGTGTGTGCTAGTGCGCAGCTTGTGTGAGTGTGTGTCTGTTCAGTCTGCCTTGTGAATCTGTCTGCTCCGCTTCAGTGGAATCTGAGAATCTGTGTTTGTCTTGCCACAACGTTGAGATCTTATGCTAACAATGTCAAGGTCAATCCACCATGGCTTTATCAAGACCGTGAATGCCACTCCAAAAGAGAGAGGCGGCTGCCATAACAACTGCGCTACTTAATACCACAGCTCATGAATCGGGATGCAATTTGAGAAATCTCGTCTATCTAATCAATTGTATTTGATTATGATTGAGTGAATTGTTCTCGAGTTATCACCACATCTATTACTCATTAACAGTCAGATACATTTCAACAGTGCTCAGTGGTCGGAGGGAAATTGAGTTTTACTGGAGGAGGGACAAATGGGGTCTGAAGGAAATAGGGTGTAAAGGCCGTTTAAGGCTGTGTATGAGTTTAAGAGGTAAACGGATAAAGGCAGCTGTCTGCTGCTCCAGCTCCGACCCCAGCTGGGTCTCACCTTTATGTGCCACAACCTCATTTCAGGGAAATGAAACGCTACTCAAAACACACACACACACAGACAGACTATACACGCTTTGCACTTTCCACAACACTTTATCAAGAGCTATTCCTTTTTATAACCCACTTAGGGTAAAGTGTCCCGGTTAGTTGAGGTTTAATCTCTCATTTACTGCAATGGTGCCTCAACAGTGGATCCATATAATGACGACGAATGACACAACATATCCCTAATCCTTGTCAAGAGGCGAACCCCTGTCTGGGCAATAACGACTGGAATCACAAAAAGACAGGTGAGGGAGGGGAGTTTAACCCTGGAGAAAAGGAGAGATGGTGGTTTCATTTTAAAACTGATAATAAAGGGACAAACAATATCAGTCGTCAACTGTTTACACAAGACAGTGATTAGTGACGTTCAGAGGGGGGATCGTTGTATCAAAAACAGACCTCTTTGACCCCTGTGTTGCCATGGCAACAGCAAATCCATCACAATTCAGGTGCCCAGAGTGATAGACATCAGTTGATATGGAGGTTGGCAGGACAAAAATGTAAAGATACAGAAAAATAAAGTCACCAAACATATCCCATTGAAAAGTCCCCCTTTCATCGAATGTCCTTTTACTGATGCCCCATACAGCTACGTTTATTTATTTGCACTTAATAACATTGCTATTGTACTGCCATAAATGAAAATTGACTTTGCCATTTATGCTGATCTGGTGAGAAAGGCAATAGCCAGTGCACGGAGCATCCTCCCTCCATCTCCTGGGGATTCTTGTGCACGTGAGCTCCTGCTAAGACCACCGCAGCAAAATCCTGACCACAAACAATCCTCACTAAAGGTATGTGTGGGTTTGTGCGTGTGGAGGACACAACAGACACACAGAGATCTGACTATGGATGATACACTATGTGCCATTTAGTGCTAGCAGTACCTCAGAGGACCTCAACAGAGAATCCCACTGGCTTGTTACCTACAGGAGGGTCACCTTGCCCACCCATTGGATCCTAGGAACGTGGGGTGTGGTATGTCCTGCTTATATCAGGAGATCGTGACAGGAGTTATCTTGAGTAAACCAGAACATCCCTGGACATAACGGCGGACATTGGGTGGCAGGTAGCCTAGCGGTTAAGACGTTGGGCCAGTAACTGAAAAGTCGCTGGTTCAAATCCCAGAGCCGACTAGGTGGAAAATATGTTGATGTGCCCTTGAGCAAGGCACTTAACCCTAATTGATCCTGCAAGTCGCTCTGGATAAGAGCGTCTGCCAAATTGCTAAAATGTATGAATGTAAATAAGGGATAAAGACATGAGGACAAAACTTTAAGGGCACTTCCTGTACTGTACAGTAGATGACACGACGGTGGAAGGCCTGATCACCGATGACGATGATACCGCCTATAGAGAGGAGGTCAGTGACATGGCAGTGTGGTACCAGGACAACAACCTCTCCCTCAACGTCAGCAAAACAAAGGAGCTGATCGTGGATTGCAGGAAACAGAGGGCCGAGCACGCCCCCATTCACATCAATGGGGCTGTAGTGGAGCGGGTTGAGAGCTTCAAGTTCCTCGGTGTCCACATCCCTAAGGAATCAATAAGGAAATAACATGGTCCACACACACCAACACAGTTTTGAAGAGGTCACAACAACGCCTCTTCTTCCTCACACCATACCCAAACTGGCTGTGTGCGTACACCATCGTGCGCAAATTGATTTTGTCCCCCCACACCAAACACGATCAAGACACGCAGGTTAAAATATCAAAACAAACTCTGAACCAATTATATTCATTTGGGGACAGGTCGAAAAGCATTAAACATTTATGGCAATTTAGCTAGCTAGCTTGCAGTTGCTAACTAATTTGTCCTATTTAGCTAGCTTGCTGTTGCTAGGTAATTTGTCCTGGGATATAAACATTGGGTTGTTATTTTACCTGAAATGTACAAAGTCCTCTACTCCGACAATTAATCCACACATAAAACGGTCAACCGAATTGTTTCTAGTCATCTCTCCTCCTTCCAGACTTTTTCTTCTTTGGACTTATATGGCGATTGGCAACTAACTTTCATAAAAGTTGTATTACCACCACCGACCTCTGTTCGTCTTTCGGTCACCCACGTGGGTATAACCAATGAGGAGATGGCACGTGGGTATCTGCTTCTATAAACCAATGAGGAGATGGGAGAGGCAGGACTTGCAGCGCAATCTGCGTCACAAATAGAACTGACTTCTATTTTAGCCCTTGGCAATGCAGACACTCGTTGGTGCGCGCGAGCAGTGTGGGTGCAATAATTGAATAACATGTATGTCAATAATTGAATAACAACATGTACGCGACGCTAGCGGTGTAGTCAGCATGTCAGGATGCTGAAAAGACTTGGCATGGGCCCTCAGATCCTCAAAAAGTTCTACAGCTGCACCACTGAGAGCATCTTGACTGGCTGCATCACTGCTTTGTATGGCAGATGCTTGGCATCCGACCGCAAGGCGCTACAGAGGGCAATGAGTACGGCCCAGTACATCACTGGGGCTGAGCTCCCTGCCAACCAGGACCTCTTTACCAGGCAGGGTCAGAGGAAGGCCCTTAAAATTGTACAGATGCACCAAGTCTGGAACCAACAGGACCCTGAACAGCTTCTATCCCTAAGCCATAAGACTACTAAATAGTTAACCAAATAGCTACCTGGACTATCTGCATTGACAATTTTTGCACTAACTCTTTTGACTGCTCACATACGCTGCTGCTACTGTTTATTTTGTATCCTGTTGCCTAGTCACTTTAACCTTACCTAGTGTATATGTACATAACTACCTCAATTACCTCGTACCCCTGCACATCGACTCAGTACTTGTACCCCGTGTATATAGCCAAGTTATCTTTACTCATTGTGTATTTATTCCTAGTGTTATTATTTTTATTATTATTTTTCTCTGCATTGTTGGGAAGGGCCTGTAAGTAAGCATTTCACTTACAGTCGACATCTGTTGTTTATGAAACATGTGACAATTACACTTTCATTGTATTTTGATGTGTACCACTGACTACTGGTATAGAACAAGACTGATTCATGAAGCCCCATTTAGACTCCTAGTGAACAACACGCAGAGCAGTTTAACAGTCCAGTGGTCTTACTGGTCCCATATCTCCTCCTCTGAAGGGCAGGAGAACTCACATACACATACAGTACATTCAGTTTACACCCGATAGGTGAAGTTTTGACAGTATACTATTGTCAAAACTCATTTCAAATACTCTGTGTGGCATTAATTAAAAATGAGTTTAGAATGCAACTGTTAAAATGGTGCACTATGTGTAGGATAGGTGGAGTGTCAGCTGTGAATACTAAATATGCATCGCTTGTAGACTGGCGCTCCCATATTACTAAATAACTATAATGTTATTTTGACCTAGATTTCTAATTTCCTGTCCGTCAGTAATTAGAAAATACGTAATTAATCAAAGGCGGAGGAAAAAAGGTGGAGCTACTGATATTGTCCCAACAGACAGCCCTGAGCAAGAAGGAAGTGCTCTGAGCTGCCAAGAAGCAGTGTTTTTGGGAGGGTGGTGGGGATAAGACACTACCCTGTCATCTTTGTGTAGAAGTCACACAGGTCTGGCGGAAGAACCAAAAGCAACAACCTTCTGTGTTTTCCCTACTTCTGTAGTGGGCTATCGCTGAGCAAACCAGCATCCAGATGTCACATTACTCACTCATATATACACACAGGCAGAATGAGGAAAGATGCATTGTCAATGCAATGTGAAAACCCCCCACATATGTTTTCTTTCTTATGGTTGTGCCTGTGTAAATGCACTCCATTTTTTGCCACTGTAAAGGTTAGACGACATAGCCTCGGCTTACAAAATGACCACTGAGTTATAGTTTGTGTTGAAGTTATTGTTCATTTTGCATAAACGTCTAAATGGACATTCCACTTCTTGAGCAAAAATATCTACTGTTGCTGTCATTTTTTTTGTTAAATCCTTGTGCAGTGTAATTACATCACTTATTCCCATATAGTTACACTGGAATAATGCCTATGCAATGCAAAGCATTGCCAAATATATTTTTGGGGCTACAGTAGTATCTGCATCTTCCCAGTCTCCTTTGGCTGAAATATCACAGTCCACAGGAGGAGTAAATCCAGGCAAAGGAATTGTTTCATTATCCTAATACTTCCTTCAGACAAAGACCTGCCCCTTAGTACCACAGGCTATACTGAGCCTGATAACACAACTAGGGATTTCACATGATATCATGGGCAGAACCACGAGACATACCGTAACTGTTCAGTCCTATTACCATGAAAAACAGAAACATGTTGCAGAGAATGAGGAAATATAAAGCCATATACAGTATGTGCACAAACACTCTCAATAGGATAGATCTTTACAGTGCTCATAAATCTATAGGGCTAAAGGCCATCGGCTAATGTTTTGATTGTGCCATAGTGCTTTATTTTAAAGCCCATACACAACTCTTTTTACTATGCTTCTTCAGGGGTTGTATTTTGAGCCTATAAATTGTTGTTTTTACAGTCAAGCTTGGAGGACTGTCTCTCTATGAATAGAGAAAGTCTAATAACAAAGTGGCCTGTTATCAGAAGCTGACCTCTTATTCTCCAGGCTCTCGGCTAATTCAAAGGGATTCGACAGCCATTGTACAGTTGCACTGCCCTTTAGACAGACAGGAATTATACCTTGTTATTAACTGGGGAAACACAGCTAGAGGCATTTAATTATTATGTAGGTTTTACCTTTTTCATTGTACACAAAGATCATTAGAGAGATTCCAGAGAAGTGCCATATAATGAGACATAATGCACAAAACTCTCAAGCATGGAAACTCGCACATCTGAGTAAAAACTCTACAATTATTATACCCAGTACTAACACAAATGTTACAGTGCAGTAAATAAAAGAACCAGACATAAGGCTGTTGCAATATGTATTATGGAATCTGGGTTGGTTTCGGTGGCTGTGGTGATACAGGTCTGCTGTATTGATTGGTTGGAGGTTCTTGGGCCTGTGGGGAATAAAGCCTGTATTTGCTGTTTTTTGATAAAGCGCTGACGTCCCAGGTCTACCTGTTTACTGCAATACTGTGCTCCAGGCTGTGTCACTGGGGGAGGTGTGAGTAGTGGTCCTTAGTTTATGCTGTTGTGAGAGCATACTGTAGTACACGCACATTTCTGACACCAGGGTTTTTTATTTTACTTTTGGTATAGAGAAAAATACCTATGCTTCTTTGGCCAGATGTACTATTTCTGTGGATTTGGGTCACGATATTCATCCGACGCAGGTCAATTTACACACAATCAACTGAATTCATTGAAGTGGTTTGTCTTAATTTGATCGTGTTTTCATTTAATTTCCATGCTTCAATACTCAAGTGACTTAATTTGGGTGTAAACCTCAGGTCAAACAAGCAAGTCTCTAAAGGATTTATTGGTCGTCTAGGTTTGTGATCAATAAAATGTGCCAATACTCTTTCAGTGTTTCAGACGTGTGTCACACTTTACCATCCACTAATTACAAAGGTGTTGAGGTCATTTTAAGGAGATAAGAATTTCTCCTTGACTGCCTTCTGAAATCACACTCATCAGTACACTACAACCCTTTCCAACTAAAGTATAATCAAGGCTAATAATTCCATTGAATTGAACTTTACAGGTAATACATCAAGGACACACAGTAAGGACACATTGTGCAATGTTTGGAAGTGAGAATTCATACCAACTAAAACAGTGGTTTCCAGTAATTGGCTGCACTACAGAAATAATGTCTGACAATTTAAACTGGGGACAAAAACATTGAGCACATCCAGGTCCAGTGTGTAGCAGAGCAGGTGTTACGAAACATCTCCATATGTCTAGAGGGCTGAGAACAAGTTGATGACCTACCTCTTTCCCTGATCTCTTTCCTGTTTGGGGCAGCAGAGAGAATGGAGGGGGGGGGGGGTTATTCTCTCGTTCTTTGACATGTTTGTCCTGATGTCCTCCCTCTCTCTCTCTCTCTCTCTCTCTCTCTCTCTCTCTCTCTCTCTCTCTCTCTCTCTCTCTCTCTCTCTTCTCTCTCTCTTCTCTCTCTCTCTCTCTCTCTCTCTCTCTCTCTCTCTCAATTCAATTCAATTTCAATTGAATTGACTTTAGTTGACATGGCAAGTTATTATTACTTACATTGTCAAAGTATACATATCGAAAAATTTAAATAAAATATATATGTATATATATACACAAAATATATATATATTTATATATAAATAAATGGTGGTACTAACAGCAATAATAATAGTAGTAGTGGACATGGGATTACCATTAATAACAGCTACAACAACAATATTAATCAGAACAACAATACATTAAAGCAACAGTAGTAGACCAGTGTCAACATGACTGAGAAGACACATGACCTGGTACGAAAGACAAAACAAAACTAAGCTAAATGGGAAATATTATCAACATTACTGCACATTTTGGCTTTTCACCCAATAAATATTTGAATTTTTCTTCATCTTTTATAGTTTCAAATTCTTTGTATTGAATTATAATTTTGGGAAAGAAATATGCTCTTAGGTCTGAGTATTTGTCACAGTGTAGTAGGAAATGCACTTCTGTCTCTACCTCTCCCCTGGAGCAGAGTGAGCACAGCCTGTCCTCRCTGGGCAGCCAGGTTTGTCTGTGACGACCGGTCTCTATAGCRAGACTGTGCTCACTGAGTCTGTACCTAGTCAATGTTTTCCTCAGTTTTCTATCAGTCACAGTGGTCAGATAGTCTGCCACCATGTACTGTCTGTTTAGAGCCAAATAGCATTGAAGTTTACTTTGATTTTTTGTGGTGTCTTTCCAATAGGTTATATATTTTTCTCTCTCTCTCTCTCTCTCGCTCTCTCTCTCTCTGCCTGTGTTCCAGGTGGTGGGATAGAGCACTGCACACACATAGACCCTCGTAGTCCAGGAAATGTGCGTCCTGAGTTCAAAACATGTTGTTTTATGGTCTGTGCTACGTCTGTAGGGATATGTACCCCTGAACCCATTCTCTTTTCTGTCCACATCTATCATGACACATTACACAAGACCCGTCCTCCAGTTGCAAATAATATTTGTGAAATAATAGTGAAACCAAAAAAGGTCAGATTTAGCTACACTGAATACAGCACAATCCAAAAGAGAAACACAACTGGCAGTGCCAGGCCAGAGCTATCTTTAGAGTTACTTTTCCATCTGGATAACAAAAGGGCAGGCACTGCAACTGTGCTACTGACATATAACATTGACCTGGCTGGCTTGAATAGTAGGCTAATATGCTGTGAATATTCCATGACAACAACAAGCAAAACTCCACTCTGTGTAATGATTCACGTTATCATTTGAGGCTTTGCACAAGTTAATCAGCCTGTTTAACATAATACAAACTCCACATACAGTAGAAGGTGCAAAACATATTTCAGATACAGTCTCAAGGACCTGGATCACCTACTGCGACCTAATAGATCTGCAACACACAGTGCTTTCTGCACCAAGCCATCTGGACTGGGGAGCATGCTACGTGTAACACATAGCATACCTCTGCAGTCCACAGGCCATGTGCCCTCCAGCGATTCAAGGTGATTATTCTATTGTACTTTTCTCCATCCACTTCTGTTTTATCCCCGGGAGGATCAGCTGCAGCGTCTGACCTTCAAGTGTGAAGAAGAAAAGAATAGAGAGGTAAGATTGTCCCCTCCCAACGTGTGGCCGTTTAACCAGCGATGCGAGCTGCCAAAAGAGAGGCCCCAGGTGGTTGACTATCCCAGTCTCCCCCAGTGTTTCAGGACGTCTCTGTGTCCTTGAACAGCCCCAGTTTGAGTCTCAGTTGGAGATTACTGTAAGTTTGGCTTTCCTTGAGCCACAGCACCACTCAATCATCCCACATTAGCCTACCTAAGGGGTTAATGTTGCCATCCTTGTCCATCTGTTGCTAAGGAAGTGTTGCCTGTTGTACAGGAAACAGGGAGAGAGGTTTCCTGTTATGAAGAGAGGTTTTTAAAGGGTTGCTTTCCTCCAATCATGCAACAGATGCTGAGCCAGGAAGTCGGGCCAATAGCAAACGCTTTTGGTGTCCCAGAGAAACTGTTTTTAGAAACTGTTTTTAGAAACTGTTTTGGGGAACTTTAGAGTTCATAGAAATGGAAATGTTTTAGGGACAAATATGTTCTGGAATATTAGGTATTACAACACAAGTTTATCATGACTCAAACTGATTATGCTGACAGAGTACTCAGTCCTATCTCAGATTCAAATTGTGTTCATTCTATATCAATAAAGATATCAATAATGAAAAGGAAAGCTACTGTTCTTATTTAAATGCACATTTGTTTTAGTCATATGTGAATAATTTGAGACACTGAAACCAGAGGTTTATAAACTACCCTCTTAATATGAACAATGTCTCATTATGCTTATAGCCTGGGATACTTACACATTCAATGCATCCAACTCTGTACTGAAGTGTCAAATACATCAAAGTTCTAACAAATCCAAATAAATCAATTTCAGGTAGGCAAATAGGTCACAAATAATTAGCAATTTAAATAAAACGATTTGCTCATTTGAAATACATTCATTTATGGTGTACATATATAGCTATTGTAATTCAAAATGCAACACTTTTATAGAGTTGAATGTGGATGAAGTGGGTTTGGTCAGTGTTCCTTGTCTGCGAGATAAACCTTCCTTCTCAGGATGCGCGACAGAGCGCCTCCGGTATACTTCGCGAGCGCACCAGTCGGGCATCAGCTCAACAAAAGGGATGCCGGCTCTGTAGACAAACAGGTACTACCTTGACAGAGTAGTAGCCAGTACTTGGAAAAACAACCAGAGAAAATTGTGAAATGTTGAATTTAGACCACTTGAATACTTTCAGCATGAATTTGGGATAAGTTCACAGAACCTGTGGACATATTGTGGCGGTTGATTAATGCGTGTGGATAACTCTCGGTTGCTACAGCGGATGATGTCCCAAAATGAACACAGGTATGTAGGCAAAAATTCAAGTGGCGATGCATATTCAAGAAAATAAATTGGGAGCCTGATATAGCCTACTCGTCTACTTACTGTGTTTACATAAAGGATACTCCAAGTGTGTGTGTGTGAGAGCGAGAGAGAGAGAGAGAGAGAGAGAGAGAGAGAGAGAGCAAAAGAGATATAGCATTTCTCAATTTTGTGTTAAACAAATGTAATTTTTTTCCTACACCACTTGAAATAGCATTGGAGAACAAATTGTATAACTAAAATCACTACAGGATCAGAGACCAAACAGGTGTAGGTTATTGTTTCGATTAGTTTTTCTTTTTTTAAAGGACTTTTTCCTTTTCTTTGATAGATCAACTAATCGGGGGTCAAATCTCACTTTGGGTGAGATAACAGCTATTGCAGAATTAAAGTCAATTAACCATAATAGGTTTACCAGTTTGTGTAGTTCTGTCCTTGAGCTGTTCGGGCGATTCATGTGGCATGTTATTAAGCACAATCCATACAGAAAAAAGGTATATTTTGAATTCCAGCTATAATTGTGAAAATATCGGGCGATATATCGGTGAATTTTTCCACTCTAAAATCAGAATCCGTATTGGATCCAAAAATCCTATATCGGTTATACTGTATGAGGTACAGTATGATGGGATTATTTATGCCACTTTAGAGGTGAAGCCAAAGGTAGCTCTACTGCATTTCTACTGCACTGTGATGATTGGCCTATTCACAGAGTATTTTCTAGAATTCTTGTTATTATATGATGGGGGATATTTCATGATTATCCTGTGAGCTTGGCACAGTCATGGTCCTCTTTTTCTATCTTTCCTTTGTTTTTCAAGCGTTTGTTTTAATTGAATTCTTGTTGCATAATTCATATCCTGTTGTTTGCAGAAGGACTTTGTGGGACTGGACGTTTGTTTTTTCTCTGTTTTATTGTTATTTTACCCACTGAAAGGACCTTTTCAGAAAAAGTGTGTGAGTGTGTGTATGTGTGTGTGTCAGGGGAAGAATGACAAAAAGGAAGTCCATTTGTGTTGTTAGAATTTGTACTCCTAGAAGGGTTCATGGAGGAGTGAGGGCACGCTGTTAATGTCCTTCCTTCGTGGACTTCCTGCGTCGAGTTCTTCAATGGGAGTCTGCTGTAATAGTTCATTAGCAGTGTTGGAAAACAACAGGGAGAGAGAGGGACAGACAGACAAACAGACAGACAGACAGACAGTCAGGTAGAGACAGACAGACAGACAGACAGACAGACAGACACAGACAGACAGACAGACAGACAGACAGATAAGACAGTCAGATCAGACAGACAGACAGACAGACAGACAGACAGACAGACAGACAGACAGACAGACAAGACGTACAGATAAGACAGACAGCCAGACACGCACACAGAGACAGAGAGGCAGACAGATGGACAAGGAGGGAGAGTACAGAGTGCACGCAAAGTTTAATAGGATGTGCGTCAGGGCAGGTACTAAATAACAGGAAGAGACCAGGGGTGTATAAGTTTTGTTAAGTAAGGGTGTGTTTCACCAAAAGACGTATCAACCAGTCAGCTATCTTTGACAGGTTTTCCACCCTTCAAAGCAAGTTGGTAGAAAACACTGGACTTGACTGTGAGGTACATGCTGCATACAGTATCTGATTTTCTAAACAGGGGACTTTTGACACAGAGGTAAAAGACAATAAAAGTTAGTTTGGCTCTGTCTCCACATGTCATTTTGTAATCAATTGATGTCATTTATTTATGATCATGCCCTATAAGCTGTAAAGTGTAGAGCATACAATACGTCTCTGTATTCCACTCAGGTAGATGTTATTGTTCCTACAGTATGTTCCCTATGGATTTGTTGTCTTTCCTCTAGATGCATCCCCTCTAGCCATCTGCATGTCACGGAGTTTGAGACATATCTGCAGCCTTCCTCTTTACAAATGAAAACAAGGCTAAGGGATTGCTTGTTTTATATCCATACAACCAAAAGCAGACCAAATGTATAAAAGGTTAATGAAAGATTATTCTAGGTAGGATATTGCACCTTCAACTACTACTTCAAATACTATTTCAACTACTACTTCAACTACTATTGAGATTGAACATTGTATTTGAACTGCAATGAATCACACTTTTGTCATTTCCTTTCCAGATTTACAGAAGCGACTCCAAGTTCCCCGACCAAAGATCCGGAGTCACCTAACGATCAAGGTGCAGTCCAAACTGATGTCAAAGCCTTGTCCCTCTACCCGGGGTCCCAAACCTCCCACCGCTGCAATGCCCAGACCCTCCTCATCTGAGACAGAGGCAGAGGAGGAGCAATGCCCCCCTCACGGTCTGAGCAATGGAGACTTGACCTCCTCAGAGGGGGAACCTAAGGACCACAAGGAAGGGTCAGAGGACCCCATACCCCACTCCACAAATCACAACCAGGAGGAAGCAGCACCAGAGGAAATCCTTAATGACATCACAGATTATGGTGAGAAGGAGAATGAGCAAGAGGAGGATGAGATAGAGAGAGAGAACAAGGCATCTGAAATTGAGAACACTGGTTCATCTGACACTCACATTGCTGCAGAGGACAAAAACTGTACAGCAGCAGATGACTTGAACCCACCTGAGAGTAACAATGATGGTACATCTGTGGACCCTGAACATCATCCAGAGTGTGACAATGTGTTTCTGTGTGAGAGAGGAGATGAGGAAGGGGGGGGAATCAAAGCGGAGGAGGAAGATAATCAGAGTTTTGCTGAGGAGACTGAAACATCTGATGAACCTATAGGGTACCCAGAAGAAGATGTTGAAGAACCAGACACCGAAGATCATGATCATGGGACCAACCCTAGTCAGCTTGTTGCAGACACTGACAGTGGGCTTGAAAAGGAAGTCAGCTCCCCTGGTGGTGAATATGTACAGTGTAAGGTACCCACTGATGAGGCTGAAGAGGAAGCAGAGGATCTCTTACTGGGAGCACACTGCTGTACACTTCCACCCGTCGGCGAGGAGTATCCCTACGATGTGATTGGCCCCTCAGATGAGCCTGTTTACACATGTGACACTGGTGAGCCCGGTGACACAGGTGTGTGGCAGCCTGAGCGTGCCACCAAGGACCCCTCTGGCCATTTCCGTTTCTCTGGCAGCACTGAGGATGTGTTTGGGCCTTACTCCGTCATCGAGGCGGTGCCTGCTGACTGGATGAGCACCGCTGACCCTGAGGTGAATCACGATGAAACATTCTGTGGTGACAAACCACACACTGCAAAGGAGATGGACACAGCAGGCACCTCTAACCAAGAGCCTTATTATTTGTCATCAGACGATGTGGAAGCGCTAGAGGATAAACGGAGAGAGAGTGAGGTCCAGGACACTCCTGAACAATCCAGCCAACACATAGAAACAGCCATGGAAGATGTGGATGAATATGCAGACATCGATGACTCCCTCTGCCCCGAGGCCCATGACTTTCAGCAGCTGGACGGTGCCTCATCAGAGGACTATGTGGAGATTGGGGACGATGATGAGACGGATGACATGGAGAGGAAGCAGATCAGAGGGAGGAGTGTGAGAGAGAGAACAGCCAAGCGTGAGCAGGCTTTCTCCAGCCAGCGGAACAGCTGCCAGCCCCGTCTCAGGCTGTGTAACATCACAGTGCCAGCAGACCTGGACCGGACACGGACCCCAGAGCTCACCAACAGGGTGGTATTCGCCCACACAACAGAGGCCTTCGAGGAGGACATAGAGGAGCTAGACTGCCACATCGTACCTTATCAAGAGGACTCAGACTCAGACAGCGAGGAGCACATCTATGAGGAGGCCGGCTTTGACTCTGAGGGGGAGAACTTTATGTCTCTGGACCGGAAGAGCATTGTGACGCGGTCGCGCTCCTACTCTGGGAAGGTTTCGGGTTATGTCCCTGAGACGGTTCCTGAGGAGACATCAGAGTACCAGAGTACTTATGACTACTGTACTGTGGCCTTAGACCAGAACGGAGAACCTCTGCGACGTCCTGAGCAGCCTGAGGTCAACAGACTCATCCCCTCTCTGAAGCCACGCCACTTCTTACCACACCCAAACTCATACTCCGCAGAGGGTCGAGAACTGTCATTGGGAGCTCACACAGAGGCCGACCAATCCCTGAAGGATGATGGCAGGATGAAAAGGACAGATGACACCCTCTCTCTGCCATGTTTTAGCACTTCTTCCGGAAGCTTCTCTCAGCGAAGCCACCAGTCGTCCAGCGATGTTTCCATGCCAACCTCTCTGGTGGACATCCCACCTCCCTTTGAGTTGGCTTACATCACCAAGAGACCGATTACTAAGAGCTCCCCATCCCTCCTGATCAGCGTCTCTCCTGAGTCCACAGACAGCAAGCCCAAGAAGAATAAGTCCTCATTCAAGCGCTTCCTGGCCCTGAAGTTCAAGAGGAAAACGGACACTAAAGGCTTTGGTGACGGGAGCATACGCTCCTCGCGCTCCTCCTCTGAGTCCAGCCACCATGGCCCAACGAGAATCCTGGAACTGGAGCGCAGGAGCACTGGCTCCCCTCAGCCCCAGTCCCAGTCTCGTATGGTGAAGCCCCAGCAGCGCCCTCCAGACCTTCCCTCCACCTTCCTGCTCTACAAAGACCTCAGGAAAGAAGACCCTAAAGCCTATGGTAGCAGGGGCGTGTCCAGGGTGGAGTCCTTCGAGGAGCGCTCCCGCCGCCCCCTCATGCCCCTCCCCCTGACCAAACCCCGCTCCATCTCCTTCCCCAGTGCAGACACATCTGAATATGAGAACATCCCAGCTATGAGCTCTGACTATGAGAACATCCAGATCCGTCCTGGCGGCAGACCTACCAGATCCATGAAAGTCACAGATTTCTTTGAGGACCCCAAACGCATAGTGCCCCCCTCTAATGACAACGATGGCTATGTGGATATGAACAGCTTCCCTGGGATCGACAGCAAACCCCAGTCACCTGAGCAGGAGCCTGAGAGGTACAGTAATGTATTATGCCGTGTAACAAATTCATGATCACGGATGTTGGGCCTCTTCAGTGGTCATCTGAACTGAAAAATAACCCATAGATAGTGTACAGTCTGCAGTAGGGTTGCAAAATTCCGGAAACTTTCCCAAAATTCGCTGGTTTTACGGAAATCCCAGTTGGATGATTCCTAGAATCAGGAGGGAATAAGTATGAAATCCCAGTTGGATGATTCCTTAGAATCCAGGAGGCAGGGAAATAAGCCAATTGAATATCCCAGTTGGATGATTCCTAGAATCAGGAGGGAATAAGCATGAAATCCCAGTTGGATGATTCCTAGAATCAGGAGGGAATAAGCATGAAATCCTGAAATCGTCTTTCCGTGATTTCTGAAAAATGTGTAATTGTTTTAAGTTACCAGAATTTTGCAACCCTAGTCGGCAGAGAGGGCTCTTCCCATAACCACTCTCCCCTGTTGTTCAGTGGACTGGTTTGGCCAGGCTCCATCACTTCAACATTGCAATCTCCAGACCAGCTTCAAGATAACTAGCTCAAATGAACATCAGCTCCTGGCTGACCAGATTTCTTGGAGAGTGTTGTGTTCTGTGAGAGATGAGCAGCCTGATTTGACGAGGCTCGTTCAGTTTGGGAAGATGGACAATGCTTGTGGGAGAGCTTATCCCGCTTTCTCATTTCCTGGATTTCAGGGTCGCATCTGGTGTTGGCTTCATAGTGTGTCTGAGGGGATGGAATAGCTCACAGACTGAGCACCGTAGACAGAGCTCAGGTTTATTCACAATAGAAGTAATTATGGGTTCAAATTAAAAGTGAGAGAGAGTGTGTGGGAGGGTGGGTGGGTGGGAGAGAGAGAGGGAGAGATAGAGGTACTGTAGAAAGCAGGACAAGGGGACTTGGATTACCAAAGATGAGAGAGAAAGGGGGTGCTAGAAAGAGAGGGAGGGAAAGGTGTGATGAGGAACAGAAAGTAGATGAAGAAAGAGAGGGAGAGCCATGGAAATGAGACAAAGTGATGGCAGAAAACGAGAAAGAAGGGGGAGGAGTAAGAGTGGGTTGGTTTAATTGCTCTCTTGTCCCGGAGATTTGTGGTTAAGTTTAGGATCGCTTTTATTGAAGGCGGTTTCCCTGAGTGCCTCTCTCTGATTGAGCCCTGGAGGAATGGAGAGATTTACAGCAGAGAGAGATAGGAGGAGCAATCACTGGGACCTGCTACTGTAGGACCAAATGTCCCTCTCTTTGGTCTCTGCCACCACTCTCTACAGCCAGCCCAGGCCACCCGCAGTCACAATTAGACACCTGTTTGATGGCTGGTGTGCGTTCATAGGGCACAGGCCATTACTACAGGCCTCTTAAAAAAAAATGATTTTTTTCACACCGGTTCCTTGGAAATTGCCACAGCTGCCATTATGCTTCGTGCAAAGTTGCTTATTTCTCACTCACAGTATATTAATCATTTGAATTCATTCATTTTATTTAGACATTTTAGATCGAGAGTTGTATTATGCAATTATTGTATATTTTGATTCACAGTTTAATATGTTGCTTATTTCCCATGCATATTTGACCCATAGTTCCATGCATGTTCTCTTTTAGAAGAGGCTACCGTAAGCCTGCATGTTTTCTCAGAGGGAAGCCTTTCTCACAAAACCAGGCTTATTGTCGACTTCATAGGCACTACGAGTCTCCGTGGATGAATACCATTCCCTATCATGATCAATGACCTCACTGTTATCTGGAGTTTGTTGGAAACCAATGTGCCACACGTTTGAATCTCCTCCATTTCTCAGACAATAGTCCCCCAGAGCAGGATCTTTTCTGCTGGTGACGTTATCGATTGGGCTCATTGTTTGGTAGAAGTCTGAAACCTAACTGATCTAAAGGGGCCTTTCTGTCCTGTCGCCTCGGCTGCATTCTCCATGGATAGACTTCTGTTGCCAGGGATGCTGTGTCTGTGCTGTGTTGTGGGTGTGTGTGTGTGTGTGTGTGTGTGTGTGTGTGTGTGTGTGTGTGTGTGTGTGTGCATTTGTGTGTATGTTTTCCTGCTAAGCTCTTGCTGAGGGGTTGACATTGCTACTGTCCTAGCCCTGCGGGCCGATGATGGCAGGGTGATTTATTGAGCATGTATTCAGAAGTTAACTTAACACTCTTCTCTCGCCACCCAACAGAGAGGATCGGGACTGTTGAGGGCAGAGGGACCAAGGGACAGTGGGCGGAAATGAGACAAGGGGATATACCCACAAAAGAAGGCAAATAGTTACCACAAAGACAGAAAGTTGCTACAGCATACAACATTTTACACCAGGTTTGATTCATGTCCAGTTCAAACACTGTTTAGCAGAGAAAGGCAAAGAAAAGCACATTTTGTTTGTAAGTATAAACATAAGCGGGATAAAGAAATGTAAAGTTAGAATATATGCAGCTATTAATGAATGTGCATGCCTGCCTGTTTAAACTAGGTTTCTGCTGGTTCAGAGTTGAAACTCATTGAGTCTGACTGAGACTGTCTTGCTAACCTAGTTGGCAAGGAAGGCATCTTGGCGGTGCTTGTGTTTGATTCAGGACGCAGTCAATGTGCTCTGTGATGACTTTCTTTACCATGCAGTACCAGTCAGATCAACAGCACCAATTAACTAATGTTGTCCCACTGGAATAACCCCACAACAGACAAAACCACAATAGTTTGTATATCATTTTGCTGCTGTAGTAATTTAACTTGTGTTTTTAGTCTTAGAGAGAGAGCGAGAGCAAGACAGAGAGAGAAAGAGACCAGGCAATTATTCTTATTTCTTATGGTAAAAGGCTGAAAGTGGACCTTGGGATACAGCAGTATGATTGGTAATTTCCTAGTGCAGCCTCTAGTGTATCCTCTCCTTTGTAGTTCCTCTCTGCCTCTGTGCTGTGTTAGTTCTGCTCAGAGAGACGTCCTGAGTGCATTGTTGTAGAGGGTGGTGGCTGTCCACTGTTACCGTGGTGGCTGGGCGGTCTCTGGTGCGGCAGGGCAGGGCGTGGGGTACAGCAGGCCTGGAGCCAGGCCCTCTGAGGTCATTGCCAGGTAATCCCCAGGGAGGAAGAGTCCTGCCTTATAGGCTTACACTCCACCCTGCTGTTTACAGGAAATGCAAGACAAGGGCGGAGGGAGCGAGGGAGACAGGACTGAGGGGTAGGGGGAAGACGGAGGCGATGGGGGCCACCATGGCGGGGTGGGGTGTGAGGGCAAGGCAGGGTGGATGTTCCCAGACTCCCCCAGGACTGGAACAACAAGACGAGGTGTGGTGTTGTCAGGAATGTCAGGTCCGACCTACAACTACAATGTGCTGTTGTTGTCTTCACTGGTAGAACAGAGGAGTGGTTACCGTAAAGAGTCAGCGGGACCCAGTCTGGACCATTTAAGCAGGGTTCTCACAGTATGACAAGACCAGGTCTCACTCAATAGAGAAATAGCCTGTCAGATGCTCTCCTGTTGTTTGCGTTGATGCTCTATCATGGCAGTCACAGTCAGGGGACAGGCTCTAAGCATGCTACCTCATACAACACTGTCAGACAACTAGCAGCACAACAGCCGTAGATCACACATAATGATCAACATAAGCAGCTCAAAACAATTTAAAACTGTTGTTACGTTTTTAAATCCACATCTGCGTTTACATTTCCCATGTCAAGTCGACTAATGACCGTATTCCTATTTTCTTTAATAGTATTATTACGAAGACAGAAAATACCCTTCTGATTGCATCTAATACATATTTTAATACTCAATGTTTTACATATTACATGCCCCATCTAATCCTTGGAAAAGGGGGACATATATAGGTCTTTTAATAGAAAATCACTTTTGAATTTGTCACATTAGATTTAACTCCCAGGTATTAAAGAAGACACTGGGTGCAAAGGCAAAGAGATTGCTGGCATAATTATATTGCCGTGTAATGAGCATTTTAAAGTCTTTCAAGTATTGTTCGTAGGAAGCAGTTTTACTGATAGCAAAATTATATAGTGTGATTGAGGACATATATTACATATGGAACCAGGGAAACATTTTGGAATTTTTAATGTAGAATAAATCAGGATAATAAACCATTACATTTGCGCTTCCTATTATAACAGAGGTTGAGCAGGAAATCACTCTTGGTGACTCTGGTGAGAAATTACCCTCAGTGGGCACTGAAATGCCAATATTTCAATCTAACTGTTCAGTAATGGTTTATACATATTGTCACTAATGTAGCTCTCTACTGCTGTATTGCTATATGATCCCAATGATGTCTTGTGTGCCTAGACACTGACAGAGAAAGGATAGTACTATGAAATATTATAGGAGAAACTGAGCATTGTGATGCAGGATCATGTGCAGAAGTTAAGCTTTTACTTATAGTTGAATATGATGGTCCACATGTGTAATTGGCAATATTTACAAATAATCACAAATATTTCAAACTGCTCAATAATACATCAATGAAAAGGAAATTACTTGGAGCAAGCAAACCTGTCTATCTCATTGAGACTCAGGTTGGGGTATACCATGCTCACGTCAGCCTCCCCTCACGTTTACCACACCGAATCTGCCAGAGATCAAAACAGACACTTATAATCATTTAATCCCTGCCTGGGACATACCACTGTCAAAATTACAATTAATCACATAACTGGTAATCAATGTAAAAGGCATGTTTCCAAATCCTTCATTTCAAAATCCTTAATTATAAGCAGACATAATCTTCATCGGAACCCGTTCATAAAATAAATGTAATTTATTAATTCCCTATTCACAGTTGACTCCTTTATAATATTGGCGCCCTTGCAGGATGATGTCATGACCACAGGAATGTGCCCGCTCCCATAACTTTTTACAGGTACTGGACATTTGCAACAGACAAGAGGTCCTCCAAGGACTAAACAGCAAACAAGTTGCCTACAGATGGGGAACTGTTGAGCGTGAAAAAAACACAAACCGGTGCACCTACTACCATACCCCGTTCAAAGACACTTCAATAGTTTGTCTTGCCCATTCACCCTCTGAATGGCATACACAATCCATGTCTCATTTGTCTCAAGGCTTAGAAATCCTTCTTTAACCTGTCTCCTCCCCTTCATCTACACTGATTGAAGTGGATTTAACAAGTGACATCAATAAGGGATCATAGCTTTCACCTCGATTCACCTGGTCAGTCTATGTCATGGAAAGAGTTCCTTATGTTTTTAACACTCGGTGTATATGTCTAACACATACTGTATGCAACCAACGAAACATATTTGCACTAAACGTGGAATTCGATTATGAAAGGAAACCATTTGGGCTTCCTATTATAACAGAGGTTGCGCAAGAAAAGACTCCTGTGCCCAGACACTGGGGGATAGAGAGTATGCCTTTAGTAGCCTAGGCCTACTATTTAAACAGCACTATATTATTGGAGAAGCTGAGGATGGTGATGAACTATGGCACAGTGCAAAAGCTGAAACAGTTTTGATCGCAAGAAAATGTATAACTCCATTTTAGATAGCCCAGCTATATAGTAACTATGAGCTCCTATGACTCAAAGGTTCACAGGGACTCTGTAGCCCTATCACCATCACCTGGGACCCCCAGTGTGACCTGGRCCCTCAGGGGGATAAAGGGAGGTCACAGATGAGTAATGCTCCTCCAGCCCACTCACACAGCACCAGGTCCTGTGTGAGAGCCTACAGTGTGGTAAGGGCAAGATGAAGGATGACTGTGTCTCGGTGAATATGAAGTCCAGCTAGGAACTCTTTTAACCTTTGGTACTCAGGGGCTGAGAGTGTATAGATGCAGTACAGGCCTGTAATAGCCTCTGTCTCTACAGGGTGATCTGTTATAGTCGTCACTGGCTCGAGCCTTGAATYCTGATTGGCTGACAGCCGTGGTATATCAGACCGTATATCAGGGGTATGACAAAACATGTATTTTTACAGCTCTAATTAAGTTGGTAACCAGTTTATAATAGCAATAAGGCACCTCGGGATTGCATCGTGCCTAAGAACAGCCCTTAGCCGTGGTATATTGGCCATATTCCACACCCCCTCGTGCCTTATTGCTTAAATATAACATACTCATCATATCCTCTACCGAAATGTGTGTATCTGTGTGTATATTGGTACAGCACAGTACTTCTAACAGTGTGTGTGTGTGTGTGTGTGTGTCTCTGGTCTGTCTTGCTGTGATGAACCTGTTCACAGCAAGACCCCAAACAAACGCTTCTACTCATGCTGTTAATGTCCCGGCAATCTGGCTTCAGTCATCCATGTTACTACTGTAGGACACACACACACAGCGGAGAGGATAATACACGCAAGGGCAAGGGGATAGATGAATTGAAAAATGAACAGCAAGCTTGAATGTGTATTTTTTGCATTCTTGCAGCATCTATAGTAAAACCTTTGCCAGTGAATGTAATGTCCCTCTTCTCTCCCTGATGTTGCAGTGCCTACACAGAGCCTTTCCCAATGAACGATACTCCAGCAGGGCTCTCAGCTGAAGAGGACCATGGACTCACCTCAGAGGAGGAGGAGGGAGGAGTGGAGCATGGTTTTGACAAACAGGTGATACACACAGCCAGCAGTAAACACATTAGACGATGTAACTCTATGAGCATGTGTTAAGTCCCAGGTTGTACAGATCTTCAAAGATTTGGGAATGAAACGCTTATTATTAAGTATATCTAAGAWGTATGACCTTTACTTGTAATATCCACTACATAATATTTCACTTGGCTACCACATTCAATGGTGGGTATCACTTTCTGTTGAAACTGCTTTCTATTCAAGCAGCCATTTTACAGTAGCCCAGAGATGGACCCCACCCCATCCCACTGCCACAATAATATCAGCCGGGCTCCCGCCACGTGACTCACACTTCCTTGCCTTCTTCTTCAAAAGAAAAACACAATAAGGAGAAAAATAGTTGCGCCAGTCCCAGAAACAGCCAGTCAGCCTCTCATACATAATGCATCTGAATTTAAATCTGTGTATTTTAAAAAGCTTTCACGTCTATGCTCCACTCTAATCAAATAATCACTCTTATTTTGACAGTGGAGAATCAAGTAAATCAAAATGAGCTTTTCCTCAATCTCCTCCTCCCGTGTAGCTGTTGCTATCAATGTTTCACAGGAATAAGTACCTAAAGAGAGCATTTTAACATTAGCTCTGTTCATTCACTTCTTGCTGCTTTCGCTTCTGTCACCTAGATTGATGGACGATCCAGAGCCTTCTACGTCGCCAAAGAGCTGGTGGACTCTGAGAGACTGTGAGTATCTCTTTTAATGGATTCAATAGCATCCTTGCTTTAGTCAGGCCATTCTCCCTCTCTCTCTCTCTTGTTCTCTCTCTCTCTCATTCTCTCCCTCTCTCTCTGTCGCTCATTCTCCTTCTCTCTCTCTCTTACTCTCTCTCTGTCCTATTCATCATTGTCTTCACTAATTTATTGAGTAGCATCCACAGCATCCCAAACTGACAGCCAATTAAATGAGTGTCTAGTGTAAGTTATTGAATATCAGCACAGCCTCAGCAGACAGTGAACTGTTCTTCTGATATACTTCGGAGAGTACATTTGACTTGTTGGAGGATGTTTCTCTATGTAAATCATGTGACACATGTTTTGTATCTTGTTCTTTTATATCCTTTAATAATCTGCTAAAGTATTTACCTGTCTGAATGGATGTGTGAATGGATTCCCATTTAAGCTGACAATATCACTAACCTATCACTCTCTCGTGTTGTTTTTTTAGACATGTAAAGGCCCTAAAGCTCCTTCAAGAGGTAAGATAAACAAATGGAGCAACATCACTCTCATTGTACAGAGTAGATTATATTCTGGTAAAAGCCCTCTGAATACTCCAATTATTCAATTTATAATGCCACGCCCACTTGATCCAGTTCCTGATTGAAGATGACTGTTTTTCTCCTTCCGGCCCATTCACAAACAAGCAAAACTTTGTTAAATATGAATTCAATTTGTCAAAACTWTTACATAATGTTCACAGAATTTGAAAGATATGTTCATTCTATGTTGAGGAAAATTGCTATGACACGTTCTTTGCAATGTTACTTTAGTGTTGTTGCCAACAGGATGAATGTTTTGGAATATTTTGTATTCCCTACAGGCTTCCTTCTTTTCACTATGTCAAATAMGTTAGTATTGTGGAGTAACTACAATGATGTTGCTCCATCCTCGGTGTTTTCCTATCACAGTCATTAAACTCGGTTACTGTTTTAAAGTCACCATTGGCCTCATGGTGAAATCCCTGAGCGATTTCCTTCCTCTCTGGCAACTGAGTTAGGAAGGATGCCTGTATRTTTGTAGTGACTGGGTGTATTGATACACCATCCAAAGTGTAATTAATAACTTCACCATGCTCAAAGGGATAGTCAATGTCTGCTTTTATTTTTACCCATCTGCCAATAGGTGCCCTTCTTTGSGAGGCAATGGAACATCTCCCTGGTCTTTGTGGTTGAATCTGTGTTCACTGCATGACTGAAAGACCCTACAGATAATTGTATGTGTGGGGTACAGAGATGAGGTAGTCATTCAAAAATCATGTTAAATAACCATAGTAGGCCTTTAAAATAGTGATGGTAGGTTCTGCTTTTTTACTGACTGAGTTTTRAGACTCGTTCAGTCAAAAGAACAAATCTTTCGACTGATTTTGTTAATTTGAGACAGTAATGCCCAGAGCACACAGGAACCTCTACAGGTGAACGATAAACTGAAAACTTGAAAGAGTCATGATTCCACAAGCCTTTTGTTCACATGTCATTCACCATAAAGGGGCTTATTGGAGCTGTCATTTGTGACTGAGACTTGTAAAAGTGTGCTTTAAACGGTGTACATTTGTTCATTGTTAGGCATACAAATAATATTATTTCTTGATGCATTTGAAAAAAGGTTTAGTTGTGGCTGCTACTGGACTAGATTGTGAACGACTCTTGGCGAAATGCATTGGTTGACTGCCATGAYGGTTATAAGCACAATATCGTTCACGAACTGCAGCCCCCCAAATGATTAGTTCGAGTTTAGAGTTTGTTGAGCAAAGGCTGTGTGTKTGTTTTGGTTCTACAAAGTTGTGTCCATCAAAACGTTCAATAATCAATTCCTTGCACCATGCTATCAATTATCAGTTAAATTATACATTTTTCTTCTCTATGCTGCCTGCAGAATGCTTTATGTTCCTGCTCGTATATACACTCYCCGGKCAGTTTATTAGGTACACAACCCGTTCACAAAAATGTGTTTCTACTACAGACAGTGAGTCACATGGTCGTGGCTTGCAATATAAAGCAGGTAGATAGGCATCGAGGCAGTCAGTTACTGTTCGACTGAACGTTAGAATGGGCTAAATGAGTGACCTAAGCAACTTTGAGCGTGGCGTTTTCGGCGGTGCCAGGCACGCCGGATCCAATATCTAAGAAACGCCCTCTCTCCTTGGCTTTTCATGCATAAAGGACTCTAGGGTTTACCGAGAATGGTGCGACAAACAAAAAACATCCAGTCAGCGGCAGTCATGTGAGCGAAAACATATTGTTGATCAGAGAGGTTGAAGGAGAATGACATGAATCGTGCAAGCTAACAGKCACAAATAACAGCGCAGTACAACAGTGGTGTGCAGAACGYCATCTTGGAATGCACAACTTATCGATCCTTGTCACGGATGGGCTATTGCAGCAGACGACCACACCGGGTTCCACTCCTATCAGATAAATASAAGAAGAAGCGGCTRCAGTGGGCAAGTGATCACCAACACRGGACAYTTGAGGAGTGGAAAKACATRGCCTGGAACATGACAGCGAGTTCAGTTTACACATAACAGGCTGTTTGCAGCATGAATGTACCACCGTCCAATTTACAGCAACTGCATGATGTCATTGCGTCAGCATGGACCAACATCCCTGTGGAACGTTCACGACACCTTGTAGAATGCCCCAAAGAATACAGGCTGTTCTGGAGGCAAAGGAGGGGTCCGACCCGGMACTAAATGGGTGTACATAATAAACTGTCCTGTGAGTGGATCATAGACAGCTGTTGGTCAGAGCACGTCTCCAGAGCCGCTGAGCCAGAGTATTGCGTATTAATCCTGCAGTAGAATTCATTGCGGCCAGCCAGAAGTTCAAACGAACGACTAAAGTCCCTCAGAAAAAAGAATCATGACTCTAGGCAGTAAAAAGAGTCATTCAAAAAAGTTACAATTCATTCCCGAACTGCACATCACTACATTAAAACGTGATTYTGTTAGTGTCACCACACACAGGCTAAAACTTCAGTGACTTTATGGCACTTCTCTAGGAAGGAATGCTCTTGAGAAGGGTCATTTCTCTATTCTAAGAATTGGGGAAAACATATGAAAGTTCACTAATTGATTGAAGGTGTCAAAATGCTTAAACAATATCAATTGTCCCTCCTGGTATGGCTGTCTGGTAGCTAACACCATCTATAATARAAATCCATCATGTATCTACAAGGACAAGCGTCTGAACCTCATCAATTTCAGTTTTAGAACACTGCAGACACAAAACAAGTAGAGACATACACACCACAGTGAGATAATACTGTGACACTGTGTGCTTTAGCGCCTCCCGTTCATCATGTGCTATCGATCCCATCTGAGTTAGCATTCATCACTGCTGCTGTGAAGCAGACCTGGCTGCTACTTTATGTCCTGGCTGCTCCCTCCACTGGGACAGACACAGTTGTCTTACTCACAGCTCACTAAGCCCCTACACAGGACAGCAGCTTCACCCTCTACTTCTCTCATCTACTCTCACCCCCAGTGTATAGAATAAAAGCATACAGGGTCAAATGACAACATTAGACAGTTGGTTGAACAGGGAAGCTTCGTCAAACCTGAGAGACAAATATATGAACAGATCAAACGTCAGATCGGAGTATCATTTGTTCAACCTGATATTTGGGAAAGTCCTGGAGAAGAAAACTCAGAAGAAGAACTTCACTTCACATTTGGGAACAGGGTCTGGAAATGTGCTGTATTTTTTGTTATTCCTTATCAAACAATGGAACAATAGCTTGTGTGTTTTCTCTCAACTCTCACTGACGGTGGTCTTTCCCCCCAGCTGTGTGTGAGTATTAGAGAGCTCTAGGGAGTGTGGGGGGTCTGTCTCTTATACACATCTAGATGTGTATAAGAGACAGATCCCAAACTGACAGCCAATTAAATGAGTGTCTAGTGTAAGTTATTGAATATCAGCACAGCCTCAGCAGACAGTGAACTGTTCTTCTGATATACTTCGGAGAGTACATTTGACTTGTTGGAGGATGTTTCTCTATGTAAATCATGTGACACATGTTTTGTATCTTGTTCTTTTATATCCTTTAATAATCTGCTAAAGTATTTACCTGTCTGAATGGATGTGTGAATGGATTCCCATTTAAGCTGACAATATCACTAACCTATCACTCTCTCGTGTTGTTTTTTTAGACATGTAAAGGCCCTAAAGCTCCTTCAAGAGGTAAGATAAACAAATGGAGCAACATCACTCTCATTGTACAGAGTAGATTATATTCTGGTAAAAGCCCTCTGAATACTCCAATTATTCAATTTATAATGCCACGCCCACTTGATCCAGTTCCTGATTGAAGATGACTGTTTTTCTCCTTCCGGCCCATTCACAAACAAGCAAAACTTTGTTAAATATGAATTCAATTTGTCAAAACTATTACATAATGTTCACAGAATTTGAAAGATATGTTCATTCTATGTTGAGGAAAATTGCTATGACACGTTCTTTGCAATGTTACTTTAGTGTTGTTGCCAACAGGATGAATGTTTTGGAATATTTTGTATTCCCTACAGGCTTCCTTCTTTTCACTATGTCAAATA